>NC_084828.1:30934455-31242523 GCF_033115175.1 Lepus europaeus
GGACGGTCCTCCCATCCCACACCCTACCCCATGTTATCCACATTCTAATTCCCAGAAACTGTGAATGTGTCACCTTATAGAGCAAAGCGGGACTAAGGATTCTGACTAAGGTTGTTCATCAGCTAATCTTAAAATAGGAATTATCTTCAGTTATCTGAAGAGACCTGAAGTAAGCACATGGGTCATTGAAAGTGGGAGAAGAAAGCAGAAGTTAGAGGAACATGGGACTATAGAAGAATGATCAGGGATGCAAAACTGTTGGTATCTGAGGTAGAGGAAGAAGGTCATGAGCAAGCAGGAGTTGGCTTTTAGACACTGGAAAAGCAAAGGAAGTATCTTATCCTCTGGCATGTCCATAAAGGAAGCATCCCAACACCAGAGCCTTAGCCTGGTGACAGACACTTTGGACTCCCAATGTTAAGAACTGTAGGATAATAAATTGCAGCCGTTTTAATCACTAAGTTTCTGGTAATTTTAACAAACAAACAATAAAGACTACTTTTTGAGTAATGAAGGCTTTAGGTTTAATCCATCTCTCCAAACTGAAACTAGTACCAGTAATACATTTAATAATAATTTCCCAGAGACTTCATCTCAGAGGTAGGCAAGCAAAAGCACACACATATCTTACCACTTGCTCCCCTCCCCCTTTCTCTTGTCCAATGCTCGCCTACATCAGAGGAGTTAGTGATTTTTTTCCCTTGGGGTAGAGATTTCATTTTTACATATTTTTTATCGTACTATAGAACCCAGAAATCCTTCTTTCACCGAGGCAAAATGGCAGAATGGTTGTGAGGAAGCATGGCGACATAATTTGAAAGGATAAAAAATGTATTAGTTACTCTCTTCAAAATATTAGACCATGAACTTCTTATATTATGGAATTTTGATCAAAAATCTACACTAATAATTGAGGTGTTTTTAAAGGAAAATAGCAGAGAGAAAGAAAGAAAAAAAAACATAAAAATTTAGGAGGTGGATGACTGACCTACCAGAGGTAATAAATACAGGAGCCATCCCAAAAGTGGTCCAAGAACTGGAAGCACAGATATTTTGAGTAATGGTAACAGAGGAAGGGGAAGAAGAAACTTATTACAAAGTTACAACACTGTACCTCTTCTATTCAGTGTTGGTGGGAAAATTCACCTTCCTCACTACAGTAAAAACATACCACCTAAAGGTTAAACAGCAGTGACACAGAAAAGATGAGGTTCCTCTTCTCTTTAGCAGGAGCTTAAAGTCCATGGTAAACATTCTAGCTCCTTAGATTCTTCTCACTCTACCTTATTCCCTGAATAAATAGACTCAAAATGCTGACTTCTCTATCTATATCCTACAGAAGGAACATTAGCAAACTCAGTAACAACAAAAAAAACCTAGTTATTAAATTAGCAGAGGTTCTGAATAGACATATCACAAAATAAACACAAATGTCCAACCAACATATGTATGAAGAAATGCTCAATATCACTAGCCAACAGGGAAATGCAAATCAAAACGACAATGAAGTATCATCTCACTCCAGTTAGAATGACATATCCCAAGGAAATGAAGTCAGCATACCAAGAGATACCTGCACTCCCATGTTCCTTGCAACACTAGTCACAATAGCCAAGATACAGAATTAATCAAAGTTATCAGTTGATGAAATACTGAAAAAGAAAATGTGAAATGGATTGGAACATTATTCAAGCATAAAAGAATGAAATCCTACCATTTGCAGCAAAATGGATAGGAATGTAGGTCGTGCTGTTATGTGAAATAAGCCAGAAAATAAGCATGATCTCTCATATGTGAAAGTTTTACAAAGTCAATCTGAACTTTTTTTTTTTTTAACAGACAGAGTTAGACAGTGAGAGAGAGAGAGAGACAGAGAGAAAGGTCTTCCTTTTCCGTTGGTTCACCCCCTAAATGGCCGCTACTGCTGGTGCGCTGTGCCAATCCAAAGCCAGGAGCCAAGTGCTTCCTCCTGGTGTCCCACACAGGTGCAGGGCCCACGCACTTGAGCCATCCTCCACTGCCTTCCCGGGCCACAGCAGAGAGCTGGACTGGAAGAGGAGTAACCGGGACAGAATCCGGCGCCCCAACTGGGACTAGAACCCGGTGTGCCAGCGCCACAGCTGGAGGATTAGCCTAGTGAGCTGCGATGCCAGCCATTCTGAACTTAGAATACTGATTTCTAGGGGGTGGGAAAGGTGGGGAGAGAAGAAATAGAAGGAGTTTAGATAATAGGTATCAAAGTTCAGCTAGATAGATTTAATAAGTTCTGGCTTCTCAGAGCACAGTGTGCTGATTACAGTTTACAACGTGTTATATAAAAATTGGAAGAGAGAAGCTAGTAGGCTCTAAACACATAGAAAAAACATAAGGAGTGATGGGCATTTAGCCTAGCAGTTAAGATGCTGGTTAAGATGCCGGTGTCCCATTTCAGAGTTGATATACCTATCTGTGTTCTGTATCTGGTTCCAGCTCCTGACTATACTTCTCATTAATGTGGATCCTGGATGGACAATAGTGATGGCTAATATAATTAGGTTCTGGATACCCAGTGAGATACCTGGTTTGCACTCCAAGCTTCCGGCTTCGGTCCCCAGCTATGGCCATTACAACATAGGGAGTGAACCAGAAGACGGGAGATCACTGTTGCTTCATTCCCCAACCCAAAGCAAATTTTTAAAAATTCTAAAAGAGAAATATAAGGAAATAGAAATGCCAATTACCAGATGTAATCAATTTATATTATTGGATATAGCATGGTGCCCCATAAATATGTAGAGATATCATATATGAATTAAAATTTTTAAAAATAGGGGAATGCATTTGGCACAATATTTAATATGCCACCTTGGATGTCTGCATCTCATATCAGAGTGAATGGATTCGACTTCAGAATTCACTGATGACTCAGCTTCCTGCTAACATGTACCTTGGAAGGCAGTAAGTGATGGCTCAAATAGTTGGGTTCCTATCACCCACATTGGAGACCTGATTGAATTCCTGGTTCCCAACTTCAGCCAGGCCCAGGCATAGCTATTGTGGGTATTTAGAGATGGAAAATCAATCAATCTCAATCTCTGTCTCTACCTTTCAAATAAATTAAAATTTACATTATTAATATAAAAGACACTATAGAGTAATATGATCTAGCAAAAAAAAAAAAAAAAGAAAAAAATCAAAACCCACCACTAAAAATACCTCCTGGAGGCTGGGTATTTAGAGAGAAAAAAAAATATTCCAGAGTAAACTAGCAATAAGCTAGCAGTGATGGCTAGCTGTTGAAAAAAAAAAAACTATCACCTACTTTACAGTATATATTTGTCCTCAGCACATAGCCATGCAGCAAGAGACTGTATTTCTTCCTATTACTATATAAACATATACCCAAATAGATGGCGATGGACTATTAGTAGAATCCATGGGCATCTCTTCCAGGCCTGACAGGTCCATCCAAATAGTCTTTCCAAATGATTTTCCTCTATTCCCTTTTCTGTTTTGAGCTGTTTGAAATGCAGATGATATCTAGTGTGACCTTGAACATCATCTACTAAAGATGACAAAACTTCTGTTGATTATTTCCACCCATTAAATGAGTATCTTTATGAGGGATATTCTCTAATATATTCATATGTTCACTACTACTATACAAGCCAGAAATTATTTTATGTGTATTTAAGCCATGGAAAGTGTTGAATCTATTTGGTACAGCAGAAAGTATAACCTAAGTAACAAGTACAACAACTGCACCAGCCATATTGCATTTGGTGAAGCTCACAGTTGATAAGCCCTGTCATGCTCTCAGAGCTTCTGTTAGCTTTATAGACCATATCACTTATTCAGGAAATCAAATACATGGGGCACTGACAATAAAAGATGGAAAATGAAAAGAAAAGGATAAGAAACATGAAAAGAAACAAAATGCAGTAAATAGGATTAAACCAAATGAATCATACTATTTAAAAGACTATGATTTATATCATCAGGAGATATGAAAAATTATTATACTCATGAAATAATAGGTGCTACTAAGAGAATGTTTAGATAACAAAAAGGTTTTAGAAATTAAGTTTATGATAATAAAAATGTAAAACTAAACAGCAGTTGGAAGATAAATTTGAGAAAAATTCCTTTACTACATAGAAAAGAGACAAATACACATACAATAGGAGAGAAAAAATTGTAGGACTGTGTCAAGAATTCAAAAATTTAAACAATAAGAGTCCTTGGAAAATGAAAGAAAAAAATAAAAAAGTCATCATTGAAAGAATTCAAGGACATTTTTTTTTGTAAAAGATTTACTTATTTGAAAGACAGAGTTAGAGAGGGACACACACACACACACAGATTTTAAATCTGTTAGCTCATTTATCAAATGTCCAAAATGGCCAATCCTGGGCCAGAGCGAAGCAGGAACCCAGAACTCCATCCGGGTCTCCTTCATGGGTAGTAGTGGCCCAAGCACTTTGGCAATCTTCTGCTGCTTTCCCAGGCATATTAGCAGGGAGCTGGATCAGAAGTGGAGCAGCCAAGACTTGAATCAATGCTCATATGGAATTCCAGTGTCACAGGCAGCAGCTTAACCCACTGGTGCCATGACTGCCACACAAGGAAATATCCTGGAAGAGTTACCCGAGTACTCAGCAAAATAAGTAAACATAGGCTCACACTATAGTACATCAGTGCAGAATTCCTAAACTGTTGGCAAAAACTCCTAGTTTTCTAGTTCTGGTTATGTACACAGTACCTGGCATTGAGAAATGCACCTACTGAAAAGAATTATAAAGTTCAACAAAACATAAAAATTTGCTGCTTGAAAGCTTTGGAATACAATCAACGCAAGTAGAAATTAAAGGGCTGGCTGGCATTGCGGCTCAATAGGCTAATCCTCCACCTGCGGTGCCGGCACACCGGGTTCTAGTCCCGGTTGGGGCGATGGATTCTGTCCTGGTTGCTCCTCTTCCAGTCCAGCTCTCTGCTGTGGCCTGGGAATGCAGTGGAGGATGGCCCAAGTCGTTGGGCCCTGCACCTGCATAGGAGACCAGAAGGAGCACCTGGCTCCTGGCTTTGGATCAGCGTGGTGCACTGGCCACAGCGGCCATTGGGGGGTGAACCAACGGAAAAGGAAGACTTTTCTCTCTGTCTCTCTCTCTCAATGTCCACTCTGCCTGTCAAAGAAAGAAAGAAAGAAAGAAAGAAAGAAAGAAAGAAAGAAAGAAAGAAAAGAAAGAAATTAAAAAGGTCTAGGTTTTTCTCTAAATGAGTTTAACAATATTTGGCAGAGAAGCCTAGAATCAAAGCATGCCCCCCCCCAAAAAAAGCCCACAGTTTAATTGGTTACAGAGGTAGAATTTAAGGTTAAAGCTGAAATTGTGGCTTAGGAACATATTTCACAGGGGAGAGGAAACACATTACAGAGCTTCAGAATCCATTTGCAATTTACCATCAAGTCACTGACTGATATCTAAGCTATGAATATACATGTGCAAGATGAGAATCCAAGAAATATATCAGAAAACAGTTAAAAATGTAAACAGAGATTTAAGCTAAAGAGCAGTTTTGGTAAGGCAGAGATGGTAATTCAAACCCCACAAAGATAAAGATTCCCTGAGTTTCTATTCTTTCAGCCCTTCAAAGGGTCACTTCCTGGAAGTAAGAACCTCATGCAAGATGTGCTATGACCTAAAACTAAGAATCTTTCTCTGCAATGAAGGAAAAAATAAAATAAAAAAATATATACTTTAAACAAAACCTTTGGTGAAACACTAGTGATACACTTCTATTTTTTTTCCACAAAATTATTCTGGTAAGTTATAAAAGTTAAAAAATTATAAAACATGTTTTTAAAATTACAAACTGGCAGCCAGCACCATGGCTTAACAGGCTAATCCTCCGCCTTGTGGCGCCGGCACACCGGGTTCTTGTTCTGGTCGGGGCGCCGGATTCTATCCCAGTTGCCCCTCTTCCAGGCCAGCTCTCTGCTATGGCCCGGGAAGGCAGTGGAGGATGGCCCAAGTCCTTGGGCCCTGTACCTGCATGGGAGACCAGGAGAAGCACCTGGCTCCTGGCTTCAGATCAGCATGATGCGCTGGCCGCAGCAGCCATTGGAGGGTGAACCAGCGGCAAAAAGGAAGACCTTTCTCTCTGTCTCTCTCTCTCACTATCCACTCTGCCTGAAAAAAAAAAATACAAACTAGCTAAGAAACAAGAGGGAAAAAATAGAAACAGATCCACAATTGATTCAGGTATATAGTTAATAGGTGTTCTAGAATAAATATAATTGATACCCCATAAATTTAGAGTTAAGCATGGGGAGTCTCACAGGGCCAAGACATTTACTATGAAAGGATTCAAGTGGAAATTCCAGAACTGAAAAAAATACAAAAACTGAAATTGAGAGTAAATTTATAGTGTTTAATAAAATGTTTGAAACTGTGGATCAAAGAGTTGGTGAATTGGAAAACAGGTCAGAGAGGAAAACTGGATAAAATATGAGACATGTAGATACTATGTAAAAATCTACAATATGTATAATAGGATTTCAGAAAGAAAGGAAACTGAGAATATGGCAGAAGCACAGTTTAAAACTTTCTGATGAAGCATTTTCCAAACTGATGAAAGAAATCAACTCATAAATTTAAGAAACTAGACAAAAACTAAGCTAGAAAACACACATGGTTACATCACAGTCTAGCTATGTAAACCAAAAACAAAGAATTTTCAAACAGAGAGGCAGGGAGTCCACATTCAATGTAGCACCAGTAGGAATTACACCTGACATTTCAATTGAGATAATGAAAACCAGAAGATGGTGGAATACACATTTAAAGTCTTGAAAGAGGGAAAAATAGTGACTGAAAAATTAGAATTCTATCTTTGGTGGAAATATGCCTCAAACAATGAACTCAAATTAAATATAATTAAAGCACACAGAATATTTTAATATCATCACATGTGTACTACAAGAAATACCAAAGAGGGAGAGGTCTTTAAATTGAAGGAAAATAATCACTGATATAAGCACTAGAAAGAATAATGTGCCAGAAGTTATAAAAGCACCAATAATAATAATAATGACTTGTAGGATTTAAAATATTTCTAGGGCCAGCATTGTGGAATGGCAGGTAAAGCTGCTGCCTGCAGTGCTGGCATGCCATATGGGCACTGATTTGAGTCCAATTTGCTCCACTTCCAATCCAGCTCCCTGCTGGAGTGCCTGAGAAATCAGCAGAGGATGTCTCCAGTGCTTTGGCCCCTGCACTGATGAAGGAGACCCGGAGGAAGCTCCTGGCATCCACCTTGCTCAGTCCTGGCCACTATGGCCATGTGGGAGTGAACCAGCAGGTGGAAGTGCTCTGTCTCGCTCTCTCTCTCTCTCGCTCTCTCTCTCCATCTGCTCTCTTAACTCTGCCTTTCAAATAAACAAACATTTTTTTTAAATGCCTCCTGGAGTATTTAGAAAAAAATTTTCTAAAGTAAACTGGCAATAATACCAAAAAGTAGATGGGCATAAGCACAATTTGTGACAAAATTGTTACTTGAGTAGGAAGTGGAAGCAGTATTAAATTTTGGTAAACTGTAAAGTCAGAGAAGACACTGTGATATGCAGGAAAATCTAATACAATACTATAAGAAAGGATATCTAAAGAGCTAATCAAAAATAAAAGCTAAAGGAGCTTCATTAATCTAAAGGGAGAGATGATAAAGAAATGGAACAAGCATAAGACAATAAGATTGTTTACATAAAATCAACTGCATCAGTAGCTACATTAAATATAAATGTTTTAACATTCAATTCAAAGGTTTTCAGACTAGATATTTAAACATGGTTGAGCTATATGCCATTTATAAGAGACAGACAGTAAATATAAGGGCAGAGATAAATTGAAAGTAAAATGATATACAAAATTACTTCAGAAATACATGAAATTTGTTCACATTAAATAACATTTTTTTTTAAAAAATGAAAAAAGAAAAAAGAAAGCTACTATAATACAGTATGTTAAAAACTGGTGAAATTATAATAATACTATACAAAAGAGAACTGAAGGAAAGAAGTATTATGAGAGATAAAAGAGGCATTTCATAAAAAAGATTAATAGGGAAAATACAATAATTCTAAATTTATGCTAATCTATCATAAATTCATAGCATTTATAGAAATAAGGGCAAAAACCTCTTGCAGAGGTTCATTTTAAGAAAAAAAATGACTTAATATATGATTTATTTCTATTTTTATTTGAAAAGCAGGGAGACCAAGAGAAAAATAGAGACAGAGACAGAGACAGATGCGGGTTAGACCAGGCTATAACAACCAGGAACCTGGGATTCAAGTACAGTTCTCCCACATGGGAGGCAGGGGTCCAAACAATTGAGTCATTCATCATTTGCTGCCTTACGAGTTACATATTATCAGCAAGCCAGGATCAAGGGCAGACCCAGGACTTCAATCTAGCCACTCTGATATGGAATGCGGGCAACCTGAATAGGCTTAACTGCTGTATCAAACTCCTTTCCTGGAATTTAATTTTCATGAAGAGTATAATTGGCATATATGCTGAACCATAACACAAGTATTAGAATATTTCAGAAGATTGTAATCATACCACATCTCTTATCCTATCAAAGGGAAATTAAACTATAAATTAAAAGCAGATGAATAGAGATATTAAAAAATGTATAACTGAAAATTTAGCAATACATGTTAAATCAATCCACAAAGAAACAAACAATCAAAATTATAAGAGGTTTTAATAGCATAGAAATAAAACATAGCCTATCAAAATTTGTTATGTGCATGTAAAGTAAGCAGTAACTAGAAAAGACTTATGGGATTAAGTGTATAGATTAGAAAGAAAAATATTAAAAGTTGCACTTTTGTTCAAAGAAGTGCTAAAATAAAACCAAGGCAATATTAAGGGAAGAAATCAATGAAGCAAAAAGCTGTCATGACAGAGAAATTTAATAAGGATAAATTGATTCTTTGAAAACAAAATTAATAAAGTCCTAGAAATAACATAAAAGAGGAGCAAAAATGTTTTATATCAGAAATAAAAAAGAAAACATAGATATATACTAAAGGTGTTAAAGATTACACAGTAAAAATTAAAATCAGTATTACACCATTAATTAGAAAATATACATTAAATGAACTAATTCTCCAGAAAACACAACTTAGCAACATTGATACATGAAGAAACTAGCATATGAATAGTCACCTATCTGTTCAATAAAATTGAATTTGAATTAAATATCTCCCTTGAAATAAAACTCTAAAGTCAAATTATATCACTGGTAAGGTTCTCTCTCTGTGTAGCTCTTTCAAATAAAAAAAAGAAATATTTTTTTAAAAAAAGAAAGGAAGCTTCTAAGCACATAAATGATATGGTAAATAAATAATGCAATTCTTTAAGGTAAAATATGGAACACTTTTCACTTCACTTCAGGAACAAGGAGGATCTCCTCTACAACAAATCATGCTTAACACTTTATTATACACCTAACATGTGGAAGAGTCAAGAAAAAAACACATGCTATAACTATCTCAAAATTGTTTTCAGTGACTAAACAAAAAAATGTAATATATACAAGTGAAATTGACATTTTGAGATTTGATTATTGTTTATAGCCCTTGTCTATATCATTGAGGAACAGTGGTTTTTCTACTTACTATCTATTGAATTCTTTATTTGGTGGAGCGTTAAGCTTGTGACTTTATTTTTTTTTTAAGATTTATTTTATTTATTTGAAAGGCAGAGTTACAGAAAGAGGTAGAGACAGTGAGGCCTTCCATTGGCTGGTTCACTCCCCAGGTGGCCTCAATAGCCGGAGCTGTGCCTATCCGAAGCCAGGAGCCAGGAGCTTCTTCCAAGACTTCCACGCAGGTGCAGGGGCCCAAGGACCTGGGCCATCTTCTACTGCTTTCCCAGGCCATAGCAGAGAGCTGGATCAGAAGAGGTGCAGCTGGGACTAGAACCAGCGCCCATATGGGATGCTGGCGCTTCAGGCCAGGGCATTAACCTACTGCACCAAAGCGCCGGCCCCTAAGCTTCTGGCTTTAAAGAAAACTGAAAGTATGTCATTGTAAACATTGAAATAAAATAAGGAAAAAGGAGTGAGAGTATGAGTGAATGAGGGAGGAAGGGTAAGGTAGGGTGGGGATTATCATTATCTTTTTAGAACTGTATATATAAAATACATGAAATTTGTTCTGTTCTTATAAATAATTTTTTAAAAATAGTTATCTGATATTTTAACACCCTGCAGAAATATTAGCTTACAGTTACTTATAGACCTAAAATTGAGAGACAAAATTAGAATATTTCATTTAAAAAAAAAAACCTAGAAAAATTTCTTTGTGAAATTAGAGTATGCAAAAATTTCCTAAACAGCAGAAAGTGATGAACTATAAAGGAAAAGTTAGGAAAGTATATTCATCCAAAGAAACAATTTACTTTTTACACTATAGAGTAAAAAGGCAAGTAAGGTATATTGCCTCTAATTCTTCATTCTTTACCATGAGACTGACTTCTCAATTCCTCTCACTAAGGTATTGTTTCCTCCAGCCCTAAACTTTGTATTTGGTTTTCTGGTTTGCTTTGACCAATAGGGTGTTAACAAATGTGACTGACAACTGAAAAGTTTGAAATTCCTGAGTGATTCTGCTTCAGCTTACGTTCCTCTGCCATGATTATGAGAAGATAGTCTGCTGGAAGATGAGGCATATGAAGCCCAGTTAAACTGCCTGTAGTTTAACTAGATATAAAGCCAAGCTACACAAGTCAATAAGCAGCCAACTCAGACATGGAAGCTGTCTGGTTTACTCACAGATAATTGTAAATGCATGAGATAGCCCATCTGAAGTCACCAGAAACCTACAATGACTCTTAAAATAAGTACTATTCCTCTAGTAACCTATATTTTTGTTATTATTTATCAGCATGATTGTGACAATATGTAACTCGCTTAAAACATAATGCAAGATGTATGAAATACCTATAATATATAAAATGGGTCACATCCAAGATATCTAAAAAGCTCCTGCAAATAAATAACAAAAAACTACAAGCAACCCAATTCTAAATGGGAAACAGGATGGAACTGACAATTCACAAGAGCATATTAAAACGGCCAATTAGTATTTGACAATAGATCAGCATCATTTTGCACTAAGGACATGAAAATTAAAATCACAATGACATACTGCTACACAGCCACTAGAATTGCAAAAAAATTTAAAATATCAAGTGTTTCCTTTTTTCCCCCAAGTGTTTTCAAGTGTGCAGACCAATGAAGGCTCTTGTAATCTTCTAGCTGGGTTGTTAATTAGTACACTCCCTTGGGAAAACCCTTTATCAAGATCTACTAAATCTAAATATATGTATTTACTTAATGATCCAATAATTCTGCCCCAAGATATATGCTTAAGTGAAACAGAACTGTATTTCTACTAGTAGACATGTATGAGACGATTTGGTAAATAACCCAAAAATTCATCAATGATAGAACAGACAAAATGATTTACTACACAACAACAAAAATGAACAAATTACAGCCAAGATCAAGAATACTGATAAAGTGTTGAGCTGAAGGAGTCAGCCACAAAAAATATATATTTATGCTATATGATTTCATTTCAATTCATCCATAGTGACAATCACTTCTCGGCCTTTTGGCTAAGATCAAGTGTAGCATCCATAGTGATAGAAGTTGGAATAGTGTTTATCTTTGGGGGTAAAGATATTAAAATAAAAGGGAGTACAAGAGAACTTTTGGGCTCCAGAAATATTTTATATGTGAATCTGGGTAGTAATTCCAGGTTTGAATATCTATCAAGATGTACACATGATATTTAGCCTACTATATACTCATTTATTCATCATAGCATCCAATATAAAAAGGTTGTTAATCCAGGGGAAGTTAAGATTCGTCAAAGTGAAAGAGAAAACCTTTCAAAAGGGGAAATTATGTGATGCCAGGGTCAGAAGACCATGAAGGACATCTCAGTCGAAGGGAGAGTCCAGAATGACAGTTGTGCTCCAGATAGAGAGAGGCAATACGACCTGAACAGTGAGGCAACAGGTAAACAGGCCAAGCGCTCTCATCGCAGAGATCTCTCCCGACACTGTTTTCTTACACTTGTTGCCTTCAGCCTTGTCTAGATATGGCTGAATGAGGAATCTGTTCTTCCTTTTGCACCCTCTTGCCTAATCAGTGAACTCATTTCACCCAACAAGGCTGTCCTGTTTTGACCCTGGCTTGAGAACTGGAGCAGGTTTTCAGAGTTTATAGGAAACTGATCCATTGTACCTACTCAGCCAATTCATATTCCTGACAGATGTTCAGTAGCTGGGCTGTGAGTAGCTTCTTTTAAGATGAGAAAAATAATCTTTAGTGTTCTACACTCAAAATTTATTACATGTAATGAAACATAATCCTTACTTACGTAATCTTAATACCGTACAATAAAAACACACCAAAAATAAACATTAAGTGATGCACCATATTTAGCAGCACTGCAGTGAATATGGACAAGAAACCTAAGGTAGCCGGCGCCGCGGCTCACTAGGCTAATCCTCCGCCTTGCGGCGCCGGCACACCGGGTTCTAGTCCCGGTCGGGGCACCGGATTCTGTCCCGGTTGCCCCTCTTCCAGGCCAGCTCTCTGCTGTGGCCAGGGAGTGCAGTGGAGGATGGTCCAAGTCCTTGGGTCCTGCACCCCATGGGAGACCAGGAGAAGCACCTGGCTCCTGCCATCGGGTCAGCGCGGTGTGCCGGCCGCAGCGCACCTACCGCGGCAGCCATTGGAGGGTGAACCAAGGCAAAAGGAAGACCTTTCTCTCTGTCTCTCTCTCACTGTCCACTCTGCCTGTCAAAAAAAAAAAAAAAAAAAAAAAAAACCTAAGGTAAAGCATGGAAAATAGTTGTTTTTCTGCTTAACGGTTTTGAGCACATTGATAATATCTTCACAATAGTTTTAATATTATTCCACCTGATCTTTCTCTATATGATACATAGCGACCAAACAATGACATTACAACACTGAAAGGAATTAACACCAAAAGGAAATGAAGGGCAGGCACTGTGGCACAGTAAGTTAAGCTGCCACTTGGGTGGGACCCCTGCATTCCCGCTCAGAATGCCAGGTTCAAGTCTCAGCTATTCTGCTTCTCATCCAGCTTCCTGCTATTTTTCCTGTGAAAAGCAGATGATAGCTCGAGTCCTTGGTTCCCTACTACACACCTGGATGCAGTTTTGGCCTCCTGGCTTCGGCCTGGCCCAACCCTGGATACAGCAGGCATTTTGAAAGCAAACAAGCAATTGAAAGATTGCTCTCATATGTTATTTCTCTCTCTCTCTCCTCTTCCCTCTCTCCACTCTTTCCTTATCCCCCAACCATGTGTCTTTCTACCTGTCAATCTTTCTAACCAATCTTTCTTCTTAAAAGGAAATGAGGTAATTACTTATAGAGTCAGGGGTGGTTACTCCTTATTAAGAGGGTTAGAACAAAATGGGAGTCATTTTTTCTTAATTGTACTTAAATAACAAAAACATCTAAGTAAAATATTTAAAAAATAAGTGTCAACAAGCATATACAAAATGTATGGTATGTAGAAACATTTGAATTCTTTTCTTATTTTTGCCATACTCGCTCAGATGGTCATGACCGTGCATATATTTGTTAATATTTAATCTTGATGCTTGCAGCCTCCCCCTCAAGGTGGAATTCGGAGGAATGCAGTACTTTCCACATGCACTTCTCCCTAAAAGAATGAACGGAGTATTTCTGAGAGAATTTCAGTAAAGTAAATAGCAAAGTAATAGAGAAGGCAAAGCACAGGCTTGTGGCGGAAGCGTGGCTTCCGATCTTGACTTTTCTGCTTGGAAGCAAAATATATCCATGTACAAAACAGAGATAAGCCTATTCCAGAACACTGTTGTGATGCTGAAATGAAGTAACTTGTTCAAATATCTTTCTTGGCATCCAGACCCAAATGCATGCTTGGTGCATGCCATTTACCACAGTCTCCCTGATCATCTGTGTTAGAATTTAAATAGCATTTAGAATACAGTCACTTCCCCCTACTTATGTGAGTCAGAATTTTTAAGATCAATATACCTTGGTGGTAGAGAAGTATAGAGGAAAAGAAAGCTGATCAAGGTTTAATATGCTTTTTGGCAGGAAAAAGAAGATAAATTGATCCCTGCCATGAATCCCTCCAAGGCAGATATAGGTCAGGAGAAAGATGCAAGAAAGGCCCTCTTGTGGGGAGCCTGCTCCCAGTGTTAGAGAAAACGTGATTCTCAGCTGAATCGACAAGTTAGAATTTGGCCAACATTCTCTGCATTTGGAGAATGCTGTTAACTCTTCAAGGACCCCTTAACCACTTGCTTCTCTTGTGAAGAGTTTGCAGATAGAATACCCACCCACATGTGTGAATTATAAGTCACCACTGAAAATTACATGTTCCCTTTTCATGTCATCTGACCATGGCCTAGGGTAGGCTAAGCTGCAGTGTGTATATATATGTGTGTGTGTGTGTGTGTGTGTTTATGTAGTGTCAAATATGACATATATGAGTATTGCACAAATCACAGTTGTTTCACCCAATTGGGATGGGGCCTTACCTTTCATATTCACTGGATTTGCCCGTGGCTGCCAGCTTGTTTTTACCTAGAAAGTCTCTTCTATGAGGGAGAAAGCACCAGTTTTACTCTCCATGCAACCAGAAATAAAATTGATTTTTCATCAGCTGAATTAACTTTTCTTTCAGCTACCTCTCCAGGAGGTGCCTCTCCAGGAAGTAAGACTTTTGTAAAAGCATAGTCCCTGAAATTGTCATCTTGGAGCCTTTCTGAGATGCTTTCATGAATCAAAACAGACTCTGCTCTCTTGGGAGCCAATGGGAAGCTCCTCTGTATCTTTTGCTAAAACATGGCTCAGAGAAGTCCTTGTGTTCCTCAATGTCTCCTAAGCCAGGCTGCTTCAATAAACTCCAGCTCTAATACAGACAGTCAAAAAGAAAATACGCTACATCCTCAGGTGCATTGGTATGCTGTCATCAGAAGAGTGAAAACTGTATGAAGATATTCATCTTTCTTCTTTGATTGCAGACAACGTGGAACAGAATTTGCTGTGCTGGTGCGGCCATCTGTGCTCACTCTGCTTTCATCAACTGGATCTTCTAGTCTTCAAATATCTTCTCTTGTTAGGGCTTTAACCTGTAACATCTCAAGTCTTGTCTTAAACACATGGGGAGATGTAACAAACTAACACAGATTGAATGGTTTAAAAAAACCCGAATTTGTCATCAGGTAGTTACTGTGGTGGACGGCCTCCAGGAACTAACAGCAAGATGTTGGCAGAGCTGGGTGCCTTCTGCAGGTTCCAGGGAAGAAGGCATTCCCTTGCTTTTAGACGACACCCACCTTCTCTGGCTGGTGGCCGATCTCAAACCCAGCAGCGTGGAACCTCTCTGATCATTCTCCGCTAGTTACAGCTCCTTCAAATTCTTAAGCTTCTACTGCCCTCTGAATTTTAACCACGTTTGTGATTACATTGAGCTCACTCAGACAATCCGTGATCTGTTGATTAGCATCCTTAACAGTGCCTGCTACTGTGAGTCCCTTCCCCACGTGCTGGTAAATAGCCTCTCCTACTGAGGATTAGAACACGGATGGCTGAGGGGCTCCGTTATTCTACCTACCGTGGGGGACAAGGCTTAAATTAGAGAATAGAGAATTAATACTTCTCAAATAAAATCTGCATTGGTAAATAACCTAGGTGAAGAATGACAGCCACTGGGAGAAACCCAGGCCACTTCCCTGGTCTCTCTCCTCCACCACACTCAGGATTTGGTTCTCTCTCCTTCTCAGTCTCTCCTCTCACTTGCCTGAAGTCCAGGTCTTACTACTTGATTCTTAATAAGCTAGGCATGAAGAATCTGAATGAAATACTAAGCAAAGTCCTTGAGGGAGGCCTTCACCCACGATACTGCCAGCTACGTATTAGCTGAACTTAATTAATGACTACATGCTTAAGCTGAGCCCTGGGTACTCACACAGCTGGCTTAAAGTACTTATTCCCTTAGCAATAATACAGGACTGTTGAAACCAAATTTGAAACCATTACATATAGAATCAAGGACCAAAAATATGGGCATGTCACTGAAAATGCATGGCAGACCACCAACAGACCTAATATTTACTTCTGCCTCTTTTCCTTAATATTACTTTCCTTTGCTGCTATATAAACTTTACCACAAACTTGATGGCTTGACATAACTTATAGCTTGGTTTGTGCTTGATGGGATAAAGATTCCATTTCATGCTTTTTTTGTGACAATGTGACTAAGTTCTACTTAATAGATATACATGGAAGTATTTTGTGAAAACTTCAAGAATTGTACGTAAGGCAAGGTGACAGACCATTTTGTCTTTCTTCCTGAAAGAAAAAAAATACAGATGCAATGTTTGGAATTTCAGCAGTCATATTGAATTGAGTTTACCTTTGGAGACTGTGCTGTGGTTAAGGTTAAGGTTAAGGTTTGCTTTTTTGTTCCAAAACATACCAAGTCCCTTCCATCTTGTTGTTCTGTTATCTATGTCTTCTACTTCAAAGGTTAACTCTTTAAAAAAAATGATTTATTCATTTATTTGAAAGGCAGAGTTAAAGAGAGGCGAGACAGAGGTCTTCCATCCACTGGCTCACTCCCGAATTGGCTGCAATGGTTGGAGCTATGCCGATCTGAAGTGAGGAGCCAGGAGCTTCCTCCAGGTCTCGCGCATGTGTGCAGGAGCCCAAGGACTTGGGCCATCTTCCACTGCTTTCCCAGGCCATAGAAGAAAGCTGGATTGGAATTGGAACCACTGGAATTCAAACCAGTGCCCATATGGGATGCCAGTGTTGCAGGCAGTGGCTTTACCCACTATGCCACAGCACTGGCCCCCATATTTAATTCTACTGTAAAACATTTAATATGTACATGAATACTAAAGTTTCACATTTTAATAGGAATATTGTGTATATAAGGTATAACATTGTGTATATAAGGTATTTTTTCATAACAGTTTTTTTTTAATCATAATCATAGGTAAACTGTGAACTGCAAACTTTCTAACATTGGGTTTAGAAAGCCTAAATATAAATCTGTATCGTTAGTTCACTTCCTTATGACTACAGTGACCAAAGCAAAATCCTAACACATTTATAACTTCAAGATTGATCTAAAATCTAGCACCAAATATTAATAAAAGTGTTAATTTGGAAAGACTCCTTTTGGAGCCTTTTCATGAGACTTCTGTCTCCTTGACGAGGACAATCTTAACCTATCCCTTTAATTTGTGTCCTTGGGGGGAAAAACTATAATTAAAAAAGCACAACTGAAATGATATATATTTTTATCTAGCAGGATATTAAGTATATACTGCCTCTAGCCTTTTACACTCAATTTATAAATTCATAAAAAGAAAAATTCTAAATCTGAATTTGTCATCTTAGTACAGATGCATTTCCAGAAAGACTTTCTTACGCCAACTATTTCTAAATTCAGATCGTTATACACACACTTCATCAAAACATACGTTGTTCCAGATTGAATACATGTGCCTAATGGAATCCTCTCTCCTATTGTGTTTATCCAAGTCTAGATGCTGTAGCTTCGCTGCAACACCAGAGAGGGAGAACAGCTGGTTCCCACTCTCTTAATAATGTTTACTTTAAATGTTTAGCACACATAATACATTGCATACATATAAATACATAATATTTCCAGTAATAGTATTTGTGAAAGAAGAGGATTGTTCCCTATAAATTCTTCAAATATTACAGTGATATATGAATAAACTCTTAATGATAAGTAATAGAGATGATATTTAAGAGAAAATGTAATAATGTTATAATTAATCCAAAGAAGTAAAGTTAATGGTCAAGGTGATCGAAAGCACAAGCAAAAAAAAAAAAGTCATAGCTCAACTTGAAAAACTATTTTGTATTACGGAGGCATATAATAGAAAATCAGAATTTATAAATGAATAATAATGATCACATAATGACTGCCACATCCCACCAAGAAATGACGCTCTGGAGGCTCATCTGTAAGTTGCTTGTCTGAATCTCAGAACACCTGATTACTGACTTCTCCCAACACTGATTATAAAATGCCTCAAGCTTTTAACAAGTGAAATAACTTTAAAATAAATAAGTGTACTGCAGGTCATCTACAGCCTCTCGTTAACATTTAATTAATAGCTATATCAGATATCACAAAATAATTACTTTTTTTCTTTTGATAACAGGATTTTCTTCTAGGTCACACTAAATTGAATTAAACTTCCAGAATGGCACCAATTTACATTAAGTTGTTTAACCTTTTTCAAAATAGAGTTTAAGCAGCAGTTTTACATTTTTTAATCAAAAATCAAGGAAATAGTTGCAAGGAGAAGAAATAAACAACCTATAATGCCATAACCAACACAACCAGCACACCAACTCAAAAATATTTTTAGCAAACTTTTATTTTTTCTTACAAAGGTTTCTGGATAGTAACTACATTATATCTAACATTTTCCATAAAATTATGCTATTTTCACTGTTGTTTTAAATGATTGATTAATATATACCTCTATATCATTTTGAATATGTGTTCTAAAATTTACTTAATCGTTCACTTGTAATCTAACATGTAGTTGGTATTTATTTCTTGCTATCATAAAAATGCTAATGTGAATTACTTTGTACTTCAACTTTTCTCACTTATCTGTCTTACCTTAAATTCTCAGAAGAGAAATTATTGCATCAGGATGGAGAACAGTCTTGCTTTTATTTATCCAATTGTTTTATGTATTAATAAAAACCCCATTGCTTATTCATACATACCCACTTTAGATGCTTAAAAATAGGAAAGAGCAATATTTTCCTTAAGGTATTTCAGCTCTGCCTCGCAGGTCAGCAGAATTTTTCTTTTTCATATTTCTTTTCAGTATAAGTTCTAATAATCCCAAACACAACATCGAGGGAGTTTCTGTTGCTACAGATAAATTGAAAGATAGGACTGTGAACATTATCTGAACTTGAGTTACATCCAAATATCACCAAACATAAATTAAGTTAACCTGCATGGAACTCCAATGCTTTAAACTTTAGTCTGATTTTGGGTCTACTCACAAGCTACTGAAATTAAGAAAAATAAAAAAATACTCCTACAGAGAAATTAAAATCAATGTATGGCATATTTTTAAGCTTATGCTGTGATGTGAAAGATGCAAAAAAAGTGAAATGGTAATTAAATTAGACATAAAATAAATTACTGGATGAGAAATAAAAGTGAAAAAAGCTAATGAGCTGCTAAAGAAAGCAGCACAATAACCACAAAACACATAGAAACACTGAAACCTATTTGTCGTTATACACACCACAACTGTTACACCATGATGATCTTTACCTGTGATAGCATAATGACCTGTATCTGTAATTAAAATCTGTGCTGCTTGCATAGAGGAGGAAAGTTTCTCCTCCAAATTCTTACTAATGAAAGAATTTTGAGTGATGGACACCCTCCTCCATTACAAGGTCATGAAGTAACTTTCAAAGACCTCTCGAATGCCTAAGAGAAGTGAAGTAGAAAGCTTATTTTATACTTGAATCATGGAAAAAATCTTCCATCACATTGCCACAAATGCTGAGTTGAAAATGAATATTATATTACAAAATATTTCACAAAAGTCTGGAACCGGCTGTCCATGTCTACCCCAGCCTCAAGCAACATCATTAGAATTCAACCACTGGTACCTAAAATCTGAATCTATTTTGTTAAACATTTTATGACCCCATCACATTGAAGGACTATTAGTACCCCACTTCTTGTGCTATATTTCCCTATTTTAATGGAAATTCTCATTGATTAATTAGTCTTGTAATGATTTCACTAAGTGTATGAATATGCTTAGGATGTTAAATTGAAAGGTCCCTGCTCATCTTCCCAAACTGTATTTTCACCAGGTTGACAGATTAATTTCCAAGAAAAAAACATTAGCACTAGCCTCCTCCCTGCTATTAATGTGACATATGAAATGAAAATAATTTGAAACAGCTGGAGCAGGCCTTTCCACAGTAACATTTGAGTACTATGCCCAATAAAACATGAACCCATATTATTATGTTGGAGTCAGGTTTGCTCTGCAGTTTAAAGTTATATGTCACTTTCAGAGAATTATCACATATCACTAGAATGGAATGCACAGCCGTGGAGTGGAGCTGGAGTTCTCTACCCTCCCTGGCCAAACACTGTAATGGAGACTGGAAACTTGGGAGAAGTGACTAAAAGGACAATAAAATGAGATTTGTTACCCTTTAATTATAATTGCCTTTTGCTAGAAGACTTTGCCATTTTGCTAGAATCAAAACAAATTTTAGTTTTTTATATTTGGAAATATCTAAGCACTCAAACTGAAGAGAAACAAGTGTTAGAAATTCATCACCTAGTGCTTGAAGCATGAGAAGTTAATTTGATTTTTAAAAAGCACTGCATCCTTAAATCTTACAGCTTCATATCAAAATACTAACAGGACAACTGATACAATGTCTAAGATCTATTTTAAATAATACAGCAAGTTTGGGAGTGGATTGAGGGGAGGAGAAATGAAGTCAAGCTAGCCACGTATTGCTAACTGTGGAAAATGGGAGGTGAGCACCTATGTGCCTTTCTATTCTTTCTTTCATGTACACCACAGGAAAAATGTGGTCCTTTTTCCCCTGAGGAGGTGCCTTTAGAGGATTTATTTAAACCTTGTGCCTTCCGCAGATTCCCTTCTGAAGTAGTCCCCAGTCTGAGGGTATTTGAAGATGTGGACTTTGGGAAGGGGCTCATTCATAAGAATGTCTCCATGAATGCAATCGGTGCCCTTATCAAAAGCCCTGAGAGTTTCTTGTATATGAGTTTTTATAGAGACATGTCTGTGAACCAGGAAATGGGCTCTCATCAGACACTGCTTATGCCTTGAGCTGAGACTTGCCAGAACCAACTGGATGTATCTATATACACATAGATATATGGAGAAACAAAGAAAGGAATATCAGAAAAGCTAAGTATTTTTCTCCCCAGATGAGAAGCAAGTACTTGCTCAAGAAAACAGCACCAAAGATAGTAAAAGAATGCTAAACAGATACCCAGATCAACACAAGGAACCCAGAAGTCAGCACCAACATTGTATTAGTAGATGGAACCTTGGGAATTTTCTGAGTCCTTCCAAGCAAACTCATCCAAGAATTTCAGTGAGACTTGCTATCCACATGGGCAGTAATGTGTTTATTGATTATATAGAAGTGTTTGATATTGTGTACCAATCATAATACTAGATGCTATAGATGTTAAGTTAAGAGAAATAAAATCATTCCATTTTGTGAAACAGATACTTACACAAATAATTACAGTGACTATGGTAAATAAGATTCAATAATACTGTGATGGGGAGAGAAGACACATCTCATGGCAAACAATGGTAGCAAATGTGTAACCTCCAGGGACTACAATAATAATTAGTCCAGTTTGAAGCACCTTTTCAGAAAGCACCCAGTTTAGAAAGGAAAAATATCCTACTCAAAATAGATTTTTGTAAACATATACCTTAAGGATACAAAGGATACAATTGTGGTAAATACTGGAACAATTAGGGGCATCCAGGAACACAATTGCAGGGAACATGAGAGGGTATAGGAATTTATCAGCCAATAATTCTAGGACATTTTTGCGAATTTCCTGGAGAGAGAAATTTATGAGTCATGTTGACATCGTGTGCTCTCCCCCCAGCTATTTGGTGTGGGGCTTGGGAAGTGAGGCCGTTGGGGTTAAGGGCTGGGGGAGGCATGGTCTCTCCAGAATAAGCTCTGGAATGATGAGCAGCTCTTGCTGAAGGGCTCTTCTCACAACTTCCACGATAAATGTGTTGTAATTTACAAAGCCCTCACATAAAACTCGCTTGGACCGGAGGAAATCTCTCTGGTCATATTAAGTTATATCATGTTAAAATATGGCTGGTATTTGATAAAAATCAAATGATTATTATTATGTAAGAGATATATTTCATTTTTTTGTCCAAAAAGAGGTTAGTACATACTTTAATGAAAAGTTGTTCAAGACAAAAGCAAAGGCAACAGCAGCAATACAATCATAGGAGTAAAGTTTGACTTATTGTAATGAAATTTTTAACCCTTATTCCTTAGTGTTACCAAAGAATTAGAATTTAGTTGTGTATTTAATCTTTCTTAAGCCACAGACATTAATTTTTAAAACAGAAAAAACTCACTAATTTTTGACTACACAAACACACTGATTTCAAAAAGAGAGAGAGAGAGTATTGTAAAATCAAATATAGCAGGGGCCAGTGCTGAGGCCCAGAGGGGAAGCTGCCACTTGAGACACCATCGACCCATATCTGAGTGCCAAACTGAGTCCTAGCTGCTCTGTTTCTGATGCAGCTCCCTGCCAATGTGACTGAGAAGGCACAGAGGATGCGATGGTCTGAGTTCTCGAATCCCTGTAACTCCTATTGGAAACCCAACTGGAGCTCCTGCCCTTGGCTTCAGCTTGGTCCAGGCTGGGCTGTTATGGCCATTTGGAGATGGATGATCTGCCCCCCTCTGTCACTTAGCCTTTCCAATAAATGAATAAAAAATAAATAATAAATTAAATGTTCTTCATTTTCTTTCCTAGGAGCAGTCTGGCTGACATATTTCTAGGAATTCAGACTCTGAGACATATATTCTAAAAGAGTAGCAACCGTGTAGAGAACAGAAGGGATCACGTGTTCTGAAAGGAAACTCAGATTGGCAGGTGGGCATTAGCAAGAGTATCCTGTTGGGAAGACAATTCTTGAAATATTATCCTGTTGATAAGAGTATGGGAATGAAATGGCTTCATGTGTTATTTTCTCTAACTTATTTCTCATTCTTATTCTTCATTATTTTAAGTGGCAGTGTTTGTAGATTAGCAAGGAAAACCAAAAGAGAGGGGGTTAAAAAGAGACACCAAGAAATCAGAACACCAATGAAATATTCGAGAGTAACCACCATCAAGGCATGTCTAGCCACAAACCTTTCAGAAAGCAGTCTAGGCAAGTTGTGAATGGGTATTCTAGGAATAATATTAAGAATTTGATTTGTAAAAAAAAGAACCCGGGCCAGCGCCACGGCTCAATAGGCTAATCCTCCGCCTGCGGCTCCAGCACCCCGGGTTCTAGTCCCGGTCGGGGCGCCGGATTCTGTCCTGGTTGCCCCTCTTCCAGGCCAGCTCTCTGCTGTGGCCAGGGAGTGCAGTGGAGGATGGCCCAAGTGCTTGGGCCCTGCACCCCATAGGAGACCAGGAGAAGCACCTGGCTCCTGCCTTGGGATCAGCGTGGTGTGTCGGCTGCGGAAGCCATTGGAGGGTGAACAAACAGCAAAGGAAGACCTTTCTCCCTGTCTCTCTCTCTCACTGTCCACTCTGCCTGTCAAAAACAAAACAAAACAAAACAAAAAACCCTATGCCAAAAATTAACTGTGAAGACCAAATAGAAGCTAGATGAAAAGGGGAACCCATCCAATGATAGATGAAAGGAACTATAAAACCACATGACATAAATTATATATGATTAATTTATTTTTGTTCTATGACTAGGTGATTTTATTTTCTAATTTTTGGACACTATTAGGAGCATATAAATTTTGTATATCTGGCTTATTTCCAGGATGGTTCTTGAGTAATAGGTCTGTTTTCTAATTTGAGTAGTTTGGGGCCAGTATTGTGGTTCTAGCAGGTTAAGCCATCATCTATGCTGACATCCCACATGAGCCTGATTCCTGGGTGCTCCACTTCTGACCCTGCTCCCTGCTAATGCACATGAGAAACCCCCAAAAGATGGTCCAGTACTAGGGCCCCTGCCACCCACATTGGAGACCCAGAAGAAGCTCCTGGCTTGGGGTTGGCCATAGCAGCCACTTGGGGAGTGAACCAGTGGATGGAAGAGCTCTCTGTGTGTGTGTGTATATATGTGTGTATGTGTGTGTCTTGCCCTCTCTCTAAACTCTGCCTTTCAAATAAATAAGGTAAATTAGTAAAAACAAGTAAATAAAAACCATATGACACAAAAGTGAAAGGAATTTTATTGGATATAGTACAATTTGGATCAAACTAAAAAAATAAGCTGAAACAATCTCTTTTCTCAATAAAGTATTTTGATTTTATGACAATTAATTGGGGATAATCAGACAATTGCAATGAAGTCCATTAATACTCTCCAATTTGGAAAAATAAAAACAGAAGGGATGTTACAGAGAACATGAAGGGACAGAGAGCTTTTCCCCACCATGAGATACAGCTTTTTTTAAAGATTTATTTATTTATTCGAAAGTCAGAATTACACACACACACACACACAATGAGAGAGAGAGAGAGAGAGAGAGAGAGAGAGGTCTTCCATCCAATGGTTCACTCCCCAGATGACCACAACAGCCGGAGCTGTGCCGATCCAAAGCCAGGAGCCAGGAGCTTTTTCTGGGTCTCCCACGTGGGTGCAGGGGCCCAAGGTCTTGGGCCATCCTCCACTGCTTTCCCGGGCGACAGCAGAGAGCTGGATCGGAAGAGGAGCAACCAGGACTAGAACTGGTGCCCATGTGGGATGCCAGCGCTTCAGGCCAGGGCGTTAACCCACTGCACCACAGCACCGGCCCCAAGCTACAGATTTTTAATGGTTTGCCAGGTGAGGAGAATTCGCACTTCCTGCAGTATAGAATCCCAGCAGGAGGTTGGATTTGACTCCTGATTGCACAAGAGTCTTGCTTACTTGGAGAGGCAAGATTTGGGGCCCTACTGAAGCCTGAAGTCATAAAAATAAAAACTGACTTGGAGTCATTTTGCTGTTACAGGCAAACGCCAGCAAATAATATTAGGACAAATGCAGAGGTACCTTAAAATTTTCATGGAAAATGTGTATTATGAAGAACTATGTATGAATTCCAAAATATTTTACATGAAAACAGAGTTATCTTTTAATTCTATTTTCCACGAACTTTTAATTGTCAAATGATTTTTAAAAATGTTTTAATCATTTGAGGGACACAGAGACAGAGAAGGGGGACTCTCATCTGCTGACTCGCTCCCCAAATCCTGCAATGGCCAGGACTGGCAGCAGGGAACTCAATCATGTGGGTGGCAGGAATCCAATTCTTTGAGCCATCACTGCTGCCTCCTAAGATCTGTTTTTAGCAAGAAGCTTGAATTAGAACCCAGGGTTGGGTCTTAAACCCAAGCACTATGATGTGGGATGCAGGTGCTCTAAACCATGAGGCCAAATGTGTCATGAATCTTTTTTATTAAAGATTTTATTAATTATTTGAGAGGTAGAGTTACAGACAGTGAGAAGGAGAGACAGAGAGAAAGGTCTTCCTTCTGTTGGTTCCTTCCCCAAATGGCCGCAGTCTCTGGAGCTGCACCAATCAGGAGCCAGGAGCTTCCTCTGGGTCTCCCACATGGGTGCAGGGGTCCAAGCACTTGGGCCATCTTCCACTGCTTTTCCAGGCCATAGCAGAAAGCTAGATTGGAAGAGGAGCAGCAGGGAATACAACCAGCAGCCACAAGGATTAACCAACTGTTCCACAGCACCAGCCCGCATCAGGTATGAACCTTTTGAGATCTCCTTATATGTATAGCTTTAAGATTCAGGATTTCTCCAAGAGTGAACAAACTGAAATTGAGTCATCCCCAACAATGGAAAATAGCTATTGTCCCAAAGCAAGAGACATCTGAGAACAATAATTCCTAGGAATATAGAGGAACAATTTTTAAAGGCCACTTTCCTCAGCCAGGATTGCTGATGGCTGTACTTGCTCCCACGCCCCATTGCTGTGGGATGATTGAGGAGTATGTTCCTGTAATCCTACAAGAAGTAAATAATGACAACATGATTAATTCTGGATAGGCCCAGGTCCCAATCATGTATGTACAAAAACAGCAGAGCTCACGTGAAACTTCTGCAGAAGGTGAACTCAAAAAGCCAATAATTAATAAATAATTAATATGCCCTGCAAAAGGGGCTTCCAGAATGCGAGGGCATTTTTCCCCTCTGCATTTGCTCAATTTATATCCCAGAAAAGCGCTAGTCCCTGAAGGTAGCCACCCGTCAGGGAGACAACACCTTGAGTACCCACAGGTAGCTAATTTAGAAATGTGTCTGAGGAAAGGGGGTTACCAAGACCTTTTGTCCTTAGGAATAACTAATGAAAGCTATGTAACTTGCATTTATAAGACTGTGTAGTCATATAACCTATGACCCAGTAATTTCTTCTCTAGAAAGGAACACATATGTTCAGTAAGAAATTTTGAGAATATGCACAGATGTATATATAATGGTTCCAAATTTGAAAAACACAGATGCCCATCAACAGAATATATTGAAATTTTTTTAAATTCACAAATATATTAGATATTTTGAGAATAAACATAATATGGCTACTTTAAAAATTTCCCAAAAATAACATTAAACAAAAGTATTACAACATTATTTTTTTTTTGACAGGCAGAGTGGACAGTGAGAGAGAGAGAGACAGAGAGAAAGGTCTTCCTTTGCCATTGGTTCACCCCACAATGGCCGTGTGGCCGGCGCACCACGCTGATCCGAAGGTAGGAGCCATTCTCCACTGCACTCCCGGGCCACAGCAGAGAACTGGCCTGGAAGAGGAACAACCAGGACAGAATCCGGTGCCCTGACCGGGACTAGAACCCGGTGTGCCAGCGCCGCAGGCGGAAGATTAGCCTATTGAGCAGCGGTGCCGACCCACAACATTATTATCTACTATTGTACGATATTATTTATGTGAAGTTAAAAAAAAACAGGTAAAATAATCTATGGTGACAAAGATCAAAGCATTTGTTGCCTTTGGATTGTGGCTCCACAGGTTTATACTTCCATCAGAACTCTTAGAAGTCTACACATTGCATTTTATTTTAAAACCAAAAACGGTTTAAGTAAATTAAAAAAAAAAAAAAAAACAACTATATCAAAACTTAAAATGGCCATAGAAACAATATGGTAGAAAATGAGAAACATTGATTCAAATCCTCCATAATACAAAAATGAATAAATAAAAGAGATCTAAAAGAAGACAAGAGATACAGAAGTCATATAATGGTGACTCAATCTACAAAATACTGTTTTTGAATAAAAACATAAATGAGGCTATAAAAATCTTCAAATCTATAATAGATAAGACTGAAGTGAATATGTGAATCTTCAAGTCAAAAAGCCCATGAGAGCATTTCAGGCAGGGAGAGCCAAGACACCATGGCAAAAAATGGCCTATATGAAAGACCTCTGTGAGTGAGATCTCAGTGGAAAGAAGGGACCATCAAAGAAGGAGGTACCTTTCTCTGAAGGAGGAGAGAACTTCCACTTTGATTGTGGCCCTGTCTGAATAATGTCAGAGTTGGTGGACTCAAAAGGCTTCCATAGCCTTGGCAGCTCATGACAAGAGCCTCAGGTAATCACTGACATCATAAACAAGAGTGTCAATTATTAAATCAACAACAGGGGTCACTGTGCACTTGCTCCCCATGTAGAACTTCTGTCCTGAATGAGTTTTACTATGAGAATTAATGCTAAAACTAGTCTTCAAACAGTACTTTATATTTTATGTATCTGTGTGGGTGAAAACTGTTGAAATCTTTACTTAGTATAGAGTTGGTCTTCTGTATATAAAGATAATTAAAAATGAATCTTAATGGAGAATGGGATGGGAGAGGGAGTAAGAGGTGGGACAGGAGTGGGATTGGGAGGGCAGGTACGGGGGGAGAACCGTTACAATCAAAAAGTTGTACCTATGAAATAAAAGCTTTCTAAAAAAGTACTTATTGTGTGACAGACAAAATTGGCAAGTACAAAGAACACAAGGAGTGTGGTAAAATAGTATTTGTAAGCACCAATTAAAGATTCTACAAGCTTCTTCTCGTCAGCATGACTCACCAGAGGTCTCCATTCAACCATGCTGTTTGGGAACACAGAAACAAAAATATACAAATGAAAATGAACCAGACTTCACTATGTCCAATATTATAAATACCAGAAGAATATTGAATTGTAGTTGGATAGTTGACAGAGGGAGTTTGATTTCAGAATTCTATTCTTGTCCCTGTTGACATTTACTTAGTAAAGAAAGAGAACAATTCAAATATACAGGAAAGTTAGAAACTGTATACCTTCATTTTTCTTTTCCCATCAGGGTAGGGGGTGAGGACAATCTGAAGAATTTTAAGAATAAATCCAAATACTGAACTAGTGATTAAAGAAGTTGACATAAAAAACTGCCTATAACAGTTTGATATATGGAATTACTGATTTGGATTACAAGAGTTTAGATTAAGTTACATCTCTAGATTATGTTTGACGTACAACTAAGAAAAGTTGAATTCAGTAGTACTGAATGACAGGGAAGTCAGTGGGAAAAATGGGAGTGGAAATGAAGATGCTGTGTTACTGTGCATAGAGGATGAAGCCCCAGCTTATTTCCAGGGAATTTGATCTTCAAACTCGAAAGGCAGGAAGAGTGGTTCATGCAGCAGGTAGCAATCTCCAGGGGTGTTACAGGTTTCATAACTTGAATGTCATCTTTACTTAGTGGAAAGATGCTATAAGTCCCAGACTCAAGGACTTCCAAATTGGCCTGAGTAGAAAACTCTGTGAGTTGTTGAAAAGCAGTCAAGTGTAAAACATTATTCCTGTGTGTGTCTATGATGATGTTTCTGGAAAAGATGGACATTATTCAGTAGACTGAATAAGAAATCCACTCTCATCAATGTGTGGGCAAGCATCAGCCAATCTGTTGAAGATCCAAACAGAATAACAAGACAGAGGAAAGGAGAACTGTCTCTTCCTTAAGTGGGGACGTCCATCTTTTCCTAACCAAAGGCATCAAAGCTCCTGATTTTTGAGGTTTCAGCCTCCATGACTTACATAGGGCCACCTACTGCTAATCAGTTCTCAGGCCTTTAGCCTGTGACTGGATTTACACCATTCACTCCCCTGGATTCAGACTGAAATGCACCACCAAGTTTCCTAGTTACACAGCTTGTACACAGCAGATCATAGGAGTTCTGCACCTTTATTAGCAACTTATCACAATGATGCTCAACAGATAGGATTTATTTCTTCCACCTCACATCTTATTTCTATCTCATCATACAATAGGTAAAATAAACATTTATAGTAGTAGCCAGGTATTGAATTCATATTACAAAAAAGATTATAATATTAAATGTCAAAATTAAAATCATTGAATAATATACAATATACAAAAATTAATGTGCAATAATTTTAGTTAGCAGACTGTGGCCCAAGGTGGGCAGTTAAGATGCTGCCTGGCTGTGGTAGGCTAAGAAGCACAGTACCTGTGAAAAGAATGTTTGTGGCTCATGTCAGTGTGTGAATGCATAGATAATTGGAAGTTTTTAATATATTTGTGATA
Organism: Lepus europaeus; assembly: GCF_033115175.1. Lineage (NCBI taxonomy): Eukaryota > Metazoa > Chordata > Mammalia > Lagomorpha > Leporidae > Lepus > Lepus europaeus. The sequence continues at coordinate 30,963,937 of NC_084828.1, forward strand.
TCTATCTTGAGTACTGCAATCTCACCACCCCCCCAAGGGAATTCAATGGGAATGTTTATCGTGACTTTGTCTTCTGTTGCATTTTAAAGTTATTTCCCATAATTTATTTTCAGTACATAATTAAAAATTTATTGTATATATACAGTGAAAAAGAAAAAAAAAAGATGCTGCTTGGGTTGCCCACATCCCATGTTGGAGTTCCTGTATTCTAGTCTTGTTTCTGCTTTTAATTCCAGCATCCTTCTGTTGCACACTCTGTGAGGAAGCTAGTGGTATCCTATGTTGTTGGGTCCTTGCCATGCATGTTGTTGGGTCCTTGCCATGCCTATGAGAAACCTAGTTTGAGTTCCTACCTCCTAGTTTTAACCTGGTCTACCCAGCTATTGGAGGACATGTGAGGAATGAATGATCAGATAGACAAGATCCCTTTTTCTCTTTTTTCCTTCTCCTTTTCCTCTAACTCCTCCTCCTTCCCACCTCCATCCCTCCTCCTCATAATGAGAATGAACATTTCTCACAATCAATAGACCTGCAGCAATGAATTATGATAGCTATCTTCAGGCTCCTTATTACCACTGTGTTCCACCAAAACATATACATACAGCTAACCAACAAAAACAAAAACTCTGAATTTCAAGATAATTAATGCCAAAGGATTTCTAATAGATTTTGCCAAACTCTCCTTAAGTACATCAGTATCAGGGTTTCTCTTTTAAATAATTTTTAATTTATATAGGCTGAACGAATTTCATGTTTTTATACACAAATTTAGCATTGTGATATTTCCAAGACTATGCTCCCTTCCCATGCTCCCCCACCTCCTCCTTCCTTTCTTATTCTTTCTTTCAATTTTTATGATGATCTACTTTCAGTTTATTTATTTATTTTTTGACAGGCAGAGTGGACAGCGAGAGAGAGAGAGACAGAGAGAAAGGTCTTCCTTTGCCATTGGTTCACCCTCAATGGCCTCCGCGGCCGGCATGCAGTGGCTGGCGCACCACGCTAATCCGAAGCCAGGAGCCAGGTGCTTCTCCTGGTCTCCCATGCGGGTGCAGGGCCCAAGCACTTGGGCCATCCTCCACTGCACTCCCGGGCCACAGCAGAGAGCTGGCCTGGAAGAGGGGCAACCGGGACAGAATCCGGTGCCCCGACCGGGACTAGAACCCAATGTGCCAGCGCCACAGGCAGAGGATTAGCCTAGGCGCTGACCACTACTTTCAGTTATTTTATACCCATCAGCTTAAACTTCCACTAAGTAAATAATTTAACAAATAGTAAAAAGAAGCAAACCTTGTTCCTCAAGAGTAGAGACAAAGGTTGTAAACACTAATCAAATCTCAGATTTCAATTTTTGGGACTGATTTCACTAAGTAGATGATTTCCAGTAGCATCCATTTTGTTGCAAAAGACAGGGTTTCATTTTGTTTTATCGCTGAGTTGTATTCCACATTTTATTTATCCAGTCATTAGTTGATGGACATCTTGGTTGATTTCATATCTTAACTATTATGAATCGAGCTGCAATAAACATGGGGGTACAGATCACTCTTTCATATGCTGATTTCATTTCATTTGGGTAAATTCCCAGGAGTGGAATGGCTAAGTCATATGTGATATAGTTCTTTACAGTTTCCAGTTAGCTAAAGAAGCAGCAAGCAGCATAAGAGTAGAGTCCTCATGCCAAATATCCTCCAAGGGAGTCTCCTATCTCCCAGGGAGAGAGGAAGGACACTGGCTTAGTTTCCATATCATGCTTAGTCCTGGCCTGTGAGAGGACAGGGCAAACCTGGTAATGAGTTGTGCCAGTGGTAGGCACCTTAGCCATCCCTATATCTGGAGTTATATGAATCTATGACCACAACAGCATCCTTATGAAAGCTTTGAAGGATAAGCAAGTCTCAATAATGAAAATTTAGACTGCAATTCACAAAAGCTCTTATCAAGTCATGGTTGCAAACTAAGGGTGAAACTTTCATTTTATCATCACTAAAAGGATTATGCTAATAAAAATACATATCATACTTGTGAATTTCCTAAGTATATTTGATCATAAAGGGGATGGGGACCTAATATTTTTCTTAGATTAATTATGCAGGTTATCTCATATGTCCTCATAACATTATTCAAATATATATGTGTGTGCACGTGTATATATATATATTTATATATATATATACATACATTATATATATATATATATATATATACTTTCAGATAAAGAAACTGAAACTGAAACTCCAGGATTTGTAAATTGATTTGATACAGTCATTAGGTTACAGTCATTAGGTTTCTGAAAAAGAAGTCATTAGTATATTTAAGGCACAGGACATAATGTTCCAGGATAAATATAAATAGTAAAGAAGTTACTACAGTACCAAATTAACATCATTTCATATAGTTATTTGCTTTGTTTTTGTGGCAAAAACAGCCCAACAATAGCTACTCATTTAGCAAATTCAACGAAGATGTGCCTCATTGTAGGGACAGCTTATTGCATAACAATAAACATAACAATATTGATGAGATTCTGCTCCACTGGAGGGGTACCAGCCATATGCATTTGAGGAGGATGCCATGCATATTTTACAACAGATAAAAGCAGAAAGGATCCCTAGAGTTATGGTTCTCCTGATTTGCAGGGGTTTACATGTGCCTTATCTTACTCCCACATTGATCTCAGCAATAGTTGATGACATCAGAGGATACCCCCAGGATTGTCAAGACTTCAAGACTTCTGCTTTGTTGCAGTCATTCATGAAGTGTGGCCTTGCATGCTGAGTAAACTTATCACAGAGGGAAACTTATTTTGGTTCATGAATTTGAAAGTCAATCTGAAGGCCAAAGTAGATGTTCTGTTTGAGTGACAGGGCACAGCACTGATATTGGAGGAAAACACTGTTTGGAAAGACATAAAAATTCCGAAGAGATCCTGGAAAAGCAAATTCAACAGTACAGAAGTTAGTTGTTTTTCATACTTAGCAACCCATCTCAGGTGGCTATAACCAGAAAAAGAGATGCATAAATCAAAAGTCTAGAATAATGTGGGCTTCAGGTGGCGTTCCATCCAGACTCTGTCTCAGTTCTCTGCCCAGAATTCCTCCTTCAGGATCTGGCTGACTTTGTCACAGGTGGAAAATCGCTGTTGTCGTTTTCAGTGTACATTTTCTTAAAACCACACTGAATAAGAATCAATATATTGGTTTAAAAATCCAGGGGAAGCCAGGGCTTCACGCTACAGGTAGCTAAGATTCTACTTATCCTTGAACTAGTCACCATAGCCAAAGGGATGCTGGACTCTGCCCATCACTACACAAATCATTGTTGTATGTGGGAAAAGATTAAACTTATTGGGTTGCGTGTTTGTTTCAAGAGGAATGGCAGAGTAGGTAGTGTGCATGTGTATACACATACACATAGACATATACGGACACAGCTGATTATATATAGATAGATAGATATAGATATAGATCTTCCCTTCTCAATTTCAAAAATAAAAAAATAATGAAAACCCAGGGAATTGACATGAAGAAACTGTCAGCCCCTTTATTGACTGAGTCACCAGGGAACATAGCTTAGGTTATGGTCAGATGTGTTTGCTCACGTTTCAGCCGCAGTTCTCTCGAGGCCTTCCTTCAGGTAAGGCCTGGACCAATTCACTTACCTCATGTTGCCTTGCTGAGGAGGAAAAAAATCTAAGAGGGAAAGGATTTAACTGAGAAAATTCAGTTTCTGTTTCCAACTGCTAATCAATTGTCACTGCTTTTTCCAGAGGAAAGACAGTGAGGTAGGGAAAGTGATTTCAGGGGCCGGCGCTGTGGCACACTAGGTTAATCCTCCGCCTGTGGTGCCGGCACCCCATATGGGTGCTGGACTCTAGTCTCAGTTGCTCCTCTTCCAGGCCAGCTCTCTGCTGTGGCCCGGGAAGGCAGTGGAGGATGGCCCAAGTGCTTGGGCCCTGCACCCGCGTGGGAGACCAGGATGAAGCACCTGGCTCCTGGCTTCAGATCAGCGCAGCTCCATCTGTTGTGGCCATTTAGGGAGTGAACCAACAGAAGGAAGACCTTTCTCTCTGTCTCTCTATCTCATACTGTCTGTAATTCTACCTGTCAAATAAGTAAATAAAAATCTTTTTAAAAATGTTATTTCACCTAATATCTTGATATTCTTCCACAAGGGAAAATAAAGCCCAAAGATTCTTCAGCTTCCTCTGCACCAAGGAGGATGATTAGTGTTGGGTCAATAAGAGTCCACGCCTCCAAAACCTCGGAACTGGTAAAACGGGTGCCAGGGGGCCTGCAGGTGGGCTGGGCCACAACAGACATATGAGAGTACAACACGACAGGGACTTCCTGAACAGCATGGTTGACACAGGCTCTCTCTGTGGGCCCCCTCCCAAACCTGACTGAACGAGCCCTGGAACACAATTAAAAGACAAATGCATTAACCCACAAGGACAAAGACAATGATAAAGGGACTAAAAGCACCCTAATGAGGCCAGCATATGGATGAAGTAACAGTCCCAGAAACTTAAATGACTTCCTGGAGAAGAGCCAAGGTAAGTAAGCCAACGCATGTCATAACACTTTAGAAACACTCAGGGACTGAAGGTAGCCGCTTATTTGTGCAGAGCGCAGCGATAAGAATGTGGGGTTAAGGTGTAAAACAAGAAGGTTGGTAGAAAGTCTGGAACAAAAGTGTTAGAAATGTACCAGCCCTTCCTGAGGCAGTGCTAACCATCTCAGGCTTCGGCTCTGTGACGTCTGCAGAAGTTCTGCCATGAGGCAGAGACGCGACAGAAGCGAGGATCAGAGGCTGGACTCTAAAGGAAGCCACAAGGGAAAGTCGGCATGGAAATCACGAGAACACGCCTCCAAAGTCATCAGCACCCTGACAGCTACCCCAGGAGAGCCCTGGAAGACGGATCAAACCATAAGGAATCGTGGGCATCCCTTTGTAAGCACCCTTCAGTGAATGTAGCCAGTAAGCCTTGCCAAAGCGGAGTATTTGGATGTGGCAAGATTGCTTAAAACCATTCAATATTTGAGTAAACTCTATTGAGCTATTTTCCCTTGTGCTTCCTTCCCTATTGCAAATTGTATAAGGGGGGCCAGCGCTGTGGCGCAGTGGGTTAACGCCCTGGCCTGAAGTGCCAGCATCCCATATGGGTGCTGGTTCGAGATCCAGCTGCTCCACTTCCTGTCCAGCTCTCTGCTATGGCTCGGGGAAAGCAGTGGAAGATGGTCCAACTCCTTGGGCCCCTGCACCCACGTGGGAGACTGGGAAGAAGCTCCTGGCTCCTGACTTTGGATCAGCACAGCTCCAGCCGTTGTGGCCATCTGGGGAGTGAACCATCAGATGGAAGACCTCTCTCTCTCTCTGCCTCTCCTCTCTCTGTGTAACTCTGACTTTCAAATAAATAAATAAATCTTTAAAAAAAGAAAATGGTATAAAGGATTGAATGGAATGATAATCTTTCATGATCAAGAAAATTTAGCTCAAAATTCCATAATTATTCAATAGAAGGATATCACATAATATAAGATTTAATAAGTTTGTGCAAAAATACGATAATCCCAATAAATAACACTAAAGAGAAAATTGTTGTAATTCAACACAATTGAAAATAGAAATAAATCTGATAATTTGTCATGGCGAGGAGGGTCTGCACTGGGACCAACATGGTGCAGCAAGTTAAGCCACCTATGATACCTGTATCCTATATCTGAGTGCTGGTTCAAGTCCTGGAAGCTCTGCTTACCAGACTGTTCCCTGCTAATGTTCCTGGGCAAACAGCAGAGGGTGGTGCACATGCTTGGGTCCCTGCCACCCATATGAGAGACCAGATGCAGCTTCAAGCTCCTGGCCTCAGCCTGACCTAGCCCAGGGCCATTGTGGCCATTTGGGGACTGAACCAGTGGCTGGGAGATCTGTTTCTCTCTGTGTCTCTCCCTCTCTCTCCTTCTGCCTTCCAAATAAAATAAAATAAATTTTCAGGTGAAAAAGAACAATGTCTACCCTGAAGCGACTGTTAGCTTTAGCAACTGAGAAGAAATTTTACTCTTCAGGAGAGCTAGGAACACCATTATCAAAAAATCAAACTATTAAATATAGTGACGTATGAGAATGAGGTGAATAAATATCTAATACTTGGGATGGGCATCTGGCCTTGTGGTTGAGACTCCAGATTAGATACCTGTGTCCCACATAAAGGTTTCTGTGTTTGATTCCTGGCCTTGGCTCCTGACTCCAGCTAGCTTCCCTCTAATGCAGACCCTGGCAGGCAGCGGTGATGGTTTGAGTAAATGAGTTTTTGCCACCCACATGGCAAACCCAGATCCAATCCAAGTTCTACTATCCCAATCGCTGCCATTATAGGCGCTCTGTGTGTGGGGGGAGGGGGGGGAGGTGGGTATGTGTGTGTGTTTCTCAAATAAATTAATATATAATACTTAACAGCCGTCTAGCATAACCAAGTAAAGTTGTAAAAAAAATTTATCTTGGAGCAGGCATTTGGTGCTTTGATGGCTGCATTCCATATCAGAGTGCCTGGGTTCAAGTCTTAATCCTTTTTCTGATTTCAGCTTCCTGCTAATAAACACTCTGACAGGCAGTAGATGATGGTTCAAATACTTGAGTCTCTACCCCCCTCATAGGAGATGTGGATTGAGTTCTCAATTCCCGGGTTCCAACTGGCCCAATCCTGACAGATGCAGGCATTTGGGGAGTAAATCAGAGGAAGAAAGATCTCTGTCTCTGTCTCTGTCTCTTTGCTTTTCAAAAATTAAAAGCAAATAAATAAAGCTTTAAAATGCATTTCATTGTAGCCGGCGCCGCGGCTCACTAGGCTAATCCTCCGCCTTGCGGCGCCGGCACACTGGGTTCTAGTCCCGGTCGGGGCACCGGATTCTGTCCCGGTTGCCCCACTTCCAGGCCAGCTCTCTGCTGTGGCCAGGGAGTGCAGTGGAGTATGGCCCAAGTGCTTGGGTCCTGCACCCCATGGGAGACCAGGAGAAGCCCCTGGCTCCTGCCATCAGATCAGCGCAGTGCGCCGGCCGCAGCGCGCCAACCGCGGCGGCCATTGGAGGGTGAACCAATGGTAAAAGGAAGACCTTTCTCTCTGTCTCTCTCTCTCACTGTCCACTCTGCCTGTCAAAAAAAAAAAAATTTAAAAAAATGCATTTCATTGTAACAATAATTAAATCTTAATTTGAGACTATGAGAAGTATATAGGATAAACTTTGTAAAACTAAAGCTTTACTGGAAAAATAATATATTTGAACAAGTGGAAAGATGCAATTTGTTCCTGGATTGGAAAGACAGTCGCTATAACATTGGGTCTTTACAAAATAATGTTACTGTTTGACAAATTTCAGTCAATATCTCTTTCTTGGGCCATGGCAGAGAGATGATAAATTTTTTTTTAATTATTAACAAAGAGTAGCTTAGAATAAGTTGAAAAAGAAACATAATTGGGAAACCAGATTTAACCAATATATTAAAATATATGCTAAACAATCAATAAATGAAACAGTGTGGCACAAAATTCAATACGTTACTAAGGGGTGGGCATTTGGCCTGGCAGTGAAGTCATTTTTATCTTCAGTGGAGTACTTGGGTTCTACTCCAGCTTCCTGCTAGTGTGACTCTGGGAGGCATTAGGTGGAGGCTTAAGTGGTTGAGTCCTTTCTGCCCAGGTGGAAGAGCTGGACTGAGTGCCTGGCTTCTCGCTTTTGCTGGCTGGGTGCTGGCTATCATGGGCATTGGAGGAGTGAACCAGCAAATGAGAACATTGCCTCTATCCTCCTCCTCCTCCTCCTCCACCTCCTCCGCCTCCTCTGCCTCCTCTTCATTCTCCTCCTCCTCCTCTTCTCTCATTCCCTCTCTCAAATAACAACACCAGCAATAATAATGCACCAATCAGTTAAGACACCATCTCCTGTATTGAGTGTCTCAGTTTAATTCCAGGCCCTGTCTCCCAGTTCCAGATTTCTACCATGTACATCCTGGAAAACAGCACGTGATGCTCAAATAACTGGGTCCCTACAACCCACATCATACACATGGGTTGAATTCCTGGCTCCCAGCTTCAGTTTGGCCCAGACCTGGCTGCTACATGTTTTGGATTTTGGAGAGTGAACCAACAGATGGGAGTTCTATCTATATCTCTATGTCTATACTTATCACTTTCTATTTTATGCCTCTAAAATTTTAAAAAATTACATATATTGAAAAGTAGAGAAAATTAAAAATTGACCCATACATCAAAATGAAAGTATTTTTAATTAAAATACACTTAGGTAATAAATTTGCACATTTTGGGAAAATCTATTAAGTGCATCACAAAAAGTATGTCCCATTCCTAAATGCATCCTAAATGTACAATATATCATTAAACAAAACCCTTCCAATATCCAGAATGCCTCAAACAAAATACAGCTGGACATTTAGCTTATTATGGAGCAGTGCACAGTGGCCATCAAGAGCTTTTGAGCTACATAAGGAAAAAGGGATTTCCCCTCTGGAAAATAAATCAGATTAGAAAATTCAGAATTTCTGAATTTCAGCCTTAAATAAAAATCTAAAAACAGCTTTAAAAAATCCAGAGCAAATTGCATAGGGAAAGATTAAAATTTAATTATAGCATTTTGTGTGTGTGTGTTTTTACAAATTAAGCCCAGGAATCAAAAAGGCAAAATCATGAGCAAACAATTCATAAAATAAATAATATTTTGGTAAGTAAGCATTAAAATGTTTATCTTTAATCTCAAATGCAAACTGTCAACCCAATGAAATAATTGCTTACCACAGTAGAAAAATTAAATTATATGGTACATTTTTGTCAAAAAAAAAAAAACCCTCAAAATTAGAACACTCCAGAGAAAATACAGGTGTCCTCTTGTAATACTGATACAGAAAACATTTCATATTTTGTAAAGCTTTATTTATTTAATTGAAAGTCAAAGGTACAGACAGAAAGACACACACACAGACACACACACACACAGATCTTCCATCTGCTGCTTCACTCCCCAGATACCACAATGGCCAGCGCTGGCCCAGGCCAAAGCTAGGAACAAGAAGCTTCATTGGAGACTCTCATGTGAGTGGTAGGGGCTCAAGCACTTGGGCCGTCTTCCACTGCTTTTCCTAGGCCATTAGCAGGGAGCTGGATTGGAAGTAGACTAGTTGTAGCTTGAACCAGCACCCGTCCAGGATGCCAGCATTGCAAGCGGGGGCTTTACCTGCTAAGCCACAATGCCAGCCCCTACGTTAAAAAAAATGCAGAAAAAGGAATCTCAGTTAAATGAAAAATGCTAAAGTCATAGTGAATCTGACAAAACATGAGGTAATTTGGCAGTTATTAGAACAGGATAAAGGATTTCCAATATTAATTTGAAACAGTGCAACAAACACTATTTATTTAGCATTGTTAGGCATTGTTCTATTTTTATACAAAATTAAATAAATACACTCTCTATTTCTCAAGTAGAAATTTTAAAGTCTTCAACAAAGGCACTAATTTTTTTTTAAAGTTAAAAGTAATACATAATATTGAAGAATAACAAGACTGATACACATACTTAGTGTATGGTATGCAATATTAAATTTTTTTTAAAAATGGCATTTAATATAATGAGCCATAAATATTTCAGAATTTTTTATTTAGTAACTTTTATTCCTGAAAATTTAGTTCAGTGAAACAATTCAAAAAAAGAAAAAATGTATAATGAATTAATTTGTTTATGCAAGGTTATGATAACTATGAAACTGAAAAGTGTTCCTTGGGAAAACTGACTACATTGATTACATCCTTGATAATTATAAAAATCATACCAACCAAGTGGATAATTTTAAGATTGACATAGAGAAAGTTTTAATTTTAATATTCTGAGAGGTACATTTTAAAAAGTGTGCATTTGAAAAACACTGGAAGGAAATAGAGCAGTAGAGACACAGATGCTAGGATCCAGGGTGGTTTTCATTTATATCAACATTTTATGACTTGCCAAAAATGTAAATTTCTCCTGGGCCAAAATTCTTTGGAGCTGCTTTATACTGCTGGATTCTTTAATAATTAAGACAATGGAAACCAAGGAGTTTTAGATTTTTACTAACAGAAATTTTAGAACCCCAGATTTCCACTATTCCATTTTCACAGGTGTCTTCTAATTTACAGCCTGGCTAGTTTGCCGGTCAAGTTCTGGAGAACTGAGCAGCTGAGAAGACAGTTAAACTCCAAGACTTTGCCAGCCTCACTCTTACTCCCTTGAAACTTGACTCCTGTCTCTCAGTCCTTTCAAACATGCACTTGGATAAGAAGGCTGAGTTGTAAACAACATCAAGGAACCATTGATAACATAGTTTTGTCCAATTATGTAGCAAACATAACAGGGGGAAACAAAACACCATAATTAGATGCTTTATATACAGGAGATAAAGGATAAACATTTATATATACTATATAATAAGGTACTAATTCAGAAATTTATTTCAAGTGATCCTGGTACCAGACAATAGGATTGGCTCCACAGTACCCATCAGCAGCTCTCAGAATACCTTCTGATTCATTCCAAGAACAGAAATAGTCCTTTCTTTAACCTCTCTGCCCATTCACCCTGGAAACCACGGAATAAGCAGGTGAAATTTCATGTAACTCTGTAGTGCCGTCTCACTCTGTGTCTGGGAACTTGCTCGTATAAAATAGGACATTAGCAGAAAGCGAAGAGAAGGCTTTAAAAAAGTGTGTAACTGGCTACGTACTTGCTCCTCGGCCTTCTCCGTGAGGACATAGTCGGCTCCTTTTCTACAAGATGAGGCTCATGAAGCTGCACTGAGCTACTCCCGTTATGCAAGCCAGTATCATCCCCAACAGATGTGAGAAAGGCAAGCCAGCGGGAGTAAAGATACCTAGCTGGCACGTGAGCTAACAGGAGCTACGAGAACAAACTCATCAGAGATCAGTTGAGCTTAGACGAACTCATCTAAATCTCACAAAATCATAAGGTAATTAAACGTCAGTGTTGTATGCCACTGAGCTTTTGTGGCCAAAGAGAGCAGATGCAAGTTTTATATGCTAGTTTATTTTCAGTGATTAATTTTTCTTCTTATTGCAGTTGTAAATTTTAGCAACCAGTAAAAATGCATTTCAAGTTGAAAAACTAGTTTCACTATCTTGGTATGACCAAAAAATCTCATAATTCAGCGTGGTGGGAGTGTTTTCTCTTACCTACAGCCAAAGACCACATAGATGATGCAATCTGTGTATTCATTCTGCATGCAATGAGAAAGGATTAGTGATGGCAACACTTCAAAGTCTCACAAGTGTAATGGCCAATGCTTTGTCTATATTTTCTGCACATCTGCTTGACCCAGAAGCAAATTTTCCAATTTGAATATAATTATCTCATCTTCTTGCTTTCTATTCTGAGCCAAAAATGATCACATGACATTTAACAACCGAAAATAGTCACAATCACGGATCAACATCCAGTGCAGTCATACGAGGTCAGTAGAAACTTCAATATAAAACTAATGTAATTTTTATAAATTTGCTCATTCTACAACTAAAATTATTCAGATGTGGGCTATAACTGAACAGATATTTTAAAAAACACTTTGCAAGTTGAAAACCCAAATCTATCCTGCCATTTCTGTATTTTTAAAAACAAAGTAAGCCTGGAAAATATATTAACTTTAGGAAAATAATTTGGGAAATATTCACAAAGAAATGTGACTTGTTTCAATGAAATTATCTCAACTGAGTATTTCATTGAAATAAGAGTAATATGGCATTTAAACATACTACATTTACAGTTAAAACAACAATTATCTTTTACCAAATGAGTCAAGTTTTAGAAATATGATAATGGTGGCTGAGAAAGCAGAAAAATCAATGGCAGGGCAATTTTTTACAGTGTTTTTTTAACTTCCTTATTGCCAACTTTATTTCAAAATAGCAAATGGGAAAAATATATAAATAGAAACAAAATAGAAAGTGTTTTTCTTTTTTTTTTATTTTTTGACAGGCAGAGTGGACAGTGAGAGAGAGACAGAGACAGAGAGAAAGGTCTTCCTTTTACCATTGGTTCACCCTCCAATGGCCGCCGCGGCCGGCGCGCTGTGGCTGGCGCACCACGCTGATCTGAAGGCAGGAGCCAGATACTTATCCTGGTCTCCCATGGGGTGCAGGGCCCAAGCACCTGGGCCATCCTCCACTGCACTCCCTGGCCACAGCAGAGAGCTGGCCTGGAAGAGGGGCAGCCGGGACAGAATCCGGCGCCCCGACCGGGACTAGAACCCGGTGTGCCGGCGCCGCAAGGCAGAGGATTAGTGAGCCGGGGCTATCAATTTTCTATCGTCTAGTTCTAAAAATTGTGAAACAGCAAACTTCTGGCTTAGAATTTGTGTTTTTAAAATTGACACCGAGATTATTAAGTAAACCAGCGAAATATGATTTCATGCTGTCTATTACTAAATTGCAGATAACCAGTTTCTTTGTGAAACCACAAGAATGTCAATTTTTTTGAAAAACAACTTACCAATGTGAATGACAAGGCTTAAAAATGTTCATTTTTGACCCATCATACTGTATCAGATGAAATACCACCCCCTAAGTTTACTAAATAAAATCAAACCATCGATTAATCTTCCTTTAACTGGGTAGTTCCGGTCATGGCAAGCTCACTTATGTATCGGCATCAGCTGTCATTCAGGGAGGCAGTCCTGGCTCGGCAGTTGGCTGACAGTTGAGTGAAGTAACAGGGGCAAATGGGTTATGTGACTCTGATCCATCAACAGCTGGTTTAGTGGCACCAGAAAGGTTTCCAAAAATCAGAGCAGAGCTGCAAGTCTTGAACTCTAGACTTGAAATTGGCCCAATTGTCATTTCTGCTGCACTTTACTGGTCAAAGCATGTCACAAGTTCATATTTAAATAGTCAAGAAAGACTCTTCACCTCTCAGTAGGAGAAATTGCAAAATGATATTGCTGTGGAACATGGTTGTAAGGGCAATGGAGAATTTCAGGCAACTTTGCTAGCTCCCGCATAGATTCTAACAGTATCTTCTTTGGAATTTTCTGAAACATGGGCAGGGGCGATTCAATCACAAATGAGGCTATCGCAGTAAACTGAGGGTTCATAGCTTTTGCAACTCTCATGGAAAGTGATCACATAGGCTTTGAAAAGTTTGCTTTGTGGAATAACATGGAGGTGATATAAAAACTATGACACATAAGTACTTGTGCTACAATGTAAAGTTAAAAAGCAAGACAGAAATGCATGAAAGCAGTAAGAAAATGGTTAAATCAGTTGGACAGGAAATATGACTAGGTTGAAATAGGCATATCAAAATGTGCTTGGGTCACGACACTATATATTTTTTAATCTGCTTATTTTTCTTAATTCCACATTTCTCCATATTGTACATACACAGCCTCTACAATTTTGGAAAAAAAGTATTAAATGGTAACATCCACAACTAGTGTTTTAAAGGAAATTTTGCAGATAATACCTCAAACTTAACATCACACTTCAGAGTGGGAGAGAGATGTTTTCCATGTCTTTGCCAAGGAGAAAAGTGACTCATACCACCTAGAACACCAAACCCATCATGAGGCATAGTCATTGTACACCATGAGCAGAAAGAAAATTTCAATGAAGAGCCAAAGTACTCACTGAACACATAAACAAAACCTGATGTTAGCAGATAAAGACTTTGTGCTACAAGCTCTACTTTGAAAGAATGCATGAGCAAAGACTAAGAAATTTCTGCCATCGGTAACCAAGATCTTGAAATCAAAAGCACTCACTGAGCCCAGGCCAATTCACACAAATTAGTAACGGAGAAAATAGTAGAGAGACAGAAAAATAAGCCTTTTAGCCACAACAGTTCAGAATTATAAAGCTATAGAGTAAAAATAATAGAAAATGGTTTTTCTATGCTGCATAGCATATTCAATACAACTCTGTTTAGTTGCATATAAGGCTTGTTTGCGATTGTGGTCAAAATTCAGTTAGAAATGTGGGGTTGTAGAGGGTGAGAACAGTAGAACAGTAGCTTTGCTGTTCTGAGCCTATTAGAATGCGTAGTTGGATCCTCAGCAAGTCCCTTTTTGCTTTCGTTGTTTTCATATTCAGTCATGTGCAAAATGATGGAGAAAATGGCCTTTCAAACTCATTGCTACTATCAAGTCTCCAGTTTGATGATTTGGTGTAGATGGGTAGACTCACAAAATATTAGGTCCTATGGAGACAGCTCATTTATTATTTTGCTTGCTTTAAATTAGTATCTAGAAGAAGTGGCAAGCTCCCCTTCTTCAGGAACATATGTTTCATTCTGAGAAATGTCTTCAAGTGTTTGTACACAATTCTATAAACAGTTAACCTCGAACAGTAGGCTCTAAGTTTGGATAAAATTAATCATCATATTATATAACCTTTGTAGTCAACCCTTTCCCACCGGTTTCCCCATTAATCCTGACACCACAAATTGACAGTTCATATTTCTCAAATGGCCAAGTAATTTTCCATATATGGCACTGGTCTTGATATTCTGAAATTCCTGATAACTACAGCTATTGTTCAAAGTAATTCATGTTAATCAAAGGTCTTTCCAACAGTGTGTCATCAGTAGTTAAGAATATTATAATCACAGTGAAACTTCTGATTATTTCTTGTGACAACAGAAATCAAACCTACACAGAACAAAACTATATTGTGTCTGTGAGTTACAGTAGAGTGCATATATTCTCTCCATATCTACCTATATTTTCTGTTTACATTTTTGGAATAGAATAGCCAAATTCTGAAATCACACAGAGTAAATTTGCTCCTGAGGCACAGTATTAGGAAGAGTTGTTTACATTGTATTTCCCTGAATGAATTTTTATTTACAGGAAAAATCACTTAAAGGATGCATGACAAAAAACAAACAAACAAACAAACAAAAAAACCCTCTTCAGGATTCAGAGATACACAAAACAAACTAAAAGGCTTTCCAGGAACTCAATAGCTGAAAGAAAGCAGCATTAGAATATACCTCGGGATGGACAAAGGTGACATTTTAAATAGAAACCAACAAACAAAAAACAGAGAAAAACAAACATCACTTCCATTTCTTCTTTATGTTTTGACTACACCCAGTCTTAACAGAATTTATCTTTTTCAATAGATTAACTCTTACATATTTTACCCCCAGAGACAGAACATCCTTAGCTGTTTAGCTTTATTAAGGTTCTTGCATAGTTGCCTAGACAAATGATACTATTTCTAAAAAATTATTTGGTTTATTTCTGAAATAAACAAGACTGAACTATTGACCCTCTGTCACTACAAGTTTAGCGATTCTTTTATATACTCTAAATATGTTCTTACAAGGAAGAACTTTTTGTTTCATACAAGATGTTGACTTTTAAAGAACAATAATTCATAGCTTAACAATTAAAAAAACATACTGAATAGCAAAAACTATAAAATTATTTGGTGGCTTTTACCAGTCATTCTGTTCATCTGTTTGTACAGTACATACACGATAGGAGAGAAAAATCATATTGTGATGATATGATTTAAATAGAACTCAGGCAGTTTAAAATAGTTTATATTGAATTTCTGAGCTTTCTCACCAATTACCTTGTTCAGAACTCTACACACTGAGGAACACAACAGCATTTCTCAGCCAATTCCATTTTCTAAATATTTTCTTACAGGTTGTTTTGTAATTCAGAATAGCAGGCTCCCAAATATTCTCTGAAATCATTCAGCTCAAGCAACTCTGAAATGTTATACTCCATGGTACCTTCTTGATTATATTGCTTCTAAGTAATCTAAATATTGCCATTCTTAGCTAATATGACTACAGTGAATTTTTGAGATATCAAAATATGATTCAAGTTACACATTTTGAACCTTTTGTCTGTGTCATAGATCACAGCACAAATACATAATCTTTGTCATTTAATTGATTCAACTTCAAAAGTATTTATTATCCCTCCTACTGGTAGGCAAGTTATTATGAAAATCTTTAATGAAAATGACCTTCAAATTTGTGAGTAAAAAAAATCACTGCAATTCATATGTGATTAATATAAATTTTTAAAATAGGAATTTTAATTTTCAGCCTTCATCAGAATGCTGAAAGACTATTTTACTTAGTTTCTGTACATATCAGATCTTCTTGTTTTATGTATTTATATCAGGAACAGTCACAGAAAGGAATATGTTGAAGAGAAGAAAAAGAACAAAGATGGGGAATCTGATCTCCTAAAATATTGAAGCCATATGAAATGGGTATAAGTTTGATCCTCTAGGCAATGGGAAGTCACTGAAACATTTTAAGCAGAGGACTAGGATGGGATTTATATTTTAGTAAACTCACTCTGGAAGCAATGATTTTGAGATAACAGAAAAGAATGATCATCAAAAATGGGGATCAATCATGTGAGATATGGGAAAATTCAGTAGCAGAGCAATGGCTGAGTAAAAATACTGGACTTGGTAAGATGATTGTTGATTCGCTGTGAGTGTTAGTAGAGACAAGCAGAGAAATATCCATGCTTTCTCATTGGGATGGCTATTTGGAAATCTATCAGTGAAAAAATATTAAAGCTAGGAAAGGCGTTAAGTGTGAGTAGTAGAAACAAAGAACTAAATTTAGAAAGAAAGAATTGCAAATGCTAATAAGTAGTCAACTGGAAATGCCCTGTAAATTGGAATTTGGTAAAGAATTGAGGATGGAAACAGATTTCCTGATTATAGTTGATTAAGAATCTTATGGGAGAGAATGGTACTGATAAGGACACCTGGATAAATGAGAACATGTCCAATAACCATAGCCTAAATGACACAAATACTTGGAAAGTTAATCAAAAAAAGAGAGAGAGAGGATGAGGGGAGGGAGAGGTTAAGAGGGGAGGGAGTGAGAGAGATAGAGATCTTCTATCTGTTAGTTGACATACGAAAAGACTTCATAGAGAAGACCACAGAAGCACAGGGAATAAAACAAAAACAAGCAAATGGGAGTACATCAAGCTAAGAAGCTTCTGCAAACCAAAAGAAATAGTCGACAAAGTAAAGAGGCACCAGCAGATTCTAAAGCCAAGCAAATAAGTAAAAACAAATCATTTGTCTCAATAAGCCAACGTAAGCTGTCAGCTTTTTAAAAATTTTTTAATTCTATGTGGCTTGTTAGTACTAGAAAGATTTCAAAAGCTGAGCAAAATAACCACAGAAAGAGGAGGATATATAACGAAAATAGTTAATATTGCTATCCAGTAAGAGCGTTCATTGGGAAGAAAATAAGAATATCTCACAAAACCCTCTACATTGTATTACATTCAATAAGCAAAAGTATTTTCCTCTTCCTCATGATTCCTTAGCCACCACCATTGTCCACAAATATCATGGCATAGGGAAGAGGTGAATTGGCTTAAATCATACGTGATTTATATACTGTATCATCAGGAACAGAAAAATCTGAATAATAAATAGCACATGTATGCTTTAATCAAGCATGTGGATTCTGTTATGTGACAAGAAAATGTTGATGTTACAAAGTTAATATTATTATGTGCAGCCCATTATTTCACATAATGAAAGGGAAATACCGGTCTCCAGTATTATATCCCACACGTTTAACTCACACAAAACATTTTTGTTTGCTTCATACAGGAAGTTTCACCACCAACCAAGTAGGACTTATACAATTACGATCACAGTATTTGACAGGAAAACTTGAATTATGTAAAAGATAGCCACCAATGTGGTAAAGTCCTTTCAAGCTGTAATTCACATTCACCATCTAGGGCTTCACTTTATTTTGGAATGTGGAGCTGCAAGATGTTCACAGGCAACAATAAGCCAAGAAATTTCCCTTTAAGGACAAAGGGCAGGGAAATAGTTTTCCAGCTTTGCCAGGACCTTTGCTACTGAAGATGAATTTGTGATCATTTAAATCTGCTTCAAAGTTTAAAAAGAATATTCAACAAATATTTCTCTTGTAAATACTGTGCTTATATAAAGTAAATGTCATGTATTTCATATATACACTTTTAAAAGCATAATGATACTTCCCCACAAATCCTTTTTCCTTCCTTCACTCACCCTCCTTTTCTATTTTTCTTTCAAGCTTAACTTTCCATTAAATAAAGAATTCAACAAGTAGTAACTAGAAAAACTACTGTTCTTCAAGAGTATAGACAAGGTCTATAAACAATAATTAAATCTCAAAATATCAATTTTGCTAATATATATTACACTGGTTTGTATTCTATATAAGTTATCAAAAATGAGAACTTTTGAGGACTGGTTTATTTCACTAAGTATAATGGTTCCCAATTGCAACCATTTTGTTGCAAAAGACAGAATTTCATTCTTTTGTATGGCTGAGTAGTAGTCCATTGTGTATATATACCAGTGATCAGTTGATGGACATCTGTGTTGATTTCATATCTTACCTATTGTGGGTTAGCTTCTATAAACAGAGGAATATAGACAACTCTTTCATATGCTGACTTTATTTCATTTGGGTAAATTCCCAGGATTGGGGTGGCTGGGTTATATTGTGGATCTATTTGCAAATTTCTAATGAATTTCCATCTGTCTGCATAATGGCTGTACTAGTTTACATTCCCACCCACAGTGAATTAGAGTATCTTTTTTTGCCACAGCATTGTCTGCTTTTTTTTCTTTTTTTTGCTTTTTGGATGACAACCATTCTAACTGGAGTGAGGTGAAACCTCATTTTAGTTTTTTTTTTTTTTTTTTTTTTTTTTTTTTTACATTTTCCTGATGGCTAGTGATCCTGAGCATCTTTTCATGTGTCTATTGGCCATTTGAATTTCACTCTTTGAAAAATGTTCAAATCCTTAGCCAATATCTTAAATGGATTGCTTATTTTGGTGTTGTTGATTTTCTTGAGCTTTTCATATATACCCTGGATATTAATTCTTTATCATATGCAAAGGTTGCAAATATTTTCTCTCATTCTGACATTTGCCTCTTTACTTTGTTGATTGTTTCCTTTGCTGTGCAGAAACTTCTTAGCTTGAAGTAAAACCATTTTCCCATTTTTTTTTGTTGTTGTTGTTTTTTTTTTTTTTTTTTGACAGGCAGAGTGGACAGTGAGAGAGAGAGACAGAGAGAAAGGTCTTCCTTTTGCCGTTGGTTCACCCTCCAATGGCCGCCGCGGTAGGCGCGCTGCGGCCGGCGCACCACGCTGATCCAATGGCAGGAGCCAGGTGCTTCTCCTGGTCTCCCATGGGGTGCAGGGCCCAAGGACTTGGGCCATCCTCCACTGCACTCCCTGGCCACAGCAGAGAGCTGGCCTGGAAGAGGGGCAACTGGGACAGGATCGGTGCCGCGACCGGGACTAGAACCCGGTGTGCCGGCGCCGCAAGGCGGAGGATTAGCCTATTGAGCCGCGGCGCCGGCCCCATTTTCCCATTTTTGTTTTATTGCCTGTGCTTCTGGGGTATTCGCCAAGAAATATTTGTCTATGCCCTTTGCAGTGTTTCCCTTATATTTTCCTCTAGTAATTTCATTTATGGGATTAGATTTAGATCCCTAATTCATTGTGAGGCGACTTTTTTATAGGGTGTAAGGTAGGGGTGTTGTTTCATACTTCCATGTACAAAGATCCAATTTTCCCAACACCATTTGTCAAAGAAGGCAACCTTTCTCCAGGGGATGGTTTTCACACATTTATCAAAAACTAGTTCATTGTAAGCGCGTGTATTAATTGCTGAGGTCTGTAGGCTGTTCCATTGGTTGGCATGTCTGTTATTGAACTACCACCAAGCTGTTTTGATAATAATTGCAAAGTTATATGTCTAGAAATCTGGTATTGTGATGCCTCCAGCTTTATTTTTATTATTTGGGATTGCTTAGCTATTCTGGGTCTCTTGTGATTCCAGGTCAATTTCTGGGTTGTTTTTCCCAGATCTGAGAAGAGCATCTTTGATATTTTAATTGTGATTACATTGAATCTGTAAATTGTTGGGTAGTATGGACATTTTTATATTAATTCTTTCAAGTGAACATGAAAGATTTTTCCATTTTTTGTGTGTCTTCTATTTCTTTCCTTGATGCTTTGTAATTTTCAACAGACCACCTTGGGTTTCTCTATATTTTCATCTAACAAACTTATAAGCATATTGCTATGGTCTGAATGTTTGTGTCCTCCAAGCACACATACATTAAATCTTAAGTGCCAAAGTGATGGTGTGAGGAGATGGGTCTCCAGGAAAGGATTAGGTCATGAGGGCAGAGCCCTGGTGAATGGGTCTGATGCTCTTTAAAAGAGGACCCTGACGAGCTGCCCTGCCTGTTTTGCCATGCAGTGATGCAGCGAAGCAGGAAGCTAGCCCTCACCAGACACTGCTGGTGTCTTGACTTGGAGTCCTCAGCTTCCAGGATGTTGAGAAATAAATTCTATTGCTTATTCTGCCCATCCTATGACACTTGTTAAAGCAATCTTGATCATATGGCAACACATACTCTGTGACTTTCTCCATCATCAAAACACACCAATATATCACTAACTCAGAGATTCAAAGTGGTGTATCGTTGACCTCATATAAGCATAAAAAGTAGAAAAAAGTAAACTGAGGGGCAGGTATTGTGGCACAGCAGTTTAAAACACTGCTTGGAACATAGCATCCTATATAAGAGTGCCTAGTTTGAATCCTGACTACCCCATGCTTCTAATCCAGTTCCCTGCTTATGTTCCTGAAAGGCTGCAGATGATAACCCACCCACATTGGAGACCACAGGATGGAGTTCCTGGCTACTGGCTCTTTCTGTCCCTGTTACTTCACTTTTAAAAAAATAGTACACTGAGAAACTACAAAATGGCTCCAATGTTTAGTTATCAAGAAAGAAATATGAGCTGGCATTGTGGTATAATGAGTTAAGCCACCACCTGAAAGCTGGGCTCCCATATGGGCTCCAGTTCAGGTACCAGCTGCTCCACTTCTGATTCAGCTTCCTGCTAAAGAGCCTGGAAAAAGAGTAGAAGATGGCTCAAGCGCTTGGGTTCCTACCACCTACATGAGAGACCCAGAAAAATCTCCTGGCTCTTAGTTTCAGCCTGGCCTAGCCGTGACCACTGGAGACATTTGGGGAGTGAACCAGCAGATGGAAGACCCCTCTTTCACTGTCTATCCTCCTCCCTCTCTGTAACTCTGCTTTCCAAATAAATAAATCTTTTTTTAAAAAAAAGTCAATATAAAAAAAGTGACAACTACCATTAGATGAATTTTTTAAAGATTTATTTTATCTATTTGAAAGGCAGAAGTACAAAGAGGAGACAGAGAGTGATCTTCCATTTGCTGGCTCACTCCCCAAATGGCCTCAACAGTAAGAACTGGGCCAGGCTGAAGCCAGGAGCCAGGAACCTCATTCAAGTCTCCCACGTGAGTGTAGGAGCCCAAGCACCCAGGCCATCTTCCACTGTTTTCTCTGGTGTACGAACAGGGAGCTGGATCAGAAATGGAGCAACTAGGAATTGAACTGGCACCCATATTGGATGCAAGCACTGCAGGTGGAGGCTTAGCCTTCTGTGCAACAGAGCCAGCCCCAAGTGAATTGTTTTTAATAATTCCATTAACACTGTATGAAGCTTTTAATATGTAGTCTACTCAAGATTTTATATTTGAGCTTAGCAAAAGGCCGAGAAGAGATCTACTCAAGATTTTAAACAATTAATATCCATTGCTAACGACCGATGCCAAGGCTTAGTTACTGACAATGATTCCATTCCTTTCTAAAAATATCTATTAATTCATCAAATATAATAAAAGTGCTTTCTAGAAAATATTTTTAAGTTAGTTTAATTTTAATTAGGTTTTACAGATTCAATATAGTCTGTAGCTACAATTCTAAGAATATACTGCTCTTCCCATTCTCCCTCCCTTGCTCCTTCCCCTTCCCTTCCTTACACTCTCCCTTCCTCTACCATTGTTTCCTTTTTTTTTTTAGTTTTTAAGATATCTTAAATTTACATACCATAAAAAGGCTTAATGCTTCACCAAATAAGAAGCTTAACAAGTAAAAAGCAAAAAAACTCCAGTTTATTGGGAATATAGACAATGGCTATAAACAATAATTGAATGAAAAAAATGACAATTTCATCCATATACAATAATTTTTAAATTAATCACACGTTAAAGCTATAGTAGTATAACATTCCTAACCACTGGTTTGACAAAGATATAAGACAACATAGTACAAAATTATATTTGCTCTGATGCTGATATACATAGGAATTTCTTTTTCTTTTTTCTCTTTTTAAAAAAATTTTAGCTACCACATATAAAGGAGAACATGTGATATTTAGGATGTATAGCTTGGGACTCTTTACCCAGGTGTAACCTTTGCTAATTTTTTTATTAGAATCTTATAGTGTATTTTATGTGTTTATCAGAAAGGCAATCATGTGAGATACTTCAATAAAGCTCAAGTAAAAATGGAATTAACAAAGAAGTTAATTTTGCTGTAAAAATAAAATATATACACAATTTTTTATAACATACATTTTTATTGAACTTTATACACACCCTTTATATGTGTTTGTTTTAAAGTAATTTTTGCATCATAGTAAATTTATCTCTTAATTTCACTTTTACAAAAGCCTCTGAAAGTACTCTGGTCTATTTGCATCACCATCTTTTTTCCCTTATCAACAAATATATCATCAGACTCTTTCACTACTAGTAAGTGCACTTCTTTCCCATTTGCAATGACTTCATAGTGTTTCATGGTTGGTCTGTTGCACAGGTTTCAAGCTGGCAACTATGATGTTTCCAATGCTTCCCTGTTGAAATCACATTTTCGAAAAGTCTATGTTGGTACACAAGCCCCATCCTTGGCTTAGAATACATTTTTAGAAGTGAAATTGAGGAGTCAAGGAGTCAGCGTATTTTAGAATCAAACCATGTTGTTCAACTGGCTCCCAAACAAAGTAATTTGTTGTGTCCCTTTGCCTACCTTTCAGTCATTACTCATGAGGTCAGCAGTTATTGATTGCTTGCGACTTGTGTCCAGCAGTGTGTACTCAGTGCTCAGTAGTCAAAAATACTAAAACATGGTTCTAATCAACTCCTCCCAGAATTCATAAAGAATACACACATTATTTAAATACAGTGACATATAACAGAGGTTAATGATGTGCATAGTTGATTAAGGAGGATAAATAATATTTATCCAACCTGTGTACTGTACTTTCAGATGTGCTACGCATTTTCTGGTACTAAGCATAACGAGAGGTGGGTCTCACCTCCATGATACATAGGAAGAGACAGGGAAAGCTCAGAATTTGTGTCATATTTATAAGCCGGACTCCATGTCCCAACTCAGTTACCCTGTGGTTTTGAGATCTGAGACAAGTGAATTTCTCTAAGATTCAGTTTCCTTACCTTTATAATGAGGAGGATAAAATAAACTTCAGGACTGTAACAACAAAAGATTGAATTAATGAAAATTCTTGTATTTTTTTAAAGATTTTTTTAAAGATGTACCAAAGTTCTGCACTTGATTTTGAGTATCCAAACATATTTTAAATTGGGTTCCTGAAGCAATCTAAGATATATTTTTCAAATGTTCTGACAAAATGAATAATTAGTACATATATCATTACATAAGACAAAAAAAAATCTGTGTTCTGTGGCATCAAGTATGTTCCTGGTGTAGAATTTGAGGCAAACAAACATCTTTGAACTACTGCAATTTTAGCACTTCTGACTCATGTAAATATTTCAAAAGTTGTAAGTAATGTTTATGGAGCTTGTTTCTCAAGTAACTGAACCAAGTGATTTTTTTTCCATTAATTGTTTCAGAAATTTCTGGTAGTCCAAGGCACAATTGGCATTTAGTACCCCTGTTTTATTTTGATAGTGTTTTAAATAAAAATAAGCAGGCTACTCTTGCTTGTTTTTGTTAAGGCAGAAGAATTCAGCTGATAGAGAAGTTTTAATTTGTCTTTATAACTTCAATGTTCAGATTAATCAGCTAGAAGCTTTAGGTGGGCTTTGGTAGCCCTCAAAGTGAAAGTAGTTCAATCATTTTAAAAAACAAAAAGACGTTTCTCATTAAACACAGGAAGATGTAGAGACATTATCTGCCCAAAAGTGCTCAAGGAAACAGCAGAGATGAGTCTATGAATGGGGAACACCAGTATCTCAAAAATTCACCCTTCTGGCACTCTGACTGCCTTCCCTCAAAGTTTTGTTCACTTACTGAAGTTAGCTCCAGGAGATAGTTATTTAATAGGCTAATTGTCTTTATCAGTTGCTTTAATTTCAAATTTTAGGGTCAAAAATTGTGGAATATCAGTCCCATATTCTAACGTGTTTGCTTTTGTTTTCACAAAATTTAAAGACTTTGTGGACACTAGGCTTTAATTATTACTATAGCAAAGAAATTCATGGAAGTCCTCCACACCAAGAGTCATCCTCAATGCATTAATAGGGCATTAATAATTTCTGGGAGACCATGGAAAGGAAAGAAACATCATCTCTCACCAGGAAATATATATACAAATGACTTGAAATTAATATAATTTAGGAAATAAAATTTAGAAACTTTTATGTGTTGCTGTAATCATTGTTAGCTTGAATATTGGTTTTTTAAAGCCTTTTGCAATGTTAGGTTATAACAAAGCAATACAAATCCACTACTAAAAATGAGTGAGACTCACTTTTCTTTCTGGGCTGTGAAGTACACTTTAGAAAGCCCCTTTGACCAGGAGAGAAACATATTATCCAATTGTAATAAGCATTCTTGTCCTAGAACCGAAAACACCAACCTGGCAAATGCAATATGAGTGAGCTCATTATTGCACGAAGTTCAAAGGCCAGGGAGCTCTAGCTTAGCAGGGGAAAAAAGATTTATTTTCTCTGAGTGTCATATAGTGCTGCAGTGACTTCAAAGTCAGACGTATTTCCAGTGCTGTAAGATCTAAAAGGCAGTACTCGCATCAAGTGGATTTTCGAGTGGGTTATTCATTTCCATCGGTGTCATATTTATGGGCAGGTCGAGTGCAGATCTGAGTCTGCTTATGAGAGAGATAAAAAATAGACTGTACTCCAAAGAAAAGAGTTAAGTTTAAACAAGAATGCAAGACACGACATTAGCAAATCACACTGAAAAGTCTGGGGAATATCTATGGCCCTTCATAGTTTAGGCAATTTCAAGGCAAATTTTAATTTACAAACATGAAAAGTTGCCATTTTCCATGTTGGAATAAACAGCATAGCTTACAGAAACAAAATTGATGTATGTGTGTATATATCCTAAGAAATATATGGAAGATCAGTTCTACATATCTATTTTGTTTTTGTTTTTTTTTTTTCCTTCTGTAAAGCTGTTTCAGTTTCCAAAGTTTCCTGTAAGTGAACCCTACTCATTTTTAGTTATGCTCATTTACTCTTCCTATAAAAGTCCATTCTTCGTCAAAGTTTGTGCCAGTGAAAAAAAATAGATATTCTAGTAAAGTCATATTTTGGATAGAGGTTCCTGACTCATTGCCACATATTAAACATGGGCATAATTTGTTTACTGCCTATTAAGGTTCTTGAAATCCTTTTTATTAAGTGATGCTTTATTTCCCTAATGTAAACACTGTTGTTTGTTCAGATTCTTATAAAATATTTAACAAGCTTCTCGGATGTCCTTAGGTAAAAATAAATTAATGTAGAAAATGAGACCAGTCGAATTAAATCGAGTTCTATGTGGCTTTCTACGTGTCCATAATTATAGATGAAAAACAAGTATCTTGTACTAAAAAGAAAATACACAGAGCACTAATTAGTCTTTGGGGGCAGTTAATGTTAAAAATGGGATATGTTTAGAAACAAATAATGTACCTCTCCTGACTTAGAAGGGATCGATTGTGGCATGAAATTTGCTGAACAGTAGTTTTCAGCTTTCTCCCAGCTTGAAACCGTATAAAAGTCGTCACTCTGAGAAGCTTTGGATTTCTTATTCAAGCAGTATTGACCGGTGTCTACCTGGAGCTAATCCTAAGCGAGGTTTTTAAAACAGGAAATTTGTTGCAAAACTGTTTTTAAAAATTGCTAACTCCAAATCTCAAATAACTGATGATCGCTTCTTGTGCAGATATAAATCTGGCGTGGAGGGACAAAGGTTTCTTTTCCTCAGGATGTTTTTGGGAGACGGCTGAGGGCAGCTTAACTACCTTTTGATGGTGGCACAAGGCTTTAGCATTGACCACAACAAGGAATGAGAGTGGTAAGGAAACTCATAAACGCTCTTAAGAAAAGTTCTTCATTTCTGCTCATTCTTCATTGACAAATTATGCCCCAGACATAACTTCAAGGAATGTTGGGAAATGTTGACGCACAGGGAGAGGATACAATTATGGTGATGACTAGTAATCTCTCCCATCTCCTACTCATTAAATTTTCAGTTCATTCTTCTTCCCACACATAACACATACCCAACACCTTCACATAGGAAACAGACTGAAGCCCATGCAAGCCAGTGGCTGAACCTCAAAGACCATCCTATTCAGGTGAAAGATCATTATCCCTAACAGGTGCAGATATGGTTCCCGTTGGTTTAGAGACCAGTGAATTTAAAAACCTAGTTAGCTGGCTCAAAACACATACAATCACATGCATAAATTTTCAATAAACAAAGATGTGACCAGGCCAGGATAATTATAACAACAGACTTTTGAGAAGGGGAAAAATGGGACACACATCTCAGCCCATTCACATCCTGGGGTCCCGATAAGCACCCAAAGGAGGCTCTGAGTGTGGCTTCCATCTCCATCCTGTAATAGATTCTTTTTTCCCAATCTCTTCGACTGTATTTGAAAACATCTGCTTGAGAACACACAGCTTCCTCAGTGCCCTCCTTGTCCACAGAAGTGCAAGAGTGCACAGAGGCCATTTTCAGCTTCCAGCAGTCAAAGGCCTCTTCAGGCCAGGCTTGTGGTTTCTTTGGCAGTACATTTCTCTCGACTACTTAAGAGGCTTCTTCTCTATTGCTTTCCAGTGGGCTCCACGTGCCAGCACCCACACCCACAATTTTAAGCACCTACTTCTCAAATCTCCCAGAGCTCTTTGTTTTCTAACCCCATGTTGTTTGCTCTCAACTTGATGGTGGCTACCCTAAACCAATCTGTAGGAACAAGTGGGAAGGACTCACCCTAAGGACTTTAATCAATTTGTGACCCTTCATCACGTTCAATCAACTGGAAGGTTTTGTCATGTACAGCCTTGGTAACATTTCTTTTTCGTACAGTTTGAGGTCTAGAAGCAGTTGGTTTTTCTACTACTGTAGGAACCCACATTTCTAGATGCTTATTTCTTCCAGTTTCTGCTGTGAACCAGCCAATTCTTTGGTGAATTCATCTTTATTTTTAAACACCTCATTGAACATAGCCAATGTTCATTAACATAAATATGGTTCTATTTTTCCCTTTCTATCCTGGAACTAAGGGTTCCGTAGGCCTAAGATGTGCCAAGTTCTGACTGTGACAGTTTCATCAAAACTTTTACTATTACTTAACATAGATTTTCTTCTTTGTCTACTTAAGGATCAGTGTTCTCACTGCTGTCCAATGCCTCCCAAGTTTTATTACTGTAGAAACCTGCTTGTAAAGCTAATTTCTATGTTAATGAGAAAAGATGAGTTATACCATGGCAACAAATTTATCACAGAATCTCAGTGTCTTAGAGAAACAGGTGAACTCCTTGTTCCTATTAAATGCAAAAGTTCTAAAGGAGCATCCTCAATACAGTCAACCACAGAATCAAACTACTGGTCATTCCTCTGTTCCCACCCTTGCCATTTCAACCTGTGGCTCCTGAGTTGGCCACATCAAAAGATGTGATTGTACATAAAAAAATAAGAATTAAAGTGACAACTGTCACTTCCTCTCACAGTCCTAGTTCACACTATAAGACTGGGAAGTCTTTACTGGTGTCTAGGAAAGAGAGGAAAATTGATTGTGATGCAAACTAGTGATTTGTATCTATCCATATTTACAACAGTCAGTGATCATGGATACATAGAAAAGTCACAGTAACACTATTTGATCACTACCAAAGTGAAGCAACACTTATAAAACAATGGATTGAATCATAGTAGAAGTATGAATGAGAAGAATTTACAACCATTTCTTTAATTGTGAAAACACCTAGTGACTAATAATGTATTTTTTAAAAGCTATATAACAACATAATTGGTTTTTTTGTTTTTTTTTAAGATTTATTTATTTATTTGAAAGTCAGCATTAGAGATAGAGAGAAGAAAGGACAGAGAGAGAGAGAGAAAGAGAGAAAAGGAGGGAGATATCTTCCATCTGCTGGTTCACTCCCACAATGGCTACAATGGCCAGGGCTGGACCAGGCCAATGCCAAGAGCCAAGCCAGGAGCTTCTTCTGGGTCTCCCACATGGGTGTGGGGGCCCAAGCACCTGGACCATCTTCCACTGCTTTCCTAGGTGCATTAGCAAGTAGCTGGATCAGAAGTGGAGCAGCCAGGACTCAAACTGGAGCCCATATGGGATGCTGGCACAGCAGCCATGTCTCAATCTGCTAGACCACAGCACTGGCTTCCTACTTGTTTCTTAACTGAAAAAAAAATTCTCCATCAGAGTAATGATACCATATGGCATCAACAGAACAAAAAAGTCATTAGCAGGAAATACTAAGAAGTAGAACAGGAGAAAAGTAGTGGAAAAGCCATGAGTAACAGGAGAAAAGAAAAGAGTAACATTATGTTAAAAATATTCAAGAAGTTCCAAGTAGTTTCAGTTTTATAAAACTAAAGTTTCTATTGGTTATAAAGATAAGCTATAAGTCCACTTAAGGCATAGTCATATATAGTAAGAGGAGAGAATTAGAAATTCTTTGTTTTTTAAAGATTTATTTATTTCTGAGTTACAGAGAGAAAGACACACACAGAGAGAGAGAGAGAGAAGAGAGAAGAGAGAAAGAGAAGAGAGAGAGAGAGAATCTTCCATCTGCTGCTTCACTCCCCAGATGATAACCAGAGCCAGTGCTGGGTCTGGCTGAAACCACAAGCCTGGAGCTTCATCCTGTTCTATGTGGGTGGCAGAGGCCGGAACATTTGGGCCATCATCTTCTGCTTTTCTCAGGTCATTAGCGGGGAGCTACATCAGATACAAACAGGTACCACATAGGATGCCAGCAAGGCAGGAAGTGGCTTTACTCCCTACACGGCAATGTCAGCCCCCGAGAATTAGAAATTGTTAATGAGAATCTGTGTTTGGCTTGAATTTTAAAGTTCTAAAGACTCAAAATGTTATTACCAGGTGAATCAAAAAGCAAGATAATAATTCTGGGTAGTGATTATAATGGTTTATTGAATGATGTATTTGTACTTTCCTAACTCCAAGTTTACCTGGAAATTAGCAAAAGGGAGAACTGGGGAAAGTCCTACATCTCTACTGCTTCTGGAATTTCTTAATGTGAGGAGCATGAGGTCCCATATTCAATCTTCATTCGAGCACCTTCCTTCATCCCACATATTGAATAGATTTTTGGAACAATCACACAATAGCTAGAAGCGTGTACTTCTAGCCTGAGGACTTTCCACCAGTCTTTGCATAAAAATATTTCCATTGCACCTTAGAACTGGAAAATTCTACTAAGAAGTAAGAATCATTTCCTGTATCTCTCCTCTACTGTAAATAAAAAGAAATACAGATTTATGAAATCTCAGTCCTAATAAATCATGTCTTATCTTTTGGAAGTTATCTTTTCTCTCCCTGATCACATGGCTCATTGTCAAATGTTAACAAATAAAAGCTTGGACAGGAACTACCACTCACGATGCTAGTATTTAGATAACCAGTTGGTACTAAGAAATATATCTTTTCAGATTTATATGTGTGTGGGGAGGGGTCCACCAGTACACATTCTGTTAAACTATCCTTTAATTTGTTCTATTTTACTTAAAGTAACATAAGCAATTTTAATGTACATAAATACAAATGAGCTCCTTCACTTTAAATCACACTCTGTTGCATAAGAAGAATGCACCATGAATTATTTATACAATCTTCTGATGGACATTTAGTCTGCAAAATTATTTTCCCTGTTATACACTCTAATGTGGGCATTTCAATACACCTATTTGAGTGAGTTTGCTTTATTATTTCCCTTAGGATAAATTCCTAGAAATGCAATTTTCTATGTTGAATAGTTTTAAGTTTAATATTTTGCATTATATTAACAATTACCCTTTGGGAAAATTGTAACAGTTTACTTTTGCTAAGCCTTCAATATGAACATGTTTAAATAAATTATGATACTTTCACAGACTAAGATACCACGTCGCAGAAATTAATGATATGGGAATTATGCATAGGACTATATCAAGTAAAAAGATACAGTATACATTTAGCATACCAAAGTTACATTATAATACTATTTTTATTATATTGAAATATATTTATGGAAGACACATTGTAGAAAGTGTTAAATCTTACTTTTAAAATTTCTTTTATCCTCTTTGATATTCATTTGAATTCCTAAAATTTGTACATATTTTACTTGTCACCTAAAAAACATCATTTAGGAAAATATTGTAACGTAAAAAAAACACAAAGACAATAGGCATAAAGTTGAAGAAATAAGACTTTGTATCCTTTGTAGTTCAGCTGATATTGGACATACTATTAAGATACAGAAAAGTCCCTAAATCTGTTCCAATCTAGAATGCTGAAATTGACTGAATGTTTAACCATGAACTTGTTGTAACTCGTGAACACTTCATGCCTAACAGCAAGCAGAATAAAACCTCTCTTCTTCATTGAGAGAGAAAATAAAGAGCAAAGCTGTGAGGTCTCTGCACTCAGTTTGGAAAACTGCTCCCCAGCTATAAGTCTTTGGCTGCCAGCACTTTGGCAAGCACTTTGGCGGGGAACGGACTGTTAATAAAGACCCAATACTTACAGTGACCTTTGAACAATTCCAGATGTAGACATGGAAGTTTTTCCACAAATAATAAGAAAGGGCCTGCTACAAGAAGTGACAGTACAAGAACAGGCTAGAATTACGTGGGACACAGAAAAGAGAGTCAGCAGAAATGAAATAATGCAGAAAGAATCCAGAGCCTTTACCAAATATAACCAAAGAGCTATTCTTGTGCAAAAGTTCTTACCAATGTCTTAGTGAAGAGGAAATGTATGCCATTTTATATTTCTGGATGCGATTATGTATTTATCAGTTTTTCAAGATGCACTTAGTTTTTATATGGACCAACTCACTCACTCAATCCTGACAAAAACCCCAACTGGTAGAAACTATTCCTCACATTTACATTTAGAAAAGTTGATGTAAATAATTTTAAGTAGGTTGGCCAAGAGTATCTGGCTAAACAACGGTGAAGAAACTTTCTTGAGGATCAGAGTAAATATTTTGGTGGCACTGGACATAGGATCTAGGTCACAAATACTCAACTATATTGCTGCATCTGTAAACAATGCTTAAATTAATGAACGCGGTTAGACAAGTTTTGGGTCTGTGGGACATAGCTTGCCAACCCCTGCTCTAGAAAGTACTAAAATAAGATTCAAACTCAAATCTATACCCTGAATATTTTCCCTACAAGAAAAGGATAGAAAACAAGTAAGTTTCTCTTTGTACAGTGGGAGCGCACTAGTTCCATTTATGAAGCTTCTCTATACAGTTCTGTTCTAAAGAAACTGACTACTTAATGTGAATTGTCACTTCTGACTTGGTGAACAAAGAGGTTTGCATGCTCAGAGACCATAATCCAGATAGTAAACTCCCCTAATGAAATGTGGATCTGACAGTACTGATTTAGAGTGAATATGCAAGCAGAAACAGATCTTCTAAAAATGGAGGGGGAGAAGGAAAAGATAAATTGGGACTCTCTTGTACCATAGAAATATTTAGTTGAACCAAATCTTACAATTTATATATAGTCTATTTTATTTAAGGATTTCTGTCCCTTAATAAAAATTGTTTCATAAGTATAATATTGGACATTATAGCTCTTCAGTTGTTTAAAATTCAAATTAATAGGGAAAGACATTTTAAGTCACGTTTAGCTTGTCTTATATTTATAGAGTTGAAAACTAATCAATAGATCAGACTAGCTATTTGATTTTTTAAAAGCAGTCTTAACTAGAATTTATTTGAAAGTCACATATATAAATAAAGAATGAATCGAGGTAACATAAAATTCCTAAAACAATTGAAAAGTTACATGATTTAGGGGCAAGAGAAAGAGGAGTCATTAACTCCCCATCTTAACATTATTAGGTACTTCAAGACTATTCCTTCTAAATCTGAGTCCTTCACAGCAAAATAGCTGACCCATCACCTATTAGTTTTCAAGGGTACCTGTGAAAGTGGTATGAAAGAAAATAATAAGTGCAGGTGCCATGGCACAGCAAGTGGGCTAAGCCTCTGCCTGTGACATGGGCATCCATGATTCAAGTTCTGGCTGCTACACTTCCAATCCTGCTCCCTACTAATTCACCTGGGAAGGCAGTGGAAGACGGCCCAAGTATTGGAGTGCCTGCTTCCCATATGAGAGACCTGGATGGAGTTCTAGGCTCTGACTGTAACCTGCACCAGCCCCAGCTGTTGTAGCCTTTTGGGGAGTGAACCAGTGGATGGAAAATATCTGTCTACCTTTGTCTCTCTGTCTTTAAAATAAATAAATGAATCTAAAAAAAGCATATCATAAATTTAAAGCACTGTATTCACAAAGGGGGTCTCAAAAGACTTAAGTATTTATAAAAAAAAAATGTTGCTTTCTTTTCTCTCCCTTCCTCTTTTAGTAATGCAGGATCCTTTTCATCAGAAATGTAGAAAAGAAGAGGCTTAGAGTTTGGAATCTTTGTCATTCTATTCAAAGGAAATGCATAATCCTATTACTCTTTCAATTTTAAGGACTTTTAAAAATTGTCCTTATATTAGTGACCACCAGCCTAAAATGCAGTTATTTCTACTCAACATGGTATATGCCCATGTTGTCTTCAGAATTCTCAGACACCAAAATCCAAACCATAGGACATATAGACCATGAATTCCCTGTAAATAAGTAGTTCACACAAATCAGTTAACTACAATTGTATCAAGATGTTTAAAAAAAAATATTATAAGGAGATTGTAGTAGATGGTGTTATTGTTTCCAAGTGTCTGTAACTTGTCTCTCAGGAAGAATTATACTCCCCCACTCACTGATGTCAGCCTTGGTCAGACGACTTATGAAAAGTGAGACATGACACACACCCCTGGCAAGCAGAGATTTTGAGAGCCACTATGTGGTTGGCCAGGCTCATTTGTCTCCTTTACAGGAAAGACCAGAGTATTCCAGATAAGAGCTGCTTCAGAAACCTGGGGCCCAGAGTGAGAACGGCATGGCATAGTGCTGATACCAACGCATGAGACCATGTAGCATGACTGAGAAACTTCTGTTGCCATTAGTCACCAACATTTTAGGTCAGTTGTTATCACAAGATACTCTAGGCTATCCTAATTGAATAATTAATAAAATGTCAAAGTCCAGTTATACATTACCCTTTGACACTGTAATTAGAATAATTAACATGAAAGGGCAACCACATAAAACATCTCATTTACTCAAAAAGAGAAAAGCATTTGCATGTTTCCTATGTTAACATAATTACTTAAAACAGGATATGACACCGAGTTTTGTGTATACTGACCACAAGATGCTGTATGGGATTCATATTCCAAGTCATACTTTAAGTTATTTTCAGAATAAGAAAGCATATAGCCAAAGAAAGGCATCCAGAAACAGTATTGTTCGTCAGATTATCTACAGACTAAGCAAATGAGGTTTTCACTACTCTGTCCACTAGTTGATTTTATATTTTTCACTTTTTTAACCCAGAAACTTTTTTTAACAAAAAAGAATTGACTCTTAAAAGTACATTAGCAAAACTCAAAATATTTCCTAAACCCAAAGACTAATAACAAAATACATTTTCTTGTCTAGAAGCTGTCTTATTATCACATAGATCATAGCAAGTTCTCTGTTTTTAATAAAAAGCAAATTGCCTCTTCAGTATATTTTAAACATAAAATCTATTGTAGATCTATCTCAACACATGAAATATATGATTTCAGGGATAACATGAGAAACTCTACAATTTCAAGAAATTATCGACACAGTCTAAGGGACACTCTGCCCTCTAGTGTCAGTATTATAATTTTGCATGTGTTACTAAACAGTTATTCAATTATTTTATTTAAAACACAAGTTTTTTTCTTTCCACATGTTTCTGTTTAAACTCTCTGTTTCTAGCCCATCGCTGCTTTCTCAGCCCAAGGTCTCTTAACATAATATTTCACATAAACGCTAAAGTTAACCACTCCCTTTATACCGCTCCTGAACAAACTCAGAATGCTTTTGCCTAACTAGTGATTTCTCAGTTCATATATTTTTATATATTTACTTGAGAGGCAGAGGAGAGACGAGAGAGGTCTTCCACACCACAGAGAGAAGTTAGTTCACTCCTCAAATGGCCACAATGGCCAGAGCTGAGCAATCCGAAACCAGGAGCCAGGAGTTCTTCTGGATCTCCCACATAGGTGCAGGGGCCTAAGTACTTGGGCCATCTTCCTCTACTTTCCCAGGCCATTAGGATGGAGCTGGATCAGAAATGGAGCAGCTGGGACTAGAACTGGCATCCATATGGAATGAGGGCACACCAGGCAGAGGCTTAACTTACTATGCCACAGCACTGGCCCCATCATTTACATCTTTATCATTCCATATTTCTCTTGATTTTTATCTCATAAATTTAAAAAAAAAGTTGAAATTTTTTTATCTGCTGAATCAGTGTTCCACAGATAATTTACAGTTTAATTCTTCACCATTTCTTCCTCTATCTCAGATTTCCCTTTGACATCAATTCACTTTTTTTTTTTTAATCTATTTGACAGGTAGAGTTATAGACAGTGAGAGAGAGAGACAGAGAGAAAGGTCTTCCTTCCATTGGTTCACTCCCCAAATGGCCACTATGGCCGGCACTGTGCCGATCCAAAGCCAGGAGCCAGGTGCTTCCTCCTGGTCTCCCAAGCAGGTACGGGGGCCCAAGCATTTGGGCCATCCTCCACTACCCCCCCACTCCCGGGCCACAGCAGAGGGCTGGACTGGAAGAGGAGCAACCGGGACATCAATTCACTTTTAACATAAGACTGCTCATGAAAAATGCTATCCATTGCATTGGTCTGCAAATTTTTTTATCTTTTTCCCTAAATGTTTATTGATACAAGATAGTATATAAACAATTGTTTTTCCTTCACTTCTTGAAGATAATATTCTTCTGAATCTAATTTCCATATTGCTGCTGATACCACACGTGTCCACAGTCCAAGTGGCTTTTCGAACTGGCCTGCTTAGAGTTTTCAATAAATTATCCCAGTAACAACCACAGTGTCTACGCTGGCCAAGCGCTTGCTAATTCCAATTTGGAAAGTCTTCCAAGGTTTGCTGGGAAATATCGATTTTTCATTGACTTTCTACTTTACTTGTTTTGTAAGTTCCTAAATTCTACTGGATTTCTCTGTATCTGTCATTTGCTTATAATCTCCAGAAGTTTCTACAAAGTGATCTCTAAAAGGAAGTTTAAAATATATACACATTTATAATGTATGGTTTACACCATCTGCACTTATGTCAATGGTTCACACATCATGTAATATTTCACATCATCATCATATTCTGGATATGTATCAATGACTGCTTTGTACAGTGATGTTCACAACTTTCTGAATCTCATATTTATCTTTGTCCACAAAATGGAGTACTCCTGCCATACATTATGCTTATTTGCAGATTACATGCATATTCTACCATCAACTTTAACACTCAATAGTTAACATTTCAGCAGAATAAATGGAATGGATTTTGCATATGTTCTGAGGAGCATATTCCACCAGTTTTGGGAGGGATCTTGGAAGCTCTTACAAATAGCGAGCGATCTACCTCGCAGTAAAAGTGTCCTTTGCACACTCCAGGTAGTTCCTGAGCCTTTCAGGTAATTCAACAAATAAATTTGAAAAAAACAGACATTGTTTTCAAGTACTAAATATGATGCTGTTCAAATATCATAAATGTTTCAACCAATGTACAGATCCAATAGCCAATGAAACCTTAACACTGGTCAAAGTACCTGTCAGTAATTCAACAAAATTTGTTTTCTATCTGAAATGTACTTGGCATTATATTAGGTTTAAATGACAGTGGACAGTGTGGTGACAAGACGGACTTGGTCTGAGGTCCTAGATTGTAAAGTCTCAGCTGAGAAACTAAAGAGTATCAAACCAGTACAGAAAATGGTGATGAATGCTAACATAGGAAAAGTACAGCATACTATGTGTGTGCTTAATTTCAGAAACATCTTTAAAAGCTCCAGGTTCTTATGATTTGGCTGGAAAGTGTGTCTTAGAACTTTAAAAAGCATCTGTTCTATTTTGTAGCCATGAGAATCACATCATAACTCATTTGTTCCCCTTGCATTATTTGAAATGCTAGATGGACACTAAAAAGAGTTCATAAAAAATTAAAACTTATTAAAAATGTTAGTGATGATTTACAAGCCAAGCTTAGTAAAGATACTTGCAAGTCAATACAATCTTGAAAGAGCATCTCCTATGAT
Organism: Lepus europaeus; assembly: GCF_033115175.1. Lineage (NCBI taxonomy): Eukaryota > Metazoa > Chordata > Mammalia > Lagomorpha > Leporidae > Lepus > Lepus europaeus. The sequence continues at coordinate 31,000,593 of NC_084828.1, forward strand.
GGATGGGATCACTCAAAGTACAGATTACTGGAGATTCAATGAGTCATATGCATGTATCTGGGTTCCCTGAAATCAGGAGAGAGTGAGAACACAAAAGCTACAAATAGGTGGGAGATGAAATCTGAACCAAATATATTTCAGCAAGTTTGAAATGACTTCAAACAGTAGGTAAAAAACGGAATATTGTCTTGATTATTGTGGCTTTCAAATGTGTCTTAAAATTGGTGACTATGGGCCGGTGCCACAGCTCACTAGGCTAATCCTCCACCTTGCAGCGCCGGCACACCAGGTTCTAGTTCCGGTCAGGGTGCCGGTTCTGTCCCGGCTGCCCCTCTTCCAGGCCAGCTCTCTGCTGTGGCCAGGGAGTGCAGTGGAGAATGGCCCAAGTCCTTGGGCCCTGCACCCCATGGGAGACCAGGATAGGCACCTGGCTCCTGGCTTCGGATCAGCGTGGTGCGGCGGCTGCAGCGCGCCAGCCGCAGCGGCCATTGGAGCGTGAACCAATGGCAAAGGAAGACCTTTCTCTCTGTCTCTCTCTCACTGTCCACTCTGCCTGTCAAAAAAAAAAAAAAAAAAAGACATATATCCCTTTTTGTCCAGTACTAGTTGGTCCTTCGATGTTTATTTTGCACAAAATATTAGCAATTTGATCATACTGTTTATCGGCCATTCAGATAGCAAGTCCTCAATAACTTCATAACCTCTAAACTGGTTTTTAAAATAACCAAGTAATTATAGGTCATGTAGAGTTTTTGCCCTCCTTACTTTAGGCGAAACTCTAAATTGGACTTCTTAAGGAAAAAGTAACAATGTAAAAATTCCTTCTCACTTTTGTTCCTGCAACAATGAAGAAGAAAAAGAATGAAATATTGAATCCCAAATGAAGACTGAGCATCAGATTTATTTTATTAATACAAAGCCACATCCAACATTTTCACATTAAGCTTTGATTAGTAGTCAGTTGCTACATGAATCATTGCAAAGGAAATTTTTCAGGAGGAAAATGACCTTGGAAACATAGCTTGTGTATAGGAGTGCATGGATAGGGAAGGGAAAGACAACGCCAAGAGGAGGTAGCTGCCTGTTCTTAGCTCTGACTGTCAAAAACATCTCCCCTCAGTTCACCTCTACTGAGGGCCAGATTGTTCTTTGTACTGAACCCATTCCAACCTGAATATGCTTAATATGAATAAGTATTACAGCAAATGTTAACAGGCCCAAATTCTATCACCACAAAAATTTTAAAACAAATATTCACCATAAGAAAAATAGTCATAAGCCCTGGCTTATGACCCACACCCATGCTTCATTGAGTGTTTAAAATACATTGCTCAAAATAATTCTGTACAATTTTATAAAGTCCTTGATAGTAATTACTCCAGTGGCTTTTAACATTTTACTGAGACTCCCTATAAAATATGTATTTCACATCATGGATATATATATATATAAAGTTTTGATAAAACAATACCTATCCTTATAACATACTGTACACTCTAGTATTTTACGTTCTCTTCTATTTTTAAAACATTATTTGTTTTATTTCTTATTTATGTTTTATTTATTTATTTTATTATTTTTATTTATTTTTGACAGGCAGAGTTAGACAGTGAGAGACAGAGAGAAAGGTCTTCCTTTTTCCGTTGGTTCACCCCCAAAGTGGCAGCTATGGTCTGCGCATTGCGGCCAGCATGCTGCACCAATCCAAAGCCAGGATCCAGGTGCTTCTTCCTGCTCTCCCATGTGGGTGCAGGGCCCAAGCACTTGGGTCATCCTCTACTGTACTCCCAGGCCACAACAGAGAGCTGGACTGGAAGAGGAGCAACCGGGACAGAATCCGGCACCCCAACTGGGACTAGAACCTGGGGTGCCGGTGCCTCAGGCGGAGGATTAGCCTAGTGAGCTAAGCAATGGTTAGCCTAGTGAGATAACAGGCAGAGTTAGTGAGAGAGAGAGACAGAGAGAAAGGTCTTCCTTCCGTTGGTTCACCCCCGAAATGGCCGCTACGGCTGGTGCTGCGACGATCCGAAGCCAGGAGCCAGGTGCTTCCTCCTGGTCTCCCACATGGGTGCAGGCACCCAAGCACTTGGGCCATCTCTGCTATGGCCTGGGGGGGCATAAGGCCATAGCAGAGAGCTTGACTGGAAGAGGAGCAACCGGGACTAAAACCTGGCGCCCATATGGGCGCTGCAGGCAGAGGATTAGCCTAGTGAGCCATGCCGCCGGCCCCAAAACATTATTTGAATGCCAGTTAATTGTTTTTGTAACTCACAACTATACCATGAACTTCCATGAACTTCCATACACTTCAGAAAACAGGGATAAAATATTCTCCCCCAGAAAATGGAGAAAGAAAGAAAGATATAAAAGAAGTAGTTTATGGGATAGGGAAAAAAAGAACAGCTGTGTATTATAAAGAAAATGAATCGTAGCACTTTTGAAATAGTACCATATAGAATAAAATAACTTGAAGTAGAAAAGGAAACATTTCAGAAAAATTTCAGGATTGAGCCTCAGAGTTTGAAATATTCAAACAACCTTAAACTTTTTCCTCCCAGATGTGTGAAAAGCAACAACTTCACAGGTTACCAATTGCATTTGTTAGATGCATAAACTATGTCCAAACTCCAGGCGAGATGTAAGCCAAGGGTGGTTTGTGAGTTTTTAAATTATGGTATATTATGTTTTGTGTAATATGGAGAAATCATTTATCATTCACAAATCTTGAGGAATTAAGAAGAAGCTACCCATTTTATTCAATAACTCCGAGAAGTCAAGAACTTTCATTATAATTTATAAATTGCTATGTGCTCAACTGGCACTTCATTCCTAAGATTAACCAGCAACTCTACAAAGAGCAAAGGACCACTTCTGAGCTTGAATCTGGGTTTAACAACTTCTGTGAAAAGGGTAAATGACAAAATATGATAGAAACACGTTGTAAATCAGAATCGCCCAAAGCACTGTAGCTAGTTCTCAACCAATTATAGCAGCATTATATTTTCATAATTGTATAGAGTTACAAAAACTTTTCCATAAGGTAGTCAATTTATAACACAGATATGTTCCTGTTTTTCCAACCAGCCTTCTAAATAAAGATCTTTCACTTTAATTTCCCTACTACAAAATAGTACATGCAGAAAATTCAACATTATACTTGCCTATACGTCTTCAGATATACTCTTATGATGTGCAAGGAGTCAGCAAATATCATCTTGAAATCTACCATTAAAAACACAAATATTTTATTATTGGATTATTTTATAAAATTAAATGAGTTGGCCCTTACTTTGTTACAGATAGTACACTGAAGACTTTTTGTTTATTAGACTGAATGTTGGTAAAAATATCTACACCTTGGGCTGGTACTGTAGCATAGTGGGTAAAGCCACCGCATGCAGCACCAACATCCCGTATGGTCACCAGTTTGACTTGGTTGCTCCACTTCTAATCCAGCTCTCTGTTAATGCGCCTGGGAAAGCAGTGAAAGATGGTCCAAAGATAGCCCCTGCACCCATGTGGAAGACTGGGTTGAAACTCCTGGCTCCTGGCTTTGGTTTGGCCCAGCCCTGGACATTGTGGCCATTGGAATCTGTCTCTCTCTCTCTCTCTCTCTCTCTCTCTCTCCGTAATTCTTTCAAATAAATAAATAAACCTTTTAAAAAAATCTACACCCTAGTGTACATATCTTTATTATTGATTATTTGCTATTTCACCTATTTCTGTAGTTCTCAATGCCAGTTTTAGGTTAGTTTTAACTGTGTTCAGTTCATTATGTTTTATGTAATATGGAGAAATCGTTTATCATTCACAAATCTTGAGGAATTAAGAAGAAGCTACCCATTTTATTCAATAACTCTGAGAAGTCAAGAACTTTCATGATAATTTATAAATTGCTATGTGCTCAACTGGCACTTCATTCCTAAGATTAACCAGCAACTCTACAAAGAGTCTACAACTTCATTACCATATTCCATGAGGGCAGGAATTTATGCTGTTGTTTTCAACATTATTAATCCCAGTGCCTAGAAAAGTGTGGAGTACAAAGGAGTACTTAATGATCATTTGTTGTATAATCAGTGAAGAAAAGTTTCAGCATTGACTGTAATTTATCATCTTTTACTATTAACCTAATCCATGGATTAATATTGTATCAACCTCCTTGCAGTCCTGGAGCACATGTGTGCTCCATCTTCTTGATGACTCCTTTCCTGATTTACCAATTAGTCCCTCGCCTTCCTACTCCCCCCAGCTCCATCACCACTTTTAATATTAGCATTTATCATAACATTTTTCTGCAAATTAGGTCAAGCATTCATCAAAGACAAGCTACATTTTTACCTGTTTCTTTATCTCATCAACATGAAATAACATGATGTCTGGAAGTTGTAGTGTCAGTCATTCAAAAAATATTTACTGATTAAAGAAGTGAAAATTGTATAAAATAATGATTTTAGGGCTGTGAAAGAGAATTTATTTGTTAACTTTTAAAGCATCTATTTGAAAAGTACCTCTATAGTGAATCATTGAAAACATTTTTAGATATTTTTCTCTTTCTCAAGCTTGAAAACCAAGAAAGAAATTCTCCCCGCTGCCCCCTGCCTCCTCCCCCACCTCTGATGCTTTCCTTTGGGAGAATCCAAAGGTCCTTATGTTCTCCACTGGACTGTCAGGAAATTAGACATCTCATTTTAAAAGGTAAAAATATATCTAAGCCTTCCCAGATGTATAAGAACTGACTCTAAACGCTTGAGAGGCAGATATCACTTGAATTCGTAACTTCAGTATTTTAACTCAGCACTTTTAAAAACAGAAACAAACATGGAAAATATCTATCACTAAACTTCGTTTTAACTGCATACTCTAAATCACAGTATTTAGAGAAAATAGGAGAAAGACATAACTTTGTGTTACATGGCACATTCTAAAGAAGTTTTTATTTACATGTTTAATCCTAAGCAATGACAAGAAAATGTATTTAATTATATATCTACAATATGAATTCATACTTCTCAGTGCAGTACACAGTATCATCACCATTTTATTAAGAGAATGAAGTTCAAACACACTTGGAGTTTGTTATTATTCCTTTCCTAAACCTTGTTTATCCACACACAGAATGAACTAAATTTCTTCCCAGTATGAACTGTCTCATCTTTGAAAGGAAAATATCCCACCTTCAGTGAAGCAAGAATTCAAGTTGTCTTTAGTTCAGATTTTGTTCTTTAACCTCACATAACTGACTGTATTGATTCACTGTAATTATATTCTCCAGATACATTCAAAAGGTAGAAAAATCAATTACAATACTAATAACCACATCTAAACATTCTCTCAAGTTAAAGGAAGCTCATAATAGAATTTATTTTGTATGCAATTTGCACACAAAGTCAAAAGAAAGTTGAGGTGTAAGACTTTTTCTGATCCAAATTTTATTCTCAAATGGTCTTCATTACTTTTATGTTTTCAGTCAAGGTTGAAATCAGACACCTGTAGAAGTGTTTTCTCTAAAATAAATGAAACTGTGTTTCACTGGAGGATTCATTATCCATAGTACTCAAAGCAATATTTTCCAACTATTACTCTCTGTCTTAGTTCATTTTCTGTTACTGGGACAGAAGAGCCAAGACTGATAATCTGTAAAGAGACAAGTTTATTTGGCTCATGGTTCTGGAGGACAGGAAAGCCAAGGGCACAGTTGTTGAGATCTCTCCGGTGGAGAGATCTACAATGCATCATAACATGGCAGAAAAGCAAATGGACGATCAACACCCACAGAAAGACAAAGCACAAGAGGTGGCCTCACTGTTCAAAACCCATGCTCACAATCACTAATGTATGGAAATGTAAGAGCTCACCTGCTCTAGAAGAAATTGAACTTTTAAGAAAAAAAATATTTCAGGTATACAAATTTCATGTATTTCATATATATAAATTTAGGAACTTAGTGACACTTCTCTCCCTACCCTCCCTCCCACTCACACTCACTCCTTCTTCCTCCTCCCTCTCCTATTCCCATTCAGAATTTTTACAAAAATTTATTTTCAGTTTACTTTATACTCAGAGCTTTAACCCTACACTAAGTAAAGAGATAAACAAATAGTATGAAGGAAAAGAACACAGTTTCTCAACAGAAGATGCAAGGCCTGTAAACAATCAATGAATCTCAAAATTCCCATTTTACTCCATTACATTACATTTTACATACTCTGTTAGTTAGCCTAGATCAGGGAAAACATATCATATCTCTCTTTTTGGACCGGCTTATTTCACTAAGCATAATGGTTTCCAGTAGCTTCCATTTGTTGCAAGCAACAGAATTTCTTTTTTTTTTTTTTTTTCGGCTGAATAGCACTCCATAGTGTATATATACCATCATTTTTCTATCCAATCAACATCTGATGGACATCTAGGTTGATTCCATATCTTAGCTATTGTGAATTGATCTGTTAAACATGGGAGTATAGATAACTCTCTCGTATGCTGATTTCTTTTGGTTTGGGTATATTCCCAGGAGTGGGATGCTGATCATACAGTAGGTCTATATTCAGATTTCTAAGATATCTCCATATTGTATTCCACAGTGGCTACAGCAGTTTGCATTCCCACCAACAGTGGATTAGGGTATCTTTTCCCCCACATCCTCGCCAGCATTTGTTCTTTGTGATTCCTACTGGGGTGAGATGAAATTTCATTGTGGTTTTGATTTGCATTTCCCTGATGGCTAATGGTCATGAGCATTTTTCATGTGTCTGTTGGCCATTTTATTTTCCTCTCTTAAAAAATTCCTGTTCAGGTCCTTAGCACATTTCTTTTTTTTTTTTTTTTTTTTTTTTGACAGGCAGAGTGGACAGTGAGAGAGAGACAGAGAGAAAGGTCTTCCTTTTGCCGTTGGTTCACCCTCCAATGGCCACCACGGTATGCGCGCTGCGGCCGGCACACCGCGCTGATCCGATGGCAGGAGCCAGGTGCTTCTCCTGGTCTCCCATGGGGTGCAGGGCCCATCCTCCACTGCACTCCCTGGCCACAGCAGAGAGCTGGCCTGGAAGAGGGGCAACCGGGACAGGATCGGTGCCCTGACCGGGACTAGAACCCGGTGTGCCGGCGCCGCAAGGAGGAGGATTAGCCTAGTGAGCCGCGGCGCCGGCCCTTTGCACATTTCTTGACTGGATTGTTTGTTTTGTTGTTGTTGAATTTTTTTAAAGATTTATTTATTTATTTGAAAGTCAGAGTTACACAGAGAGAGGAGAGGCAGAGAGAGAGAGAGAGAGGTCTTCCATCTGATGGTTCACTCCCCAATTGGCCACAATGGCTAGAGCTGCACCGATCAGATACCAGGAGCTGGGAGCTTCTTCTGGGTCTCCCACGTGGGTGCAGGGGACCATCTTGTACTGCTTTCCCAGGCCACAGCAGAGAGCTGGACAGGAAGTGGAGCAGCCGGGTCTCAAACCAGTGCCCATATGGGATGCTGGCGGTTCAAGCCAAGGTGTTAACCCACTGTGCCACAGCACTGGCCCCTGTTGTTGAATTTCTTAAGCTCTTTTTAGAATCTGAATATTAACCCTTTATTAGTTGCATAGTTTGCAAATATTTTCTCCCATTCTGTCAGTTGCCTCTTCATTTTGCTAAGTGTTTCTTTTACAGTGTAAAAGCTTCTCAATTTAATGTAATTCCATTTGTCATTTTGGCTTTGATTGTTTGTGCTTTTGGGGTCTTTTCCAAGACGTCTTTGCCTATGCCAGTGTCTTGCAGAGTTTCTCCAATGTTCTCTAATAATTTGATAATATCAGATCTTAGATTTAGGTCTTTCATCCATTTTGAGATTTTTGTGTAAGGTGTAAGGCTTGGGTCTTCGTTCATACTTCTGCAGATGGAGATACAGTTTTCCCTGCACCATTTGTTGAACAGACATCACTGAAGTTTTTAACAAACATCAGCAACTCTTAAAGGTGTCATCTCCCAACATACCACAATAGTAATCAAGTTTCTGAGGAAATAAACCTCATTAAAATCATATCCCAATCATCTCATGGCTTTCCTTCAACATCTCAATGCCTTTTCCTAGAGAAAGCCAGAGACTCAAAGCCTCCTTGGGAGGATCTCAGAAGATCACCCCCATTCTTTGTCAGACATTCCTGCAATGTATTATTGCTTATCAAGAAATTACTAGTGCCATGTATCAGGCAGTGTACAAAGCACAGAGGCTTTAAAGATGAAAATCCTGGTTTCCTCCTATAAGGAGTTAACATACAAACAAATAAAAATAAATACTTACTAGAATATGAATATGATGTGCAGAATAATCCAGGTTTTCTAGTGTTTGAAACATTGAATTTGAGGAACATTCTTTTAAAAAGTGTAAAATATAAACTTAGTCATATATCTGAATGATAAAATACAGCATAAGTGTAAAATCTGACACAAAAGTCAGAAAATCAGCAAAATTAATGATCTCTCTAACAATTTTATGATTGCTAAATTATTATTATTATTCATATCATCTATTATTAGTTTAGGAAATTTTCATTTTCACACATTGCTATTGATAGTGATGGAAATTTTTATATTGTTTTACAATTTGGAAAAGCTTTTATGAAGTTCCTTGCAAATAAATAAGATTTTAGGTACTTCAGATGTTCTAGTACATTGACTTTCTCATATACTATGAGTTGACAAGACTTATTACCAGTTTGTTACATGTATCTTCATTACTTTGATGTTATTATGAGTTTCATTTTGTCCTCATCAAAGTCAATAACCATGTCTAATCAGCAATAAATTTGTCTTTTTTTCAATGGGTTCAGATGACTCATTATTTTTCACTAATTTGATTAGCTCACAATAACTTGCCCTCTTAGTTACTGTTGTAGATGTTATTTTAACATATTTTTGTTAAAATTTGTTTTCCAGGTTAGAAAAATTTTGATTACTTTTATTTCTCAACTTTTTGGCTTTTTGTTGCTATTCCATTATTTTTATGCAAATTTTTCCACTTTTTAAAATAAACATCTGGATCTTGAATATATGATTTTTCACTTGTTTTAGTAAAACATTTTCAAGTACATCCATAATGGAGCTAAAATTGCCAAAAATGCTCTAGTGTCTGTAATGAGTGAAATTAGACTCAAATCATAACCAATTGCAGTTGTACTATCTTTTGCTTTACATATATTCACATTTATTGCCTGGAAAAGTGGAAAGGAAAACTAAGTGTGCCTGAGTGAGACAACCAAAGTATAAGATACATGGATATTGGATCTGACTCAGTGCTCACAAAGGGAAGATTATGGGCAGGAACTTCTGTGAACACTGAGAGCACTACAATGTTTACATAAGAACCCAACATGCTCACCATGACATCACCATCTTTCATCCCTAGTTAGTTATTCAGAATCCTCCTTTCCCAATTCCCACCTACTCATTCATGCATCATGGCAATTATTGTAACTCAAGCACAATTAAAACAATTCCTGTGAAACACAGGTTTGTAGGTAAAAATGGAACAAAGACAATTTAAGGTTTAGGGTATGTAAGCTAACGGCCATGAAATAATACATAAACATGGAGGACATGTTCACATTGATGTAATTAAATGTGAAGGAGGCCTTTTTAGAAAATGAATGCACACTTTAACTTCATCAATTCAAAACCACTGAATGGTGGTAAAGATTCAAATCAGGTGTTTCAAGAAATTCTTAGATGACATCATGGATGAAAGATCCCAATGAAAAAGAAATGATCATCTCAGGGCTTCCAATATCTACTCCTCGTGTTAAAGATCAAGGAAAAGCACTGCTATTTTTGTCACAAAATGATTTTACTAAAGGCAGAGGCTCCCCATTTCATGAGGCTATAGGGTGGCACCTCTGATTCTCATGTACATTGGCTCTTCTGTGTCTTGAGCCTGATGACTTTCCAACTGAGACTACAAATCAGCTCTTCAGCATCTCTAGCTTGAGAACTACAGGTGTTGAGATTTCTGAACCTCATAATCATGTAATACAGTTCCTTACACACACACACACACACACACACATATATATATATATATATATATATATATATATATACATATATATGTATCCTGTTGGTTCTGTTTCTCTGGATCACCCTAATAAAGCTAGATATAAATGAGATGAAGAATTATACAGGGTAGTTAAGAAGAGAATGTCAAAATTAATATTCTTCCATACTTATTCTAGTCCATGTGCTTGCCAATTATCAGCTAAGATATGTAGAAAGGAACAAAAATAAATTATAACTACACACAATCATTGATGCTAGAGTTTGTCCATTTCACAGAGAGGGAACCTAAAATGCAGTGAGGCTCAACATTTGCCCAAAGACATACAGCAAGCAAGCAGCAGAAGCATCAGTGGTAGCACACTTGTTCTGAGTTGCAGTCTAGTGTTCAACAGAAACCTTCACATCAGGTCCCCAAGGTCGCACTTGACTCCACACTGTGTTGGATGAACATGTCCAATGATCTCTTAAGCTAGTTAATACTCCTCCCTGCATTTATTATACACCAGTCTTTTGCTGAGAATGAGTATGTATGGCTTTCATAAAACGGGCTTTAGCCCGGACAAGGAGTGTGTCAGTAGACGTCGGATGCCAACGAAGGACTAGACAAGCAGCAGATGTCGCTGGCACATGACTGCCCAATCCACTAGAAATGGAAAAGGAGTGAATTTCTGGTTCCAAGATATTCAACCAAGGCTTATGTAGTGGCATTATCGTGGTAGCTTCTTTAAATATCATCTCTAGAGAGTTCTCTGGAGACCTGAACATGGCACAATCAAAGCTAACACTGACACTGCTAAAAATCCTAAAATTTGCCCTAGGGCACTTGCCCTGAATATTCTCTTGTGAGGCCCTCTCATTTCCACAACTAACTGCTTTTGGAAGTTTCACCGCTAGCCTTATTCAATTTTGACATCTTTGCAAGTCTTGCTCAACATTTAGTGAATCACTAGTTTGTTGTTTCAAAAAAGGAAAGAAACCAGATAATTTTCGCACAACATATCTGCTTACTACAGAAAAAAATGTGTGGGAAAAAAATAAAACATTAATTCAAATTTTCCTGGACAGCTTTTAAGGCCAGCTTAAAAAAAAAAGAGAAGTTATTTCAGAGAATTCGTTTTAATTTCTTAGAAAGCAAATAAAACAGTCATTTATTAAGTGCTTATCACATGAGCCATATTTTAGTCTAGTCTATAACAAAAGTTTTATTTATATAACCAATACAATTGATATGTTTAGCTATTTTTTTTATTCTGTGGCATAGGCAACATTTTACTAGTTTAAATTATTATAGACTTTTATAGTTGTTACAGGTTTTACTCCATCGTTAGCTAGAAATACAACACCTAGCACCCATTACAATAGTTCCCATGGGAAAATCAATCTTTTTGACAATGAAATAAATCACAACAATTGCCATGAATATCTTCTAATGAAAAGCAAGGATAGCTTGCTGTATGCCCCCACCACGTAGAAAGGACCAGAGGGGGCAATGATCCAGTGTTTGCATGGGATAAATCAGTGGAATTCATAGTTCCTGTCACAGATCCACGCTGAGTCAGGACAAGCCACATGTCTCCAAGGGGACATCAAAGGCCTCTGGGTACTGCTGAGCAGCAGAGCTGCACATCCAGAAACAGGTCAGTATCTGGGATGACCTATAAGAAGGATTTGCCATATGCTACAGTCAGTAAGCTATGAGCTCCAGGGTACGTTAGGAGCGCTGGTTATTGGCAACACTGACTGTATGCTCACTTTTGCTTTCTCTCTCTTGAGGGATGGATCAGGGATAAATGGGTATGGGCTTACAAATGTAATCACGTGCTTAAACTGCATGGTAGCAAGATATACAAAAAGAGACTCAATTTTATTAAGGTTAAAATAATCAAATGTGAAGAATAACTATACTGCATGCACTAATGATCTTTTTCCAGAACATTTGGGTGGTTTCAAAGGGATCTATGACACCTGGATGTTTCTTTTCTGACCCATCCCTGTAATAAAGCCAAATAGCATGAGTAAATCCATCACAAAATTGTGACTCAAGAAATTAGATTCCACTCAAACTTTCCCATTCACCTGATGCTAACTTCCATTCCTGCCCATCATATCAACCACTTAATAGAACCAGGCTTTTGGCTTCCTGACAGCAGTCATAAAAATCTGACAGTGGAAATTGCTTGCTAGGTAAAATTACAAACTTTGCAAAAGATGTGGCATTTCAAGTCGTCTATGAAAATGATTTTGGAAGACTGTGTATTTGAAGTGCACAGAAAGTGACAATGAAAATTTAGCTGGCTTAATTCTTGTTAGCAATTGAAGAAAAGACAATTGACTCAAAAGCAAATGACTAAATATCAAAGGATTAAGAGGGATTAGGGGAACAGTTATGAAGATTGCATTTTATTTTCAAAGTTGCTGCTCTTGATAATTATAAAAATTAAGTGTGAAGTTAAAGCCCATTGAGTCTGCTGCAACAGAAGTCTCAGATCTTTTATTTTTAATTAATTTTTCATACCATCCTCACTCAGGACAAGTTTTGCTTTTGCAATGTGAAAGGCAGAGAGACACACAGGGAGACACAGAGTGAGAAACAAATAGACGTGTTTTCCCACTCCCTGGTTTATTCCCCAAATGTCTGCCAGAGCTGGGCGAGGCCAAGCCCAAGCAGGAGCTCAGAACTCATGTGGGTGGCAAGAACTCGACTAATTGAGCCATCACTTGCTGCCTCCCAGGGTGTGCTGCAGCAGGAAGTTGGAATCAAGATTGGAGTCAGGACTGAATCCGGACACTGTGATATGGGCTACAGATGTCCCAAATAGCATTCTAGCCACTAGGCCAAATGCCGACTCCTATTACTTTTTAATTGTTGTAAATGCTGAGAGAATTGAATCTACCGAGAGATTACTCCCATTCCTGTTGTGATCCATTTAACCTGTAGCAATTTTATTTACCAATTAGCTCTCCCTTATGCACTCTGCTTGCAACTTCCTTATCCAATAATGGATGGCAGTCCTCCTTGTGAAAATGAAGTGAGATCAGAAATTTATTCTGAAGCCTCAAAAAGTGTGAGAGAAAAATGCCTAGCTTCAAAACTATATCTATTATATTTATTTGAAATTTTATAAAGCAATCAAAGTATTTTGTGGCATCACAGTAGCATATAATATAAATTATAGAAAATAAAATCATGAAATTTTATTAGGTGGTAATATGCATTTAATATAGTGATTTTAAGAGGGTTTATCATAATTAGAAGAAAGGAAAATTGGGGCATTTGGGGGGTGATGGTGCAAGTATATAGAAAAATAGGGATAAAGAAATATGATTTTAATAAACTGGGAGAAAATACTTTAAATTTGGAGGGAAAAAAATAAAACCATTGGTCATTTGACATTTGACCAAATGTATCAATTCTAATCTTTTCATCTAATATAATAACAATGGAGCTATTTTAAAGGTTGTCAATCCATTTGAACCTCTGCCCTACCCTCTATGGATATAGGCCTAACCTCCAGAACTGACTCCTTTATCTGATCAACCAGGATGGCCAGGCAAACACACATGCCCTCGTAGAAAGTTCCATCTGTATCCAAAAATCCTCAATGTGTTTAAGGCAAGCTATGTATTGACATTGGTCTTAACCATAAAAGCAGAGCAGAGTTTATCCTTTGATTGTATAACTGATTCTGAGTTCTGGGAGCTTTGTACAAAGGTCAGCTGTCATAATTGTTCATTAATTCAAGAATGTGTTTTAACATTTTTATGGAGATCTTGGGATTTCTGCTATATAGATATAACTTTTTTAAATAAAGTCTCTAGACAAGCTAGGAGGTAGGACAGGATTTTAAAAACAGAATTTCAAAACTGGGAGAGACCTTACAGAGAATGTTTTGTCTATATTTCTAACCTAAGACCCAGAGAAGGAGTTCAAGCGCATGCTTACACAAAAATGCTGCAGAGTGAAACGAAAGACTGCAGAATTTGGAAGCCCAGGCACCTGAATTCAAATAATGACTTCACCATTTATTAGTGCACATCTTTGGGCATATCATCTAACTCAAATGTAGGTATCTTGACACACTTAAAGTTAGCTAATTTAATCATGAGCTTCCGTGTATGGGTTCATAATGCTGGGACAATAATATCTAGCTTTCAGAGTTACTGAGAAAAATGTGAATAATACATAAAAGTGTTTTTAAAACATTAACTGCTATATTAATCTACTAGAAGAAATTTCAGAAACCCTGGATCTCAGCTTTTTGCTCTTTCTAACAAAAAGTATGATATGAATGTGATTTTTTTTAAAATCCTTTTAGTACAATTTCCTGTTGAAACTTTTTTGCAATAATGGCTTAATTAGGCCTAGGTTATTGTTCAACATAGAACGTGTTTTACCATTAGACTGAGGATATTCCAGGAAAAGTAAGGCAAATAATTCCGAAAATACTGGATACTGTAGCTCTAGAATTAAGAAAAGCAGAGTTTATTAATCCACAGTGGGTTTCTGAAAAATCCTGCAAGAAGGAATTCTGCTCAAAACAGCTTATCCAGAGGTTTTTATAGCATACTTAACAAATAATAATAATTAATATCTCCAAAGACTTGCGCTACCTGGATAAATTTCACTACACATATGGCTAATGAAAGTACTGCCAAAGACACAGGTTTATTGAAATGATATGGATAACTCACAAAATGGCTTTTATTCTTCATAGATGTTAAGTAAATAAAATCAGAAATTAACTGACTTGGTTTTACTTTGAAAATTTCACAGCTGGGGTGAGAAGAAAGGGGAAGTGGGAGAATCTGCCAGATGGTGCAGGGTTTTACCTTTGGACAATAGAAGTATTTGGAACTAGACAAAGACAATGGCTACACACAACACTGTGAAGTTACCAAATGCCATTGAGCTGTTACTTTGAAATTGTTTTTATTGTGTGAATTTTATCTCAATAATTATTTTTTCAAAATTTCTCACATGCATAAAAGGCTTAGTTTCAAAATAGCAAAACATAAATATTTCAAGACTTGTATGGGAAACCAAAAAAAGTTTCTCAGAATTGAAATATATATATATATATATATATATATATATATATATATATATAACCAAATCAAAGAGCAAGTTTTCTTAAGGTTCTCTAAAATGCCAATATGTATTCGTAAAAATAAAATAAAAGTCAATATTTCTTTTAAGCCCCGAAATTGTAGACGCTATATTAAAGTCAATCCTATAAAAAGGGGTATTTTCCACAGGTAGCTAATATTTTACAGGGAGATTACAAACCATCACAAAACACACATTGACAGAGATTGACTGTGGCCGCTGTAACTTAATCTCAGCATTCTGGTGATCTCCAATCTCTCGAGTCTCACTTCATGCTTTATGATACAGTTACATCACAATCCCTCAATAGAATTACAGCTTTGTCACTAATCTCTCCCTATCAGTTATCCTGTAAGGAAGGAAGCTGGAAGGCACCACTGGAAAGAGGCAAAGGCATGAATGATTGCATTCAGTCTCTTTCCACAACAATATCTGTAAGTCTGGGAGTGATAAATGGCACCTAAGTTATAAACGAGCAACAAGGTCAGTAGCACCAAGCGGCCAAGAGTTCAAAGAAAAGTCACCATTCTGACGGGTTCAAGAAAAGGCCACACACTGTTGGCGTGCATCACTTGAGATAAATCCTTGGAGAGGCTGTACTGCAATTACAAACAAGAATTAGAGAAGTCTGTTACTGAAGAGCTAAGATGGTGTGTCCTGGAATTCGACAAAGAATATTGATTATCCTAAAAATCATTCTTTTTCTGGAAAACATTGAATTTAATAACCTTCTCTGTTCAGTCAAGAATCTTGGTAGAAAAAGTGTTCAATAACTCCTTGACACTGAAAATGTACAACTGAATAGCACTGTTTTCTTCTCAGTCTTCTCTTTACATTCTCTTAAATTTAACTCTAAAAAATCCAGACGAGACATAGAGAAAAATGGCTTCTCTAGAAATTTTTTAGACTATGTCTCCACCCCTTATATAAATTTCCTTAGGCAACTGCATAAAATAATGATAAAGATGTCATCCTGTCTATATACTAAGGTATACAAATCTCCCAACAATACAAATATAATGAATAAAAGTAAATCATGAAATGTTAAAACAGAACCTGTCAAATGTCTTTTATGAAATAGAGATCCTGATTTATTGAGAGTCATTTTTAAATTCAGAGTGCTGGTAACTGGCAGAATAGGATTAAAATCACTGAGCTCTGAAGCTTATGCCTATCTTTTTCCACTGAATAAGAGTTCCCCTCAAATATAAGGTGTATTCAATAATTTTATGAAAATTCTTATTATGAAAGAAAAACTGTGCATGGATTTCAAAATTCTGAGTACTAAAATGCACTTATCCTCTATTTCCATTTTTCCATGAACCTTTGGAAATTCTTTCATAGACAGATAATCAGCGTTACAACATCTAGGTCTCCCAGTAGATAGGCTATTGTTATCAGTGTTGCTTGGTCTATGCACTTGTAAGAGATTTCAATATTCTTCATTATTTCTCAATTATTTGCTCATGAAGATTAAGGCTAATTGCACCAAATTGGAAAATGTGCTCACCAACTGTGATGCAAAGCTGGCAAATAATACAAGAAGAGACAGTACTGCAATCTCTACTAACACTCAGAGAAAGAAAGTTTATACCAAAAAATTCATTAAATCCCAAGTTTTCAATTCTGTGACGATTTCAATCACATAGTATTTATCTCAAAGTTACCATAACTGATATATTTACTGAAGTTTTTAGAGATGCCCTTTAGATGTAAAATAACGGATGATGTAAAATAACGGGTTAAAATTTTAAAAGAGCACCTCTACATTTTCATTCCACTTCTCCACAGGGAAAGTCCAGTCATCACGATCCTGTGACAGTAATGCAGATTTTTTCTCCTTATGTTAGGAAAATTCTCACAGCATACAGTAAAGGAATTTTAAGGGACATCGTTTGTATGCTATGCTTTTAAGAGTCAAGATGATGCATCTTATAAGATGCAATTTAAGAATAGAACATTAACAAAGAGAAAAATATTCTGTACTCAATGGTGCCGTGACACTCTAATTATGACTTATTTGTCTTGAAAAAGAACTATTTTTATACATTGTGATTTTTGACCACCTCTATTATTCTGGAAAAACTAAAAGTTAAATACTGAGATGTGAGCATTAACCTTTGATTACCGTTTTTCTGTATTGTGTACCATTAGCACCTTTATATCACTTTTGAACTCATCTTGAACCACCTCTCAAACAGGTATTGCCATCATGATCAAAGAGTCTCCGAAAACTTGCTGACTCCAATCTCCCTTGAGTAGAGATGATACTGGATTTGTTTTAAAATTGCCATTCCTTCTTCTGCTAACCTTGGAAAAACATGTTCCAATCAAGCACATAATTAAGAAGGCTAGAATTTGAAAGTGAGTTGTTTAAAATGGAGCACCAAAAATCTAAGTGGACCAACGGAAAGCCACACACACCCAAATACATATGAGAATTATGAAAAGTAGTGCTCAGATGGGAGAGTAATCCCACTAGAAAACATAATTGCTGAACTGTTCTCAGTACTCTACATTCTAGAAAAATTATAGTTCAAGACAAATCCTTCTGCAACCACTTCAAAGAGTATCTTCATTCTTTCCTTGTGCTGGAATGCTCTAATTATTGTGGCTAGAAAAACCACATCGCAGGATAATTAATCACTTTCTTCCTCAGAATGAGAATAAAAGAAAGGAGAGCTCAAATGCCCCAGGATATCTTTTGGCAGCCTAACTTTAATTTGGGCAGGTTCCTTCGTGAATACGCCAAATGTAGCATTAATCATAATTTCTTTATGCAATAAAGTGCTCATGATAATCTACTTTCTACTGTATTGCCTTACTTTCTTCCTTTGCTCTGTGCCCCTTCCTGAGTCAAGGGTGACAGCAGAGTGGTCCTTGCTAAGTCAGAAACCCTGATTCTTTTTGGGGTGGGGGAGATCGCTAATAGAGAATCTGAACAAACACATTTTAATTTAATCAAGACTAATATCAATGAGAACATTAAAACACAAACACTGCTGGCAATTGGCTGGAGCTGAGAGACTTTTTTAAAACTTGTGGTTGATTTTATTGTTGTTGTAATGGTTTTTACCATAATGAAATTTAATGCATTACCAGGAAAAAGCCATACCCTGTGGTAGGGTACTGCTTATATTTCAAAACACGTTAGCATGAAGCTACAGCCAGATCTAATAATAGAAATGAACTTACCTAAAGATGCATCGATTTTTATATTAGGTCATGTTGAGAATTTACAAAGAACATCTAGTCCATGAAACAAAAATCCTCTTGAGAATAACATTGATTTCAAGGGTAATATTAGAAAAATGGAAATCCTCTCCTCCCGGAATGGTGTACGTTCATATAATGGATTAAGTGCACTACGTAGTTTAGAAAAGGTCATCTTTCAGATAAATGATAAATTTGATGAATTTCAGCAGATTTAATCATCCCCTGAGATCTGATCAAAACAATGGAGTAAGAAATGGATGCAAGAAAACATCCATGTCTCCCATATCATTTGCCTCCTATAAACAGTACTAATGTAGTCTAACTTTTGAAATTAAAAATGTTATTTCCATTACCATACACCTGTTCAATAAAATTACTCACAAAGTACAGTGGTATCATTTTTCTAAATACTCCAGTATTTGGAAGGCTTTAAATTCTCTTAGACAAAATGCCTGGTAAGAGAAAGGATAGAAGATTAAGGCAACATATTCACATTTATATTCTTTCGGAAGCATGGAGATCCTCCCTAAGATATAAGACAATAAAGGTGGGGAGGTTACTTCCTCATGTTCACCTTATTAGAGAGTTGAAATAAGCATAAATTTAAAAATTTTGTATGTGGGAGGTACACAGAGAAACTATGTTAACAGTTTTCTTCAGAGCAGTGTATTTTAGTGCACCTTTGTGTTTTCATGATTTGGGTTTCTATTGTTCATATTTTCTATTATATTCCTAAGGTACTTTGTTTTTGAAATATTAGGTTACAGTTTTCATTTCCTTGAGCTCATCTCTTTTAAGCATTTTCTTCATCTGTAAGAATGTTCTGGGTCTCCTTACTCTCTTATATTAAAGTGGTGTGAGATTTGACACCCCTTTTTCTACTGCTCAATTTTAAATGGCTTCCAGTGTCTTTTTTTAAAGGGCTGAACCCTGCTAGCTTTTCCAACTTTGTAGCTGCACAGCTCCTTCTGTTGCTATTTTCACAATGTGAACAAGGAAGCACAGAGCCCTATCTGAAATCCACTTCCTATACGTCCCTTACTTTCTTTCCCTCCTTCAAAGCAAAAAAACTAGGACCTATAGACCAAGTATAAACCTTATGCCTGCTTCAGTGCCATCTTCAAGCTAACACTGTGTTTTACATTTATGAAGTTTTGGAGAAAAAGAGGAAGTTAGGAAGGAAGGAAAGAGTGAGTCTGCAGGTGCTCCCCAGAAGTGTGCTCTTTACAAGAAAAGTTTCTCCAACTCCTGAGTCCTAGACCAACACTTTCTGTTGATTTTGCTGCCATCAACTTGCTCTGTTCAGATTTGTCTCCTAGAATTGTCTTCTATTTAGAGACTTTGGCCTACAAGAGAGCTTCCATTTCTGGTAGGAAAGTCCTTAGGACCCAGACCTTACTGTGGTCTCCATGCACCAACCAGCAAATTAGATACTGAAAAACTCCTTGCAGTTTTGACAACTGTCCTCAGAGTGCTACACTTTCTTGCTCTGTATTTGTAGAAACACCAAGAAGAATCAAAATTTAGGCTGTTGCCTCCATCTTCCTAAAATCTCATGCTAATTTCCTTCCTTTTAACTGAGTGATGAAGAGGACCTGGAATGATGAGAAACATTTCTGCATTTTCTTTATGACCTTAATGTGACTTTTTCTCTTAGGACCAAGTAGGTTTCAGTAAAGGCTTACTATAGTGTGATTTATTGCTTTTCTTTTTTGTCTCTAAATAGTCAATTACTGTTTGCATATGATTCTAAAATTGAGCAACCGAATAACTAACTCTCCATTCATATACCAAGCTATGAAAAATTAAATTCTCCTCAGAGAAAGTAGAATGCTTCCACTGTGTTCTGCACCTCCCTTAGTAGTAAAAACACTCTCAGAGAATTTAGCTCTTTCACTGTCTTTGTCTCAGAATCACTTCTCAAGGGTGAAATGTAACATGAATCTTCAGAATTATATTTATTCTAAAGACTGATGGAGTTTCTTATTCTGAGTGAATCCATGCACATATAATTTCACAAACCAGCATCATCCCATATAAGCTCAGGTTCAATTGCCAGCTGCTCCACTTCTGATCCAGCTCCTACTAATGCATCTGAGAAAGCAGTGGAAGATGGTCCAAGTACTTGAGCCCCTGCCACCTACATGGGAGACCCAGATGGAGTTCCAGGCTCCTGGCTTCAGCCTAGATTAGTCCCAGCAATGGAAGCCATTTCAGGAGTGAAGCATCAGATGGAAGATTCATTCTCATTCTCTCTCTCTCTCTCTCTCTCTCTAGCCTCCTGCCCCTCCCCCCATAAATATGCCTTTCAAAGAAATTAAATAAGAGGGGCGGAGCCAAGATGGCGGATAGTGAGAACGTGCGCCTTAGTTTGGGAAAATAAAGTTTCATAAAAGTGGAATTACTGTAGCCTCAGGAAAAGACTCAAGAAAAAAACTGCAAAGGAAATGCTTCCGGATCTAGTGGATGTGAAACAGAGGACTTACAGGGAGTCCACCGCATGGAAAACCAACCAAGACGAGCCGAGCGGCGGGAGACGAGCCAGAGCCACAGAATCTCGCCAGCGCAGGAACCGGAAGAGGGTAAGACAAAGACCTCAGAAACCCGAGACATTGGTGGTGGGGGAACAGAGGCCTCTCCCTTCACTCACCAAGCAAAACAAAGAGCACCGCGATTTTACATATGTAAAGCGCAGCCAAACTCAGTAACTTTAGCGAAACTCGAGAACACATTGAGGGCTGCATAAACTCTTTGTGTGGTCCCAGGGGTAGATCAAACGAATACTCACAGAGGCCAGATTTCAACTACCCTCAACTCCACTCCCAACTGAGTCAAAAAAAAAAAAAAGAGAGAGAGAGAGAACGAGCCAGCAAGGAGCAAGTGAGTGAGCAATCTGGGAGAGTCGCTCTTTACACAGCCTTAAACCTAAAGAATCAAGCATAGCTCTCTGGCCACACCCATCACAGCCCCTAAGGACCCAACAAAGCAGACAGCTCACTTAGAGGCATAGTATAACAAGAAAAAAAAACACCACAGCAAAAAAAAAAAAAAAACAAACAAACAAACAAAAAAAAAACACCATAAATTATCTCCAACATGCCAAACAACAAACATAGAAGCCGAGGTAACAAGAGCAAGGAAGACACTATGACGCCCCCAAGTGAACAAGACATGCCAATGCAAGATTATGAAGATGAAGAGATAGAGGAAATGCAAGAAGCAGATCTCAAAAAATTGATAAGAACATTAAGAAGTTCTCAAAAACAAATTCTTGAACTACAGAAATCCTTAATGGACAAGATAGAAAACCTCTCCCGTGAAAATGAAATATTAAGGAGGAATCAAAATGAAATGAAACAACTAGTAGAACAGGAAACTGAGATAGTGACAAAAAACCACAATGAAATGAAGAACTCAATAGATCAAATGGCAAAAAACATTAGAGAGCCTTAAAAACAGAATGGGTGAAGCAGAAGAGAGAATATCAGACTTAGAAGACAGAGAACAGGAAAGGAAACAGTCAAATCAAAGAAAAGAAGAAGAAATCAGAAATCTAAAAAATACTGTCAAGAATCTACAGGATACTATTAAAAAACCCAACATTCGGGTTCTAGGAGTTCCTGAAGGCATGGAAAGGGAGAAAGGATTAGAAGGCCTTTTTAGTGAGATACTAGCAGAAAATTTCCCAGGTTTGGAGAAGGACAGAGACATCCTAGTACAGGAAGCTCATAGAACCCCTAATAAACATGATCAAAAGAGATCCTCACCACGACACGTCGTAATCAAACTCACCACAGTGAAACACAAAGAAAAGATCCTAAAATGTGCAAGAGAGAAACGTCAGATGACTCTCAGAGGATCTCCAATTAGACTTACAGCTGACTTCTCATCAGAAACCCTGCAAGCCAGGAGAGAATGGCGAGATACAGCCCAGGTAATAAGAGAGAAAAACTGCCAGCCCAGAATATTATATCCTGCAAAGCTCTCATTTGTGAATGAAGGTGAAATTAAGACCTTTCACAGCAAACAGAAATTGAAAGAATTTGTCGCCACTCCTCCAGCCCTGCAAAAGATGCTTAAAGATGTGTTACATACAGAAACACAGAAACACGGTCACCAATATGAAAGAAGGTAAAGGAAGGAAACCTCACAGCAAAAGAACACAAGAATCTCAAACCAGATATTAGAAAATATCTTTGGCAAATGGCAGGGCAAAGTTACTCCTTCTCAATAGTCACATTGAATGTTAATGGCTTGAACTGTCCAGTTAAAAGACACCGATTGGCTGATTGGGTTAAGGAACAAAACCCATCTTTTTGCTGCTTACAAGAAACTCACCTTTCCAACAATGATCCATACAAACTGAAAGTGAAAGGCTGGAAAAAGATATACCATGCCAACAGAAATGAAAAAAGAGCGGGCGTAGCCATCTTAATATCGGACAACATAAACTTTACCACAAAAACTGTCAGGAGAGACAAAGAGGGGCACTATTTAATGATTAAGGGATCCATTCAACAGGAAGATATAACAATTATCAATGTATATGCACCTAATCACAGGGCACCAGCTTATTTAAAAGACTTGTTAAGGGACTTAAAGGGAGACTTAGACCCCAATACAATAGTACTGGGGGACTTCAATATTCCACTCTCAGAGATAGACAGATCAACAGGACAGAAGATCAACAAGGAGACAGCAGATTTAAATGACACTATAGCCCAAATGGATCTAACAGATATCTACAGAACATTTCATCCTACTTCTAAGGACTTTACATTCTTCTCAGCAGTACATGGAACCTTCTCTAGGATTGACCACATACTAGGCCATAAAGCAAGTCTCAGCAAATTCAAAAGAATTAGAATCATACCATGCAGCTTCTCAGACCACAAAGGAATGAAATTGGAAATTAGCAACTCGGAAATCCCCAGAGCACGTGCAAACACATGGAGATTGAACAACATGCTCCTGAATGAACAATGGGTCATAGAAGAAATTAAAAGAGAAATCAAAAATTTTCTGGAAGTAAATGAGGATAAAAGCACAACATACCAAAACCTATGGGATACAACAAAAGCAGTGTTAAGAGGAAAATTTATATCAATAGGTGCCTACATCAAGAAATTGGAGAGGCACCAAATAGATGAGCTTTCAAGTCATCTCAAGGATCTAGAAAATCTGCAGCAAACCAAACCCAAACCCAGTAGAAGAAGGGAAATAATTAAAATCAAAGAAGAAATCAACAGGATTGAATCCAAAAAAAAATTACAAAAAATCAGCCAAACGAGGAGCTGGTTTTTTGAAAAAATAAACAAAATTGACACCCCATTGGCCCAACTAACTAAAAAAAGAAAAGACCGAAATCAATAGGATCAGAGATGAAAAAGGAAACATAACAACAGACACCACAGAAATAAAAAGAATCATCAGAGATTACTACAAGGACTTGTATGCCAGCAAACAGGGAAATCTATCAGAAATGGACAGATTCTTGGACACATACAACCTCCCTAAATTGAGCCAGGAAGACATAGAAAACCTAAACAGACCCATAACTGACACAGAAATTGAAACAGTAATAAAGGCCCTCCCAACAAAGAAAAGCCCAGGACCAGATGGATTCACTGCTGAGTTCTACCAGACATTTAGAGAAGAACTAACTCCAATTCTTCCCAAACTATTCAGAACAATCGAAAAAGAGGGAATCCTCCCAAATTCTTTCTATGAAGCCAGCATCACCTTAATTCCTAAGCCGGAAAAAGATGCAGCATTGAAAGAGAATTACAGACCAATATCCCTGATGAACATAGATGCAAAAATACTCAATAAAATTCTGGCCAATAGAATGCAACAACACATCAGAAAGATCATCCACCCAGACCAAGTGGGATTTATCCCTGGTATGCAAGGATGGTTCAATGTCCGCAAAACAATCAACGTAATACACTACATTAACAGGCTGCAGAAGAAAAACCATATGATTCTCTCAATAGACGCAGAGAAAGCATTTGATAAAATACAACACCCTTTCATGATGAAAACTCTAAGCAAACTGGGTATGGAAGGAACATTCCTTAATACAATCAAAGCAATATATGAAAAACCCACGGCCAACATCCTATTGAATGGGGAAAAGTTGGAAGCATTTCCGCTGAGATCTGGTACCAGACAGGGATGCCCACTCTCACCACTGCTATTCAATATAGTTCTGGAAGTTTTAGCCAGAGCTATTAGGCAAGAAAAAGAAATTAAAGGGATACAAATCGGGAAGGAAGAACTCAAACTATCCCTCTTTGCAGATGATATGATTCTTTATTTAGGGGACCCAAAGAACTCTACTAAGAGACTACTGGAACTCATCGAAGAGTTTGGCAAAGTAGCAGGATATAAAATCAATCCACAAAAATCAACAGCATTTGTATACACAAGCAATGCCACGGCTGAGGAAGAACTTCTAAGATCAATCCCATTCACAATAGCTACAAAAACAATCAAATACCTTGGAATAAACTTAACCAAGGACGTTAAAGATCTCTACGATGAAAACTACAAAACCTTAAAGAAAGAAATAGAAGAGGATACCAAAAAATGGAGAAATCTTCCATGCTCATGGATTGGAAGAATCAATATCATCAAAATGTCTATTCTCCCAAAAGCAATTTATACATTCAATGCAATACCAATCAAGATACCGAAGACATTCTTCTCAGATCTGGAAAAAATAATGCTGAAATTCATATGGAGACACAGAAGACCTCGAATAGCCAAAGCAATCTTGTACAACAAAAACAAAGCCGGAGGCATCACAATACCAGATTTCAGGGCATACTACAGGGCAGTTGTTATCAAAACAGCATGGTACTGGTACAGAAACAGATGGATAGACCAATGGAACAGAATAGAAACACCAGAAATCAATCCAAACATCTACAGCCAACTTATATTTGATCAAAGATCCAAAACTAATCCCTGGAATAAGGACAGCCTATTCAATAAATGGTGCTGGGAAAATTGGATTTCCATGTGCAGAAGCTTGAAGCAAGACCCATACCTTTCACCTTACACAAAAATTCACTCAACGTGGATTAAAGACTTAAATCTACGACCCGAAACCATCAAATTATTAGAGAGCATTGGAGAAACCCTGCAAGATATAGGTACAGGCAAAGACTTCTTGGAAAAGACCCCAGGAGCACAGGCAGTCAAAACCAAAATAAACATTTGGGATTGCATCAAATTGAGAAGTTTCTGTACTTCAAAAGAAACAGTCAGGAAAGTGAAGAGGCAACCAACAGAATGGGAAAAAATATTTGCAAACTATACTACAGATAAAGGATTGATAACCAGAATCTACAAAGAAATCAAGAAAATCCACAACAACAGAACAAACAACCCACTGAAGAGATGGGCCAAGGACCTCAATAGACACTTTTCAAAAGAGGAAATCCTAATGGCCAACAGACACATGAAAAAATGTTCAAGATCACTAGCAATCAGAGAAATGCAAATCAAAACCACAATGAGGTTTCACCTCACCCTGGTGAGAATGGCTCACATCCAGAAATCTACCAACAACAGATGCTGGAGAGGATGTGGGGAAAAAGGGACACTAACCCACTGTTGGTGGGAATGCAAACTGGTTAAGCCACTATGGAAGTCAGTCTGGAGATTCCTGAGAAACCTGAACATAACCCTACCATACAACCCAGCCATCCCACTCCTTGGAATTTACCCAAAGGAAATTAATTTGGCAAATAAAAAAGCCATCTGCACATTAATGTTTATTGCAGCTCAATTCACAATAGCTAAGACCTGGAACCAACCCAAATGCCCATCAACAGTAGAATGGATAAAGAAATTATGGGACATGTACTCCATAGAATACTATACAGCAGTAAGGAACAATGAAACCCAGTCATTTGCAACAAGATGGAGGGATCTGGAAAGCATCATGCTGAGTGAATTAAGCCAGTCCCAAAGAGACAAATATCATTTGTTTTCCCTGATCGGCGACAACTGAACACCAAAGGGGAAACCTATTGAAGTGAAATGGACACTATAAGAAACAATGACCTGATATGCTTTTGTCCTGACTCTAGATGTACAATGTAATACTTTGTCCTTTTTAGTATTTGTTGTTGTTGTTGTTGTTCTAGTACTAGTGGTTGAACTCTGTTATTAACACACAATTATTCTTAGGTGTTTAAATTTTAACTGAAAAGTGATCCCTGTTAAATTTCAGAGTGGAAAAAGAGAGGGAGGAGATGCACAATTTGGGACATGCACAATCAGTCTTGCCCCAAATGATGGAGTTAGAAATGTGCCAGGGGATTCCAATACAATCCCATCAAGGTGGCATGTACCAATGCCATCTCACTAGTCCAAGTGATCAATTTCAGTTCACATTCGATGGCTTGGATAGGTCTAAGAAACAAAGGGATCACACAAACAAGACAAGTGTCTGCTAATACTAACTGATAGAATCAAAAAGGGGGAGAAAGATCCAGCATGGGAAGTGGGATACACAGCAGACTCATAGAATGGCAGATGTCCTAAACAACACTCTGGCCTCAGAATCAGCCCTTAAGGCATTCGGACCTGGCTGAAGAGCCCATGAGAGTATTGTAGGCATGGAAAGCCAAGTTACCATGAAAAAGAAAAAAAGAAGAAGACCTAAATGAAAGATCTCTGTTAGTGAGATCCCAGTGGAAAGAACGGGGCCAGCAAAGAAGGAGGTACCTTTCTCTGAAGGGAGGAGAGAACTTCCACTTTGACTGTGACCCTATCGGAATAAGATCAAAGTCAGCGAACCCTAAAGGCTTCCATAGCCCTGGCAACTCATGACTAGAGCCTAGGGAGATTACTGACGCCATGAACAGGAGTGTCAAATTGTTAAGTCAGCAACAGAAGTCACTGTGTACTTACATCCCATGTGGGATCTGTCCTTAATGTGTTGTCTAATGTGCAGTGATGCTATAACTAGTACTGAAACAGTATTTTTACACTTTGTGTTTCTGCGTGGGTACAAACTGATGAGATCTTTACTAATTATACACTGATTCGATCTTCTGTATATAAAGATAATTGGAAATGAAAAAAAAAAAAACCTGGTGTTAAATTGGAAACGGGGCCGGCGCCGTGGCTCAACAGGCTAATCCTCCGCCTTGCGGCGCCGGCACACTGGGTTCTAGTCCCGGTCAGGGCACCGATCCTGTCCCGGTTGCCCCTCTTCCAGGCCAGCTCTCTGCTGTGGCCAGGGAGTGCAGTGGAGGATGGCCCAAGTGCTTGGGCTCTGCACCCCATGGGAGACCAGGAGAAGCACCTGGCTCCTGCCATCGGAACAAGCGCGGTGCGCCGGCCGCAGCGCGCTACCGCGGCGGCCATTGGAGGGTGAACCAACAGCAAAAGGAAGACCTTTCTCTCTGTCTCTCTCTCACTGTCCACTCTGCCTGTCAAAAAAATTTAAAAAAAAAAAATTGGAAACGGCATAGAAAATTAATTAATTTTTAAAAAATATTATGTAGGCTCTCTGCCTTTAATGTGCTGTACACTCTTATTTAATGCTATAACTAGTACTCCAACAGTATTTTTTTTTCACTTTGTGTTGCTATATGGGGGCAAACTGTTGAAATCGTTACCTAATATATACTAAACTAATCTTTTGTATATAAAGAGAATTGAAAATGAATCATGATGTGATTGGAAGGAGAGAGGGAGCGGGAAAGGGGAGGGTTGTGGGTGGGAGGGAAGTTTTGGGAGGGGGAAGCCATTGTAACCCATAAGCTGTACTTTGGAAATTTATATTCATTAAATAAAAGTTTAATAAAAAAAAGAAGAAATTAAATAAGATACAGAAAAAAAAAAACAACTGCTCTCCCAATATTATGGATTTTAAGAATGAATGGTATTTGGCCGGTGCCGTGGCTTAACAGGCTAATCCTCCGCCTTGCGGCGCCAGCACACCAGGTTCTAGTCCCGGTTGGGGCGCCGGATTCTATACCGGTTGCCCCTCTTCCAGGCCAGCTCTCTGCTATGGCCCAGGAAGGCAGTGGAGGATGGCCCAAGTCCTTGTGCCCTGCACCCGCATGGGAGACCAGGAGAAGCACCTGGCTCCTGGCTTCGGATCAGCACTATGCACCGGCTGCAGCGGCCATTGGAGGATGAACCAACGGCAAAAAGGAAGACCTTTCTCTCTGTCTCTCTCTCACTATCCACTTTGCCTGTCAAAAAAAAAAAAAAAATGAATGGTATTGAAATGTCCTTACTATTCAAAGCAATCTATAGATTCAATACAACCCCCACCAAAATATTAGCAACATTCTTCCCAAAACTAGGAAGAATATCATGAAATTCAAATGGAAGCACAAGAAATCCCAAGCAAAAGGAACAAAGCCAGAGGTATCACAATACCTGATTTCAAGACATTCTATAGAGCAATAGTAACCAGAACAGAATGGTAGTAACATAAATATGACACACAGATCAAAGGAACAGAATAGAAATAAAATCACAGGTCTACAGACAACTGACTCACAATGAAAGGGACCAAAAGTTGGAAAGAAAGGACAGCATCTCAAATAAATGTTGTTGGAAAACTGTATACATAGCAGAAGATTGAAAGACCCCTTTTCCTTACTTTTCACACTATATAAAAACCAACTTTAAATGGATTAAAGCACTAAACATAAGAGCAAAAACTATTATAATACTACTAGAAAAAAATAAAGGGGAAACATTATATAGGCAATGGTCTTTTTAGATAAAACCCCAGGAATCATAGTCAACAGTAAACCTGAAACTTCTGTACAGAAAAGAAACAAAACACTGGGAAGAAACAACTGACATAATGAAAGAAAATATTTGCAAGGTATCCTTCTGACATGATTGGTATCCAAAATAGATAAGAAACTAACAAAGCTCATTAACAATGAAATTAAGTAATGGGCAAATAGACACTTCTCAAAAGAAGGAATAATTGCTAATAAATTTATGAAAAAAATGTTGTTCAACAATATCATCCATTAGGGAAATGTAAATCAAACCAAATTATATATTGTCTCACACAAATTTGAATGATTACTATCAAAATGATAAAATATAACAAATGTTAGTGAGAATATGGAGAAAATAAAAATTTACATACACTGTTGGTAAGAATGTAAATTATGTGATCCCTTTGACTCTTAGACCTACCAGTGTGATCAATTGTGAACTGAAGATGATCACTTGGACTAGTGAGATGGCATTGGTACATGCCACCTTGATGGGATTGTATTGGAATCCCCTGGCACATTTCAAACTCCACCATTTGGGGCCAGTTCGATTGAGCACGTCCCAAATTGTACATCTCCTCCCTCTCTTATTCCTACTCTTATATTTAACAGGGATCACTTTTCAGTTAAAATTTAAACACCTAAGAATAATTGTGTGTTAATAACAGAGTTCAACCAATAGTACTAGAACAAAACAAAAAAATACTAAGATGAATAAAGTATTACATTGTACATCAACAGTCAGGACAAGAGCTGATCCAGTCAGCTAATACTAACTGACAGAATCAAAAAGGGGGAGAACGATCCATCACGGGAAGCAGGATACACAGCAGACTCATAGAATAGCAGATGTCCTAAATAGCACTCTGGCCTCAGAATCAGCCCTTAAGGCATTCAGATCTGGCTGAAGAGCCCATGAGAGTATTGTAGGCATGGAAAGCCAAGACACTCTGGCAAAAAAAAAAAATTAGAAGAAGAAGAAGAAGACCTAAATGAAAGATCTCTGTGAGTGAGATCCCAGTGGAAATAATGGGGCCATAAGAGAAGGAGGTACCTTTCTCTGAAGGGAAGAGAGAACTTCCACTTTGACTATGACCCTGTCGGAATAAGATCAAAGTCGGCGAACTCAAAAGGCTTCCATAGCCTTGGCAACTCATGACTAGAGCCTAGGGAGATTACTGACGCCATAAACAAGAGTGTCAAATTGTTAAGTCAGCAACAGAAGTCACTGTGTACTTACTTCTCATGTGGGATCTGTCCTTAGTGTGTTGCCCAATATGAAGTAATGCTATAACTAGTACTGAAACTATTTTACACTTTGTGTTTCTGTGTGGGTACAAACTGATGAAATCTTTACTTAATATATACTAAATTGATCTTCTGTATATAAAGATAATTGAAAATGAATCTTGATGCGAATGGAATGGGAGAGGGAGCGGGAGATGGGAGGGGTGTGAGTGGGAGGCAAATTATGGGGGGGGGGAGCCATTGTAATCCATAAACTGTACTTTGGAAATTTATATTTACTTAATAAAAATGACAAAAAAAAGAATGTAAATTAGTACAGTAGTTATGGGAAACCATATGGTAGTTAGAAAACTAAAAATAATCCTTGACATGGTCCAGCTATCTCACTTCTGCATTTATATCTTAAGAAAGTGATATCAGTGTATCAAAGAAATTTCTGTACTCCCATGTTTATTGCTGCTCTATTTATATTAATTAAAATATGAAATCATGCTAGTTGTCCCTCAGCAGATGAATAGATAAAGGTGGTGTATATACACACAATGGAATATTATTCAGCCATAGAGTCATTTGTAAAAAATAGATGATACTGGAGGACATCACCATAAGTGAAATAAGTCAGACACAGAAAGACATAACACACGTTCTCACACATATGTGGAAGTTTAAAAGAGAGAGTTGAACAAAACCTAGAATAATGATTGCTAGATGTTGAAAAGGATATGGGCAAGGATAGAGGGGGGGTAGAGTAATATACAGCAAAACACAATTATGTAGGAGGAATCATAAGAATTCTAGTGTTCTAGCACAGTGGGATGACTATAGGTCATAATAACCTATTATACGAGGGGAGAATGTTAGGTAGTAAGTCAGTTATGAGATTATGTGTGTGTAACAGGCCTAAAGAGAAGACATCTATGTCCAGCATATGCATCTGTATCTCAAAGTCATCCTGACAATGTTTCAGGGGCAGCCTGGCCCTCAAATCCTGCCCTGCCCCCTTCTGCCTGACAATCTTCCACAATCTCCCAGGTGCAGCCTAGTATCTGCATCTCAAACACCCTGCTCCCTTCCTCCTGTCTGATAACATTTGCATCCATAAAGTCCTTTGTTTCAGACCTTCAAGAGAAGTTTTTCTATTTACATCCAAAAAGACCTTTGTTCCAAGAGGAGCAAAGGTGGGGAAGCAAGACCCATCTCCTTAAAAACCCCAGCTTCAACTGGACTGCGCGCTCAGCTCTCTGCATCTTTGCTGAGCTGCCCGCCTAGCCTGGTCAGGTGTAATCTCTCCACTCAACATGTAACATCCCTCCATCCTCCTCCCCAGTCTCTCAGGCTCTGTCTGGAGAGGTGCCCATCTGTCCTTACAGATGTCCCTTCCTAATAAACCTTGCTATTTTACCTCCCACTAAAAAAAAAAAAAATAACCTATTATACACCAGTATTTCAATGCATTCCTCGAAAAAAATGGTATTAAAAGTACCACTTTATTCTAGTGCAAAAACAATTTTGAAATGCACATATCATTATTTCAAAATGTGAATTTTCCATTTAGTATGAAAAAGAAATTTTGCACCAAAAACACTGTCTCAAAATCGATTCATATTTTTAATTTCATTAATATTTTAATTCCACAATGAATTAATGAATAAGTAGGAGAGAGATATTCAAATGCTCTAAATATGAAGTAATGTCAAGGAGATTGAAATTATACTTACCCTGATTTGACCAGTACATATTGTACATTTATACAAATACATGTACTAAAATATCACACTGCGTTGGAAAAATATGTACAATTATTAAGCACTAATCAAAAACCATTCATGTTTAAGAGATGGACACATTAGCTAACCTGATTTGATAATTAAACATTGTTTACATTTATCTAATTATCCCACTGTACCTCATAAATATGTACAATTAAAATAACTAAAAAAACACCAAATTATCCCTGGCTGTTCACAAAAGAAATGTTTTTCCTTTGCCCTTTCCTAGTTTGAATCTGCGTCTTCAGAATTCCCATTGTAGTGTCTTTTCTCCATTACAGCACTTTTTGGACTATATTATAACTGTGTATTTACTGTGAATACAAAGTAAGTCATTAGGAGCAAAGACATGGCAATATCACTTTTTGATCTTTCAAATACAGGAAATACTTGAATATTCCATTTTTCAATAAATGTACCCTCTTAATGTTGGTCATATTTTAATAAATAAAGATAACTGTAGTCAATCTTTCATATTGTATGCAATCAGCCTGGGCTTTCCCTCAAAATTGCATTTCCTGTTAATAGTTTCATTAATGAACGAGGGGTCATTCACCTAAATCCTTTCTTTGTAAGAAAGCAGCTTTCGGCTGATTGATTTGCTAGTTTGTTTCTAGCAATAGAATTCTTTGATTATGTGCTATCTTTCTGGATAGAATCAGAATCTCTCAGAAAAATGTTCATTAGTATAAAAATTTAAATATATTAATAAAATATTGTACTCTTCCAGAAGTAATACCTTAAAAGATTTAGTACACAGGATAAACATACATGAAAACATTTAGCAATATGTTGAATAACATTGATGAACTTACCCTAGACAATAATTATCATTATGAGTGATTATGATAGCTTTCATAAAGCTGATTATCAGATAATTATATTATCTTTGTCATGAACTGATGCCAATACTTTAATCAAGGAATTAATGAAAATATTATATCAACATATGACATTTATATGTCTCTAGAAGAGATAAAGTGTGATTGGATTGGCTAGGAGACAGCATGTCTGAGGGAGATGATTATCAGAATTTCTCATCAAATAATAATCCTCAAGAAATACAGTGACCTGCTCAGATCCCAGCCACTGAAGAAATACAAATCAGAGAAAGTACCTAGAACACACTGGAAATTAACTTCCCATCTAGGCTGCTATAAGGACCTAAATTAACAATGCATTTTCCAAACAAGTATACACATATAAAGTATAGGACAGAAGCACAGTATTTGCACATACAAAAAAACTTGTGAACTTCCCCTGAATTGTAAAGAGCGATGCTTAAAGTCCAGAACTAGCTCGGGAGCATTCTGTTGGTAACTGAAATTTAAACATTTTAATCTAGATTGTAGAGTACAACTTTGTTCAACTAATTCAAAACTAAATGAAAAACCATGGGTATGCTGTTGCTGGCAGGGCTTGCTGGGTAGGGGGTAGTGGCTGTTATAACCTGAAACCCAGGAATAATCTCCTTAAATCATAATTTTATGTCCTAAGGTGATTTTGTTAAACTTCCTCTGAGGTTGCACACTGTAAAAAGGAAAACAATATACATATATATATATATATATATATATATATATATATATATATTTCAAACCGGGCATACCTCCTAATGTATCATTAAAGATATTGGCTTTTCAAAATGCTTGTATTCAGTAAAAATAGAATGCTGCTTGTAATTGTACTCCATTTGTATCTGAAAAGGGACTAACAACAAACAACTTTACAAGTGAGAATGCCATGACAAGGACAGACTTTTAGTCTAGCGATTAAGATACCCACTCCTACAGTTAGTACCTGGATTTGGTTCCCTGTGTTGGCTCCTGACTCCAGCTTCCTGCTAATGTAGACCCCAGGAAGCAGCATGATAGCTCAAGTAGTTGTTACTGTCACCCACATGAGAGACTCAAAATGAGTTCCTAGTTAGGATGAGTTCCTAGTTGGGATGCCCCAGTCCTGGCTATTGCAGACATTTGGGGAATGAAACAGCAGGTGGGAATGTGTTTCCTTCTTTCCTTCCTTCCTACCTTCCTGCCTTCCTTTCCTCCCTCTCTATTTCTCTCTCCTTCTCTCTCTCTCCCTCTGAACTAAAAAGTTAAAATGAAATGATAAATTACATTCAAACTACCCTTCTCAAGGTGAAAATGAAGATGTAACTCCCTACACACACTAACTTTCAAAGTGTAATCTAATAAGTCATATAAATTTTCCATTTTATCAAGTTAGGAAACTGGTTTCACAGCAACTAACTTTTGGCTTCTTAACAAGATGATAAAGCAACTCAGCTTTCTACACAGAACACTTCCATATCCATGCAGAAAACAGCCACCAGGCACTAAATTAGTACCTGACTCATGGTTAACCCAAAAAACAATGTGGAGAGAAATGTAGACAATGTCTGTACTTCAAGAAATAAACCTAGGCAGGGGATGTAGCTCAGTGGTAGAGCACATGTTTTGCATGTATGAGGCCCCGGGTTCAATCCTCGGCATCTCCACTTTTGCTCGCTTGCCCTGCCAGTTGGAGGACAGTCCAGGATGTCCGCAGAGTGCCGCGGGCCCCTCTGTCGCCCAACCTAGGGTCCCTGAGGGGCTGAGACGCGGGGCCCCAGCCTCGTGCACGCGGGACCGCCACACTCATCCTTCAGATGGCACTTGCGCCTGAGGGACGGAAGAAATAAACCTGAGTTCCAACTTTTTTTTTCAAAGAAGTTCCTAAAATTTTAAAAGATAGTAATTTACCCTTCCTTTAATTTGTAGTCAGGCACATTAGGTTCAACTGAAGTAATTCTTCCTGCTAAAATGATAATATGTTTGAATGATGACAAAATCTCAAAAGACATTGACTAAAATAGTGAAAATCATAATTTTCTGACTCTAAAAATATATTCTAAAGAAAGCTTGTTTCAGTCTGTGCTTCAGTTAACAAGTAATATTGCTCACAGATTGTAAAGTTGCACGGTCAATTCTTTTATTGATTTATAATGAAA
Organism: Lepus europaeus; assembly: GCF_033115175.1. Taxonomy (NCBI): domain Eukaryota; kingdom Metazoa; phylum Chordata; class Mammalia; order Lagomorpha; family Leporidae; genus Lepus; species Lepus europaeus. The sequence goes on from NC_084828.1 coordinate 31,035,726, forward strand.
TTCAACTATATTCACATGAACAATTTATTCAAGAAGAAATTTCAACATGTATATATACATCAAAGTACATTTAGCTAAGTAACTCTTATTCCTGTGTCTAAAACTAAGTATAAGAAAATATTATAGATATTAGATGAAATGATTAAATGCTTCATTGTTTTCATGAAACCCAAAGGTGCTTGACAAAGTTCATGGATAATGAAAATAAAATATACATTTATTTTGCAGAAAATGTTTAAATTATGCAGTTTTTCCATAATACATATTTTGCTTGAACTTTTTATTGATTCTTACTTTTTAGTAATTGGAAAGGCAGAGTGAGAGTGAACTACAATGAGAGAGAATCTTCCATTCACTGATTCACTCCCCAAATGCCTGGAACAGAGTAGGATTGGCTCAGGCTGAAGCCAGGAGCCAAGAACTCCATTATGGTCTCCTACTTGAATCTCAGGGCCTCAAGAACTTAAGCCATCATCTGCTGCCTTTCAGGTGCACATTAGCAGTAAGCTGGATCAGAGGCAGAAGAGGAACTCCAGCCCAGGCACTCCCATAAAAGATGTGGGCATCCCAAGTGGCAGCTTCACCCTCTGCAACACGAGGTTGTTCCTTGTATGAACCTTTGGAGGTTCTTGTTAGGCTGAGATTTGAAACACTTGGGGTGAAAAGATGGTTACCTACCAAAAGAAATTGAAATGATGTCAATATTTACTGGATCAGCTGAAGAACAGCTGAAATTTTAGAGCACAAGTAAGAGTGCTCCTCTAACCATTTCCTCTTAAAATTTTAATAATTCATTAATATTTTTCTCCAATGAATAATAAGTTATTTTGAATAAATACAGATCCTAAAGTGATTAAAACTGAAAATCCCAAAGTGACTAAAAGTAAAATCCTGAATCACAAAGATCTCAATTTTAAAAATTAAGAACTCTCAAAAGCAGAACTTAAAATCATTTGCCCTAAATTTTGAACTTATTAAAATACGGTACAAAAAACACACCTTTTCTGCTTCTGTCAGCTAAATAATTGTACATGCCATCATTTACTTGACAGAATGAAAGGTATTTGGCAAAATACTTAACATTGAAATTATTTTGTAGCAAATCAGATCTATACCAAATATAACTCTTATCCCTGAGGTCTACATAATATAATACATAGATGAAAACTTCAACTACATGTACTTTTATCTTAACCCACTGCCCCCACATCCATTATATTCTACTTCTTCTTTATTATGTAGTGCCCATGATCATTGATGAATTATCTTGCAAAAGCACTTCCTTGTCTTTCATTCCGGAAATAAAGCACTACAATATGTTTAAATGACTCGTGTAAACTCTCTTCTTAATTGAAGTCTGGTTCTCCCTTAGGGACACCATGTTCTTCACATACACAAAAAAAAATCTACAAGTACAAAAGCTGCAGTAATTCAAGCAATCTAGACCTCTACCCTACCCCTGTACAAGCTGCCTAAATAGACATGTAGAAAACAAAAGGAATTTATCTTGTAATTCATCAAACGATAGGCACACACTGCTGGTCACATGCAATTCACATTGTGGGTGTTTGATGATGATGAGGAGGAGGAGGAGGAGGGTGAGGAGGAGGAGGAGGAGGGTGAGGAGGAGGAGGAGGAGGGTAAATACCAGGAAGGAAAGCAGATACTTCTCTTCTGCTTGAATTTGTATCCCCTGATCCATCTTTTCCTAGAGAGAATATACAGTAGCTCCCAAGGACAGATTAAGCTACTCTTCACTCAAAACTCTGCAGAGTCCAAGGAAGTCAATAGGTTAGTAAAAACTATCTGATATTTTTAAGTTTTTATTTAATGAATACAATTCTCATACGTACAACTTGAGTAATATAGTGGTTTTTCCATCTACTTGGATCTCCCACATGCGTGGCAAGGGTCCAAGTACTTGAGCCATCTTCTGCCTCCTGGAGCACATTAGCAAGGAGCTAGTTGGGAAGCAGCTGGGTTTCCATCAAGCACTCCCAAAGGAGAAACCAGTGTTGCAGGCAGTGGTTTTTCCTGCTGTACCACAACTCTGGTCCCAGCAGAATATATTTTGAGAAACAATGGCCAGTTTGTCCAAATTTGCTGTGAATTATAAATATACAAAGCCAATAATCCCAATGCATTCCAAAAATAAGAAATACAAAGAAAATTATATCAATGTATGTTATAATTAAACTTCTTAAAACTAGAGGTAAAAGAAAAACTTCAAAGCAAGTCAGAGGAAAACATTACATACTGAGGAACAAAATTAAGATGACAGTAGATTTATGTCAGACACAATGTAAGCAAGAGATCAATGGGCAAACATCTCTTCCAGACCATGAAAAAAGTTCTGAAAGAACTTGTCAACAGCAGATCTGTGCTATAGGAAACATTAGAAAAGTCCTTCAGACAGAAGTAAAATTATAGTAGATAAAATGTGTCTACTCCAAAAACAGAGCACTGAAAATGGTAGCTGTATGTGTAAAGACTTTATTATTTATGTATTTTTACAAAGTAATTGTATAAAGATTCACCATTTCATGATAATTTAGTCAACAATTCTTATCTACATCCTGAATATATTGTAATAGTCCATCTTGAAGGCTTATATAACTATTTAATTCATTAATTAGGAATGTAATGCACTAAGAGAGAAAAAACTATATCAAAAATCATGGTAGCTTAACTAGAGATTTAGTTATCTCAAAAGATAAGTCTGCAAGTGAGCCAATCATGGAGTAAGGCTGCCTGTTCCAGAATAAAGGCAAAGTTAGACACTCATTTACTCTTTGTATTTTCCCATCATTAGTTTATTGGGATTTTTTCCTTCTTTCATATAGCCTCATGATGCCAAAAATGTGTGTTGAAACACCAAAAGTCATGCTCGTTTGACACATTTAAAGAGGAAAGGAGGGTAGCATCAAATAAGCCTCTTCATTTAAACAAAATCTTCCACCAAATTCTCTAATTCATTTTCTTTGTATATTTTTTGCTGAGATTTGACCACAAATTACACTAGAGGTTACAAATCTGGTATATGGTAAAAGGAACATGAATTGCCTGTGTGGCTTAAGATGAGTCATATTTGATCATATGAGGTAGAGAATATTGCCTTTCTCCACAATTCTGGAGTTATAGTAACAAGAAAGAAATTAGAAATGGATGTTGAATAAACTATCATGTGTACTCTACAGTGGTAACAAATTAGTCACTATTAAAATATTTAGTCCAAAATATACAGAAGAAACAATAAAAAGTTATTATAGATGATTGCCAACATTTTAAAATTTCATTTCAATGTATTGCATAATAATATCATGAAATCTACCACATGTAGCAAAATGTTTCTAATAGGATGAAACCAAAGGAACAGTGATAGAGGAGAAAGTTCTGATAAAAAAAATAGTTCATCAATTTCACAAAAGAAGTTGTCTAGCTTGATTTGTAAAGCTTCTGGTGACTACCCACCAAGGCAAAAGACTCCATATTTGGAAAATAATCAGCAATTATTTCTTATATTTAACCAAGTAAAAATGTTGGAATGAATTTATAGCAGTGTACAACATAATAGATCTGTATTTTATGGTAGAAGGTATAAACACCATTTAGTAGGGATTACAAGATTGAATTTTAAGCATGGTATAGATTAACTCTTATTTTTTGTACCTAATGTATAAGAGGAGAAAAACATGTTGCTATAAGACAACCATGAGTCTCACAAATGCCAGGCATTGAAGATGATAATTGACGAAGAATCAATAGAAACTACACAAGTAACCACCCTATTATCTTGCTGTCTTCACCAAGAAATCATAGCATCACAAACGCCAGACAAAGCAAGCTACCTAAGAATAAAGAAATATGGTGTTATTTTGTCTCTCTACACCTCCACTTCAAAATATCAACAACATATGAAAAAAAAATAATTGGAAGTCACAGGAATCATATGGAAAAATGGGAAATTTCATGTCTTGGAATTTTATAAATATTTGTATTACTTAAATCACTTTAACTCTCTGATCCCACACTTTGATAAAAATCTATTTTTGGGAGCTATTAAATGTAACTAAAAATATTTTTATCTATATAAGGTGAGCAAATTTCATGTATTTCATATATACAGATTTAGGAGCATAGTGATGCTTCCTACCTACCCTCCCTCCTATGCATGCTCCCACCCTCTCTTCTTTCTTGTTCTGTCTTTTAATTTTTGTAATGATATACTTTCAGTTTATTTTATAATCATAAGCTTAACTCTCCTCTAAGAATTCAACAAATAATAAAAAAAAAAACCACTGTTCCTCACAATAGAGACAAGGGCTATAAAAAATAATCAAATCTCAAAACGTCAATTCCACTAAGATACACTATGTTTTTTGAACTCTATTAGTTACAGTAGATCAGGGAAAACCTATTATATTTGTCCTTTTGAGACTGGCTTATTTCACTAAATATAATGGTTTCCAGTTGCAGTCATTATGTTAAAAAGGACAGAATTTCATCTCTTTTTATGGCTGAGTAGTATTTCCAGTTTTCAAACACCACATTTTATTTATCCAGGCATTGGCTGAAGGACATCTGGGTTGATTCCATATCTTAACTATTGTGAATTGAGCTGCAATGTACATGGGGTAGAGATTACTCTTTCATAAGATGATTTCATTTAATTTGATCAAATTCAAAAGAAGTGATGGCTGGGTCATATGGTAGATCTACTTTCACATTTCTGAAGAATCTCTATACTATTGTCCACTATGGCTATATTAATTTATATTCCCACCTATGGTGTATTAGGGTTACTTTCTCCCCACATTCTCAGAAATATATATATATATATATATATATATATATATATATATATATATATTTCTGCATGACAGCCATTCTAACAGGGAGGAGGTAAAACCTCATTGTGGTTTTTATTTTCATTTCCCTGATGGCTAGTTATCCTCAGCATTTTTTCATGTGTCTGTTGGCCATTAGCCATTTGAATTTCATCGATTAAAATGCCTGTTCATGTACTATGCCGATTTCTTAACTAGATGGCTTTCTTTTTGAGTTTCTTAAATCTTTATAGATTCTGTGTATTAATCCTTTATCAGTGGCATAGTTTGCAAATGTTTTCTTTCCTTCTGTCGGTTACATCTTCATTTTGTTGGGTTTTTCCTTTGCAGTCAGAAGCTTCTCAGCTTGATGTAACTCCATTTGTCAATTTTAGTTTTGACTGCCTATGCTTCTGAGGTCTTTTCCAAGAAGTCTTTGCTTATGTCAATGTCTTGCAGAGTTTCCTCAATGTTCTCCTCTAGTAATTTGATGGTATCAGGTCATAGATTTAGATCCTTGATCCATTTTGAGTTGATTTATGTATACAGTGTAAGGGAGGGATCTTGTTTCATACTTCTGCACATGGAGATCCAATATTCCCAGCACCATTTGCTGAAGAGACTGTCCTTTCATCAGGGGTTGATTTTATTTCCTTGGTAAAAAAATTAGTTATAGATGTATGGATTAATTTCTGGGGTTTCTATTCTGTTCCATTGATCTACATGCCTATCTTTTTGCTAATACCAGGCTGTTTTGATCATAACTGCCCTTTAATATGTCTTGAAATCTGGTATTGTGATGCCTCCAGCTCTGTTTTTGTTATATAAGATTGCTTTAGCTGTTAGGGGTCTCTTGTGATTCCATATGAATTTTAGCATCCTTAATTCTAGATTTGAGAAGAATGTCATGTGTATTTTGATTTGGGATTGGATTGAATATCTCAATTACTTTCAGTAGCATGGACATTTTAATATTAATTCTTCCAATTCATAATCATAGATGATTCTTCCTTTTTTGTACCTTCATTCCTTTTTTTTAATGCTTTGTAGTTTTCATTGAGAGATATTTCTCTTCTTTGGTCAAATTTATTGGAAGGTATTTAAATTTTTATATCTATTGTGAATGGGATTGATATTAGAAGTTCATTCTCAGCCATGACATTTTATGTGGATACAAAAGCTATTGAATTTTGTGTGTTGATTTTATACCCCGCAATTTGACCAAATTCTTATTGAGTTCCAAACATTCTTAGTAGAGTCTCCCTTTTTAAAATTTTATTTTATTTATTTGAAAGAGTTACAGAGAGATGTAGAGCCATAGAAAGAGAGAAGTCTTCCATCCACTTATTCACTCCCCAAATGGCTGCAGTGGCCAAAGATGAGCTGATCTGAAGCCAGGATCCAGGAGCTTCTTCCAGGGCTCCCCCATGAGTGCAGGAGCCCAAAAACTTGCCCATCATACACTGCTTTCCAAGGCCATAGCAGAGAGCTGGATTGGAAGTGGAGCAGCCACAACCTGAACCAGAGCCCATAAGGGATATCGGCAATGCGGTTTGTGGCTTTACCCACTATGCCACAGCGCTGGCCCCTAGTGGAGTCTTTTGATTTCCCTATATATGGGGTTATGTAATCTGCAGAGATAATTTAACTTCCTCTTTTCCAATTTCTATTCTGATTTATTTTTCTTGCCTAATGGCTCTAAAACTTCCAAAAGCATATTGAATAGCAATGGGCATCCTTCTCTGGTTCCAGATCTTAGTGGAAATGTTTCTAGCTCTTTCCCATTCAATATGATGCTGGCTGTCTGTTTGTCATATATTGCTTTGATTATGTTAAGGAATTTTCCTTCTAAACCCAAAGTGCTTAAGGCTTTCATCAAGGAAAGATGTTATATTTTATTATATTAAATGCTTTATCTGCATCTATTAAGATAATTATATGCTTTTTTATTCTTCGATGTTTTAATGTTATGTATCACATTTATTTATTTGCATATTTTGAAACATCCCTGCACAACAAGGATAAATTCCAATTGGTCTGGGTGAATGATCATTCATGTGTTTTTAAATTCGGTTGGCTAATATTTTTTGAGGGTTTTTGTATCAATGTTTATCAGTAGGTAGCCATTTAACAGTACCAGAATGGTGAATGGATAGCTATATAGTAGAATCCTTTGTTGAATATTATTTCATATCCATGAGTATTTACAAAGAATGTTTAACATGCTGAAATCAAGCTTACTGCTCTAGACTAGATGAAGATAGTTTAAAAAAAAAAGTGGAGAGGGTGCATTCTCAGGGAAGAGTTAGTGTGAAAATTTCTGTGGAAATTCTATGGAAGGAAGATGGATGCTGTGGATCTACGTGAAGGATATGAACATGCAAGATAAGTACAAACACAAGAAAAGACCACAGTACCTGAGAACCTGAGAGATCATCAGCTTTGGAGAGTGAGGTAAGATAGAAAATAGCAGCTTGTGCCATTGGTGATATGACTGCAGGGAGAGCCTAGTGTGAGTCTGGCCTGGAATCCTGTGAGGTATAGGATACCTGTTATCCCAGAGGGATAAAAGGGGCACGTTTTTCTCTCTCTCCCTCCCCCCCAACATCAGCACCTGACTACTGCCTGAGATAGGGCTATAGCCCTTGTGTACACACCCAACAACCAGCTGAGAGGAGATGCTTGAGTCTGGATGGGAGGACTGACAAGGGACTGAGCACCCACAGAGGACTGTGAGGTGCCCCCAGTCACTCAAAATATCACAAGCTCTGGGGATTAAACCACTACATGTACATTCTGATCCTTACACCAGGGTATGGTTACCCTATCAGAATATGTCCAGAGAACTAGCTGTCATGTGCTGGCTGCACTTCTCTTATTTATGCTTTTTTTTTTTTTTTCAAAAAAAGATTGATTGATTGATTTGAAAGGCAGAGTTATAGAGAGGCAGAGGCAGAGAGAAAAAGATAGGTCTTCCATATACTGGTTCACTCCCCAAATGGTTGCAATGGCCTGAATTGAACCAATCTGAAGTCAGGAGCCAGGAACTTATTCCGGGTCTCCCACGCTGTTGCAGGGGCCCAAGCACTTGGGCCAGCCTCTACTGTCTTCCCAGACTATAGTAGAGAGCTGCATTGTAAGTGAAGCAGTCTGGACTCAATCCAGTACCCCTATAGGATGCTGACACTGCAGGCGCCAGCTTTACCTGCTACGCCACAGTGCTGGCCCCTTTTTTATGCTTTCAAATTCATATCCTAAAACTTCCTCTGAATATGATAATTATATATCTAATCTTCTGTCAATAAGAATAGTAATTTCTTATTAAGAGAGCAATAAGAGTAGAAGTTTCTCCAGATTGGGGAAGATTGTTCTGATATCACTATACAGCCTTTTATAAATAGAATGTAATTATAATTCAATTTTAGAAATAAATATATAATCTATGGGCAATTATGGGGAAATTAAATCCTAACTTTAGCCAATTTAATACCAAATAGCAACTCACTGGATTCGATAAGGCAGATTCATTCGACTTCCAGGAAGGACCTGATCACTGAGAAGTGGTAGAAACATATTAATGATACGGTATCACTTGTAGGCCCCCATGCATTTGAAAATGTAAGCATTGCCTTTTTCTTATTATTTTATCCTATTTGACTACCTTCCATACTAATTGTAATCAGTGATATCCCAACTTTTGTTTGCCTTATAAAAATATCAATTGTCTATAGCAAAATGTACACCATTCTGTATGATGATCTAAAATATTAACACTTATTAGAGCATTTATTTTACCTTTACCTGGCATAGATATATGGATTCACATACAGATGGTAACATAACTTGCAAAGACCATCAGTGAGTAGATAAAGGGTAGGTTTCTGAAACTTAACTCACATCACAACCTGTCCACATTACATTAAAGCAATTTTTATGATAAGTGAGCCAGCTGGAAGAGAACCAGACATGAAATATAATAACCCCAGGAGAGGCAGCCCAGGGCAGGAACCTAGAGGCAGTATAGCGTTGGCTAATGCCATACTCAATCATCTGATTAGATGATGACAGGTTAATTTTTGGCCAGGTCAGCTAGCTAGGAAAAAAATGTGAAGCAGAAACTTGCTCATTATAGAGGTGCAAGTTGATTAAAAACAGAATAATACTTCTCAACAATTAACCATCTTTTCCACCCAACTTCTCCCTCTTCATACATACACATCTAATAAGAAATGTGTATCTTTGATAAAAATATTTTGTTACAAGACCAATAAGCGAGGGCCCAGGAAACATATCCCAGGAATGAACTCTAAAAAGGCACTGAAAATCTTCACCTTGTTTCTCTTAGTTTATGGATGATGCTTTCCCCAAAGGACCAATTAAGATTCTCCTCCCAGGGCAGGCACGTGGCATATCGGGTAAAACTACTACCTGCAGCACTGGCATCCCTTATGGGCACTTGTTCAAGTCCTGGCTGCTCCACTTCTAATCCAGCTCCCTTCTAATGCACCTGAGAAAGCAGCAGAAGATGGCCCAAGCCTTGGGCCCTTGCACCCACATAGGAGATCCTGAGGAAGCTCCTAGCTTCTGTCATTTGGGGAGTGAACCAGTGGATGGAAGATCTCTCTCTCTCTCTCTCTCTCTCTCTCTCTCTCTGCTTCTACTTTTTCTCTGTAACTCTAACTTTCAAATAAATAAATAAATAAATAAATCAAACGGGACTATTCTCCCAAACCCAAGAATTCTCTAGGTTATTATGAAATAACCCCCCATTTCAGACCAAATGTGTTAAAGTACCTGCAATTAGGGCCAGCGCCAAGGCTCACTTGGCTAATCCTCCACCTGCAGCACCAGCACCCCATGTTCTAGTCCAGGCTGAGGCGCCGGATTCTGTCCCAGTTGCTCCTCTTCCAGTCCAGCTCTCTGCTGTGGCCTGGGAAGGCAGCGGAGGATGGCCCAAGTGCTTGGGCCCTGCAGCCACATGGGAGACCAGGAGGAAGCACCTGGCTCCTGGCTTTGGGAAAAAAAAAAAAATACCTGCAACTAAAAGAACAAAATTCTTTATTCTTGATCTATAAATGTCTATTTCCAGCCCGACTTTGTCTTCAGTCCTAAAATTCTTTGTAATACACATTGAAGGTAAACAGACATAAAGTTTTTTTTAAGTCAATACAATAGCTGGTTTAGGTCTGCTGCTCCCTTTTACCTCTAAAATGTTTTAAGTTATCAACTCCTGTTATATATTAAATTAACCATGTCGTTGCATTTACAATGGGGCACTTCCTAGATATAGAAAGACTGAAAGATTTGTATTCCTACAGTACCAGTGGAGAACTGTTAGGTTTATGGGAAAATGTATTATTTCAAGTAAGAACCAGAAATTGGTGCCATCAAAGGCTGAACACAGCTGGTTCCCTGTCCCTAAATTGCCATTATTACAGCCCTGCTTTCTCAGTCTTCTTATTCTGTTATAAACCTTATAATTTACTTTTGACCTGTCATCTACCTAGTTTCCTATGCCCTCCCTTATAGCCTTTTGGCATCTAAAGACCAGAGACACATGATGCACCTTCCCCAACAAAGGAGAATTATGCCTATGGAACAGGTCAATTCTACAAATGATGACCATCTATCCATTTGGCTCTCAATATTCTTTGCTTTCTGGTTAACTCATTACTGACCTGGCTGGAAAAAGACTCTTTTCTATATTGCAAAATAGACTGGAATACCTCTCAAAAATCAACCTCCCCCACCACACACAATTCATCACCCATTAACTATCAATAGCTGTAATTGAATCACTTGTCTTTTGCCAGTTCTTCCCCAGAGAACAAGTGTTGTAGTACCATAGCTCCCTTCTGCTCTTTTCCACTCTAGAAATACCTTCTGCATTTGAGTATGAATCATCCCAAGACATGACCTCATTTGGTAGGCAGAATTCGAAGGAGGTTTCCCACAAAATATTTATTCTCTGGTTACCTAAACACTAATCTAGGTACCGCTGGCAGATACAATTAAGACTACTGCAAGGATATACAGAAAAAAGTAAAGTGAATTTCTTATTCTTATCCATGCAGTCAACACTTTTGACATGAGATATGTAGGGTTTCTTCCCACAGACACCAAATAATTCTGAAGACAAATCTCTAGCAGACATCAGATGGGTGTCCTCTAATTCAGTTCAATTCTGGTACTATCTGTCTGGAGGTGGCAACAAAACCCACATGGTTAGGGTTTAATGCACATGACTGTCCTCTACTTCTGATGGACTGGCAGAAAACTGGGGTTCCTATGACTCCTTTCTTGGGCTTGATTAATTTTCTAGAGAAACTCACAGAACTCAGGGAAACACTTTCTTATGTTCACTAGTTTTTTGTACAGGATATTATAAAGGACACAAATGAAGAGAAATATAGAGCAAGTTATGTGGGAAGGGCCCATAGAAATTCCATGCATTGGCGAAATGAATCGCTGCCCAAATTGAACATCTTTCAAATATCTGAGGATAGCATAGTTTATGAATCTCACTCATAAATACCTTCCCCTAATCCTCCCCTTATATTTCAAAAGAAACAAAAAATATTGCTTAATTGAATATAATATTTATAACTCTTTTAGTGCCATTCTTATTGGCTTCCAGTCTTCTTTCTGATAAAACTTTCAATTCACAACTGACATTTTCTCCTTTGTAAATCTTTCTTTTTTGCTGTTGCAAACATAAATCGTTCATTTGGAGAATATTCTTCTATGTTTTAATTGCTGATTCATCATTCTAAGCTGTCCCTAGAAAAGTTTATAAGCAGCTGTCAAGCATCTATGAAGCCACACATAGCCCCCCACACATACACCAAGGCCACAAATTGATATTTATAAAACTTCAAACATCTACAAGGTTCTTTTGGGATACCTGACTGAAAAGTGCCCACACTGTCTATGACAAGGAGCTAGTGTGCTTCCTGGTAAAGAAATTCTATGTCATGCTGGCACCGAACAGCACGCTTAACTCATCCACCATTTAGGAGGTTACAGATTGCCAATTTTACAAAGGAAAGGTTTATGAAGGAAAAAATTCAGCCTTTCCTTCGTTAGCCTTCTGTATCTTGTCCAAGGCAGCTTCGTCAAAGCCAAAGGTTTAAGGGCTGCGTGGAATTTCTCCATTTTAAATAGGGACCACAAATAAAACTGTCAACCAGTCAGAATAAATGTTGTGAGCTTCCTGCCCAAAGTGGTAGACTTAGTTTGGTTAGCAATGCCAGAGCAAATACATCCATAGGGCTCCTTCAATGACGGACAAAGTTTGACTTGATCCCAACAACAGCAAGTGGAAAAAAATCAGTCCTCAAATCACCTCATTGTGGCTTTGCATGTTTTAAGTTAGGCTTGTTGCTGCAACCTAAATAACAGTGATTTCAGACATGTTTTCATCCTCAAAATCCTCAAGTGGATCTAATCACATAGTTTCTCATTTAAAAACACAACAAGTGAACACAAATAACTTTCCTTTAAAGCTGGAAGCATGGCAGATAAACAAAGGTAGTTTGAAGCTCAAAAATGTTTAGGGCTGTGGGGTCAGAGAAACAATAGCTTATTTCAAAAGTCTCAGAAAAGCCTTTCCTTTTAAAAGAACTTCAAGTGTATAGAGAAAATTTCGATTTTAAAAGTAACTTGGCAGCCTGAAAAACTTATATTAGATACTCCAAAGGATGCTCACAGTTCAACAATTGCTATGATTCTGATAGCCTCTGATTTTGCATCTTCCAGCGTGGTGACTGTCAACACTGACAGAGCATTAGAATTAACTCTAAAATCCAGGTCTTCCTGTAAACCAATCAGAGTTAAGTTTCTGGGAGTGGAATCCAAGATTCTAAATTCCAGTCAGGCTTGTAAACTGAGGCCTAAAGTAAAGAGACAGTAAGAACACAGCGAGAAAAATGTTTGCCAAAGTTCCTGATAATCAGTGTCGCTGGAAATTTCTTAACACACACCCAGACCTAAGGTGTGACAATCTCTAGAGGAAACATGAGAAGTGTAAGATTAAATAGCAGCTCAGTAATCTGTACCATCAGGAATCTGGTTTGGGAAGAGAATGTGAGAAAATTATATAGACTTCAGTAGAGGTCTGTGGAAAGCATTCATTTGAGAACACAATGTTGTTTAACTTGAACTCCACATCACAATTGGAGACTTCCTCAAAGAGGTAAGGTTTAAATTCTGCATTAGTCAAGGCACACAACAGGGGAAGTTTGATTGTACCATGAATAAACAAGATATCTGTAAAAGGTCACAAGCAAAAAGCATCCTGAGATATACCTAGGCCAGTGTCAGAGTGGATAGGGAGGGTGTCAGTGGGAAGAACTGCAGCGCAGGGGCAAATCAGTTTCCCTTATGTCATCTACTTGTCCCCATTTGGAGTCATTCTCTCACATCAGACAGTGATTTCCATTTACTACTTTTTACTGTGTTTGGATTGAGGCCTGGAGTACCTTCTGAGCAGCAGGTGCCTCTGACTTCACAAGGCTTGATGATACACATGATTCATCTACTTAGTACTATACAAAAATTCAGTTCCTATAAAGACCATTTAAATGGCTCCCTTTCATGCAAGGTGTCTTCTCGGGACGATTTCATGTTCCTCTCTTGCAACACCATGGTATGTGATCATTCCTTCAGTATCCCTCTAACAGAATAAAACAAATAGACAGGTCTTTCAACTGTACAATTGAACTTCCTGCGTAATCCACCCTGCAAGCTTCCCTGAGACCAGTGGTAATATCCAGCAGAGCAATGGGGAATCCTCTGGGGTACAGAAAGTCTCTACAACCATCAGGGGAATACTGTAGCCCAGAAGGACTTAGTGATATCATGGTAATATCAAGGAACACAAAAGAGCAAGTTACAAACAAATGAAAGAACCACTAGGACATTCCCAGATAGAATAATGACATTAGTTTGCAATTTGACCAAGGCTACACCTTCTATAAATAAGGTGAACACAAAAGTCAAAAACTCCAGAGAGGTTACATACCTGCATCTGTATCCACAGAAAAAGAAGTCTGCAGATACTTGAATTTAAAGAAAATTTGTTTTGTTTGAAGCACACACTAGTCACACACTAGAACTCTAGTTTGGCTATATAAATTTGGGTGCACATTTTTAGACTTTAATCACAATGAAAACATAATGAATTGTATTTTATCTCTCCAGGTACAGGGATTATGAGAAATTTTAGGAATGCATTTGCTTAATTTTATTTGTAAAATCCCACAATGAGTGCTTGTTTTTGTAATAAGACAAAGAATTAAAGTTCTAAAACTATTAACATTGAAATTTGATTCATACACTGGGTATAAGACTTTTCAAGCTTCCTCATCTGAGATAATTTGTCAGTTTAAGTCATCCTCATAGCAACAGCCTGTTAAAGAAATAAGCATATATTTTATGGCACTCAACTTATACTTCAATTCACCAAGATTGAGAAATATTTAATTATTAATGATAAAAATACAAGAGATAAAGTGTTTTTTTTTTTCTGATAAATCTAAAGACTCTTGTAAAGGGGCCAGCACAGTGGTGTAGCTGGTTAAGCCACTGCCTGCGGTGCCAGCATCACATATGGACGCCAGTTCAAGTCCCGGCTGCTCCTCCTCCAATCCAGCTCTCTGCTATGGCCTGGGAAAGCAGTGGAAGATGGCCCAAGTCCTTGGGCCCCTGCACCCACATGGGAGACCTGGAAGAAGCTCCTGGATCCTGGCTTTGGATCAGTGCAGCTCCACCCATTGCAGCCAATTGGGGATTGACACAGTGGATAGAAGACCTCTCTCTCTGCCTCTCTTTCTCTCTCTATGTAATTCTGACATTCAAATAAATTAATTAATTTTAAAAAGATGCATGTAATAATTATCCACTATATTGGTTAATATTTTTACTAACTTTTTTCTCCTAATCTAACCTGTCAATATTGCTAACTGCAAATAAACACAAACTCAAGGTCTTTAGTTCTGACACCCTAGTTCTAGCCTTAACCATGAAACACAAGTCACCTCCAAATTCACTGATAGAGCAGGTAGAAGCATTATCTAATCAACAAATGACAGGTCTTAGTTCTTATTTATCAGTACTAACCTTGGATGTAAATGGATTAAATTCACCAACCAAAAGGCTTAGGTGGGCTGAATGGATAACAAACCAGGACCCCACTATATGCTGCCTACAAGAAAGTCACTTCACAAAGATACACACAAACTGAAGGTGATGGGTTAAAAAAAGATATAACTGGCACATGGAAACCAAAAACAAGCAGGCATAGCTATCCTGATATGAGATGTAAACTGGTGCAGCCATTGTGGAAAACAGGATGGTAGATACCTCAGAAAGCTGAATATAGAACTACCATATGACCCAGGAATCCCACTCCTGAGAATTTACCCAGACAAAATGAAATCAGTATATGAAAGAGTTAACTGTACCTCCAAGTTCACTGCAGCTTAATTCACAATAGATAATTTATGGAATCAACTGATGAATGGATAATGCAATTATGGTATATGTACACTATGGAGCACTACTCAGTGATTTAAAAAAAAAAGATGAAATTCTGTCTTTTGCAAAAAAAAAAAAAAAAAAAAAAAGGATGGAACTGGAAACCATTATACTTCGTGAAGTCAGCCAGTCCCCAAAAGACAGATACCATATGTTTTCCCTGATCTGTGGTAACTAATAGAGTATCTAAAATGTAATGTACTGGAATGAAACTGGTACTTTGGGATTTGATGATTGTTTACAGCCCTTCTCTCTATGGCTGAGGAACAGGGTTTTTTCTTTTTTTTTTCCCTTCATATGATTTGTTGAACTCTTCACTTAGTGTAGGGTTAATCTTATGCATATAAAGTAAATAGAAAACTGGTCTTTATAAAAATTAATAGTGGAAATAGAGGCAGAAAGAAGAAGGAGGGATTGTGAGCAGGAATTATGGTAGAGTAGGAAGTATCACTGTGTTCTTGAACGTTTATATATGAAGTTTGTATACCTTAAATAGTATCTAAAACATGAACTTAAAATCAAACTGTAAAAATAGATAGATAAGGACATTATATTTTGATAAAGGGTTCTATTCATCAAGAAGTGATAATAATTATAAATATACATGCACCCAACATAAGACCATACAGATATATATAGCAAAGACTACTGGACCAAAAGGGATAGACAGACTCCAATGCAATAATAGTGGGTGACTTCAACACCCAGTCTCATCAATGAACAGGTCATCCAGACTGAAAAATCAAAGATCCATCAGAGTTGAAACATGCTATCAACCAAATGGACCTTACAGATAATTACAAGACATTTCATCCAATGGCTACCAAATATACATTCTTATCATCAGCACTTGGAACATTTTCTAGGCTGGACCACTTGTTAGGCCACAAATCAAGTCTCAGTAAATCTGAAAAGAATGAAATCGGGGCAGGCACAGTGTGTTAAAGCCCTGGCCTAAAAGCATGGGCATCCCATATGGGCACTGGTTCTAGTCCTGGCTGCTCCTCTTCTGATCCAGCTCTCTGCTGTGGCCTGGGAAAGCAGTGGAGGATGGCCCAAGTCCTTGGGCTCCTGCACTCACATGGGAGACCGGAGGTAGCTCCTGGCTCCTGGCTTTGGATCGGCACAGCTCCGGCCAATTGCACTCCCCCATTGCAGCCAATTGGGGAGTGAAACAGTGGATGGAAGACCTCTCTTTCTGCCTCTCTTTCTCTCTCTATGTAACTCTGACATTCAAATAAATAAATAAATCTTAAAAAAAAGTATGAAATCATACCATATATCTTCTCGGACCATAAAGGAATAAAACTAGAAATCAATAAGAAGAACAATTGAACACTCTTAGATACTTAGAAATTGAACAGCATGCCACTGAATGAACAATGGGTCATTGAAGTAATTAAAAAGGAATTAAAAAATTTCCTTGAAATAAAGCAAAATAAAACACAAAATATCAGAACCCATGGGGTTCAGCAAAAGCAGTATTAAAAGGGAAGTTTATAGCAGTAAGTGCTTACATTTAAAAAAAAAGAAATGTCTCAAATTAAAGATCTAATGATGCATCTTGAAGACTTAGAAAAATAAGAATCAAACCACAAATCAGCAGGGAGCAAGAATTATAAGTATCAAAAATAAAAGAAATTGAAACTAAAAAAAATACGAAAGTTCAACAAAACAAAAACCTGTTTTTTTTTTGAGAAGATAAAATAGATAAATCTTTAGCCAGACTAACAGAATAAAAGGCAAAAACACTCAATTAAATAAAATTAGAGATGGAAAACGAAACATTACAAGACACCACTGAAGTACAAAGGATCATAAGAAACTACTTCGAAAAACTATATGCTAATAAACTGAAAAATTTCAAAGAAATAGATAAATTCCTGGATTCATATATTCCACCAAGATTAAATCAACAAAATATAGACAACTTAAACAGAACCATAGCAAGCAATAATATTGAAGCAGCAATCAAAATCTTCCATCAAAGAAAAGTCCAGGACCTGATGGCTTTACTACTGAATTCTACAAAACATTCAAAGAGGAAGTAACTCCAACACTCTTCAAACTATTCCAAAATATTGAACAGGATGGAATTCTTTAATCTACTTTTATGAGGGCAAAATTACTTTGATACCAAATCTAAACAAAGACACAACACAAAAAGAAAACTACAGACCTATATCTTTAATGAACATAGATGCAAAGATTCTCAACAAAAAAACTAGCAAATAAAATCCAAAACAACATCAAAAAGATTATACATCATGATCAAGTGGGGTTTATCTCAGAAATGCCAAGGGTGGTTCAATGTTCACAAATCATTAAGAGTCATAAATCACATCGATAGAATTAAGCAGGTTCTAGTCCTGGCTGCTCCTCTTCCGATCCAGCTCTCTGTTATGGCCTGGGATAGCGGTGGAGGATGGCCCAAGTCCTTGGGCCCCTGCACCCACATGGGAGACCCAGAGGAAGCTCCTGGCTCCTGGCTTCAGATTCGAGGAGCTCCGGCCATTGCGTCCAACTGGGGAGTGAACCAGAGGATGGAAGACCTCTCTCTGTCTTTGCTTCTCTCTGTAACTCTTCTTTCAAATATATAAATCTTTTTAAAAAAAGAAAGAAAGGGGAAAAGAGGAATGGAGTGGGAGAGAGGTAGATAGAGGGAGGAAGGGGAGGAAGAGAATATCATTATATTCTTAGAATTATATCTACAAGAGGCCAGAGCTGTGGCACAGCAGATTAAAGCCCTGGCCTACAGTGCCGGCATCCCATGTGGGTGCCGGTTTGAGTCCTGGCTAATACACTTCCAATCCAACTCCCTGCTAATGCACCTGGGAAAGCAGTGGAAGACGGCCCAAGACCTTGGGCCCCTGCACAGATGTGGGAGACATGGAAGAAGCTCCTGGCCCCTGACTCCTGGTTTCAGATCAGCTCATCTCTGGCAGTTGCAGCTATTTGGAGAGGGAACGAGTGGATGGAAGATTTCTCTGTCTCTCTGTAACTCTTTCAAATAAAAATAAATCTTCAGAAAAAAGAGAATTGTATGCATAAAGCACAATGAATCTATTAAAAAATTAATGAAAAATTTAAAAAGTTAAAATATGAAAAAACCCAAAACATCTCTTTAGACCCTCCTTGACTTTTCTAAAATTGTTTGTTCTTAAATATTCTGTTATGGTGACAATTTTTATTTTATATTTATTTGTTTTATCATTGATTCCCTTTATTCCTAATTAGATTGTAAATTTTATGATTCTATGGATTTGTCTGTCTTGTTCCCTGGTAAATATACATTTTTTTTTTGACAGGCAGAGTTAGACAGTGAGAGAGAGAGACAGAGAGAAAGGTTTTCCTTCCATTGGTTCACTCCCCAAATGGCCGCTATGGCCTGCGTGCTGCGCTGATCTGAAGCCAGGAGCCAGGTACTTCCTCCTGGTCTCCCATGTGGGTGCAGGGCCCAAGCACTTGGGCCATCCTCCACTGCACTCCCGGGCCACAGCAGAGAGCTGGCCTGGAAGAGGAGCAACCAGGACAGAATCTGGCACCCCAACCAGAACTAGAACCCAGGATACTGGCACTGCAGGTGGAGGATTAGCCTAGTGAGCTGCAGCCCCGGCCAATAAATGTACATTTAACATGTAGCTTGAAAACACAAAGTTTATTAATAGATAAATGTTAAATATTGAAAAAGGCATACCTAAAGTGTTGCCATCCAAAGCAATAAATTTGTAACATATTTCATGTGTTTCACTATTCTTTTTATTGCTACAGGTTTCCGGAATAATTTTCGTCCCTCTGTAATTCTGAGAGTTTCCAGATAGCATTCAAGAACAACATTGCAAGCCTTTTTGTCATCATTATCACCCTCCTCCTACTCTTTTCATAATAATTATTGTGATCATTGTAGATACAGCAAATGCACTATAACCATGAGTCACCATTTGGGATCCTGACTTTGGCTTAAGCAATGGTTGTGGTGCCCTACTTCCAAGTAAGGTTAGCATTTTAAGATTCTCCAGGGGCCAGCACTGTGGTGTAGTGGGTAAAGTCGTTGCCTGTAGTGCTAGCATCCCATATGGGCACCGGTTCAAGTCCCAGCTACTCCACTTCTGATCCAGCTCTCTGCTGTGGCATGGGAAATCAGTGGAGGATGGCCCAAGTCCTTGGACCCCTGCACCCACATGGGAGACCCGAAGTAAGCACCTGGCTCTGGGCTTCAGATTGGCACGGCTCCAGCCATTGCAGCCAATTGGGGAGTTAACCAGTGGATGGAAGACCTCTCTCTTTCTCTCTCTTCCCCTCCTTCTTTCTGTGTGTAATTCTGATTTTCAAATAAATAAATAAATATTTTAAAAAATAAATCTCTAAAATTAGAGACATGAATAACCATAAATATCTTTAAGTTTTTTATTAATTCACATATTTAACTTAATAAAAGGGAATAATGAAATATATATACACATTATGTAATTTTCATTGCTTCTTGAAAAGAAAATGGCCATATTGCAGCCCCATCCTCTATGGCCCCATTAAGTATTCCTGGACATTATTATTAATCAACTATTAGTAAAGAGCTGCTCACCCAAAAACAACTGAAAACTGTGGAGTAGGATATACAAAATCATTGGCAGTAGGATAAGTATCACTTCTAGTACAGAGAATAAAAATGGGTAATTGTAGCTAGAGAGGGAAGCAACCATGTGTAAAGATTTGCTGAAGCTCAGTCATAACAATACATAATAGCTGGAAAATAAGTCTTGCCAACAGAACTGAATGTTCTGCAGCCACTAGAAATTGTATTGGGTCATATTTTAAGAAAATCCTGTGGCAAAATATGTGCCAAGAAGGCATCTTCTGATGGAGATGGATACTTGGGTAGTGACTATAGTGACAGGTATTTGGATAAGAATTATAGCTACAATCCAAAACCTAATTCTCCCCTTCAAAAATTGGCCTTTATAAACTGGTGCTAACATACATATTTACCTGTCATAACATGCTCATTGTTTAAAAATGGGAGAATAATATATATGTATATATTATAAGCACTAATATTAACTAGATATGTTAAAAGGACTAATGGGCAACATAGTGTCAACTAAGACTATGTAGGTAAAAAATGACAGCTGACTGAGATAGTTCAACAACAGCCAGAACAAAAGGAACCAGCCCTCTTTTGATTCAGGATATTAAAACAAAATAAAGCATACATGACAAAACAGATAAGAAAGCACTATCCAACAGCAGTATTCCCCAGGTGCTAACAAAGTTCAAGAGATGAGACAGAGAGAATTCAAAAGGAAGGTCTACTTACTGAAAGTAGCAGAAAAGTTGCAAATTTTACTTTCATGAAATAGAGGGAAATTGCTCACTAAAAGAACTCTCCCAAAGTCGTTCTGATGCATTAATACAATAGAAAGTAGGAAAAACTGGCAAATGGGAAAAATAAAACTAAGCAATTGTTTCCAACTGAATACTAAATAAATAACTTACATGAAATTCCCACAAATTATAAGCTATTGTTCTTAAATATCTCCTTTTTCATAGTTTTATTGAGGTTTAAGTTTAGTAAATTTATACAGATGTGCAACCGTCACCACATGCCAGTTTTAGAACAGTTCTGTTAACTCAAACTCTTCCCCCTTGCCAATTTATAATCTGCCCATACTCCCACTTTAATGCAAGCCAAAAATTGTTCTTATTTCTGTCACTAAAGTTTTTCTTTTTCTGGAACGTTATATAAATGGAATCACACTTTCACTCTGCAACTTAAGTTGCATTTCATATAGCTTGTTTACAGAACAATTCATTCTTTTCCTGTCTATTGCCAAATAATGAAAGACTATCATTGTACAAGTATATCACATGTTGCTCACTCATTTAGTAGTTGTTGGGCATTATAATTGTTTCTGTCCTAAAATTATGTTGTAAGCTTGCACAGATGGGACTTTGTGGGACTGTGTTCTTGAGTAGATGTAGAGGAATGAAATTTCTGGCTCATATGCAAAGTGTCTATTGATTTTTTCAGAAACTACCAAAAGTACTTTCTAAAGTGGTTTTGCATTGTACATTTCCATCAGCATGTATGAGATTTCCAGTTTTGACACATTCATGACAATAATTTGTGTTGTCAGACTTTTTGATTACAGATATTCTTATGGATGTTTAGTGGTTGTGGTTTTAATTTCTAGTTTCTTTTTAAAAGATTTATTTGAAAGGCACAGCGACAGAAAGAGGGAAAGGGAGACGGAATGGTACATTCCACTTGGTAGTTACTCCCTACATGGCTACAGTGGTCAGGGCTGAGCCAGATGGAAGTCCGGAGCCAGCAACTCCATCCAGATCTCCCCTGTGGGTACGGGGTCTTAGTACTTAGGCCATCTTCTAGTGCCTTCCGAGGCACATTAATAAGCAGTTGGATCAGGAGTGGAGTAGCAGATACTTGAACCAATATGGGATGACAGTGTCAAAGGCAGCAAGGTAATCTACTATGCCACAAGTTGGCCTGTTTCTAGTTTCTTAAGGACCAGTAATGTTGAACATTATTTTCTTATTTTATGTCTTCTTTGGTAAAATATTGTCTCAAATATTATACTATGGAATTTGTGGTGAATTTTCTTATGTTTTTCTTTTTTTTTTTTTGCCTTCATTTAATTTTATTTAGGTTTTACAAGTTCCATATATTTCACATATACAGATTTAGGAACATAGTGGGGAATTTTCTTTTTATTATTGAATTGCTAAGTTTGGAAACATTTCTTCCAAAACTTCAGTTTGCCTTTTCAATTTTGTAATGGTGTTATTTAAAGATCCATAGTTTTACTTTGTTCAGATCCAAGTTATCAAATTCTCTTTATTGTGAATTCTATTTTTGGTGTACCTAGGAAACCTTTGCTTAACTCAAAGTCATAAAAACTTCCTCCTATGTTTTATTCTAGAAGTGTAATAATTTAACTACTGCATTTAGTTCTGTCATCTAGTGCCATCTTGTCTTGAAAAGACAAGACATTCCCAGTTGAATTACTTTGGCATATTTGGCAAAAATCAATTAGCATACATAATATTATTAAGATGATTGTACTCCAAAATTGTTCTATATATTCAACAAAATGCCTATAAAATACTAAGTGTTTTTCTCTTTAGAATTTGATAAGCTAAACATAAAACTAATGCAGAATTGTAAGGGATCTAGAATAATCACAGCACTGTTGATGAAGAATATATTTGATGGAATCAACACTTCATATTTTACTACTATAACCCTATAGAATCAAGAGACTATGATATTGGCTTAAGATTAAACATATGAATCAATAGAACAGAATTGAAATCCAGAAATAACCCTAATATTAATAGTAACTTGATTTTCAAAAAAGGTGACAAGACCATTCCATATAAAAAGAAATATATTTTCAACAAATAACTGGGACATCTGGACATCCACATATTAAAAAAATAAAAAGTTCTAATTTTTCTTTATACTATGAATAAAAATGAACTCAAAGTGGATCATAGAGCTAAATGTAAGAGCTAAAACTATAAAGCTGTTAGAAGAAAACATAATAATACACTTTTGGGACCTTGGATTATTCAAAGCCTAATCAGCCATAGAATACTAAAGGCATAGAGAAGAAAAATCAAATTCAAATTTATCGAAATTAAAATTTCCGTGCTGCTGATATATCAACAAGAAAGTAAAACACAGACACACATGCACACACACACACACACACAGGCTGGCACTGTGGTGTATTAGATTAAGCCTACAATTGCAGTTTTGACATCGCATATGGGCACCTGTCCAAGTCCTGGCTGCTCCACTTTCGATCCAGCTCTCTGCTAATGTCCAGGGAAAGCAGTGGAAGATGGCTCAAGTGCTTGAGTCCCTGTACCCAAATGGGAGACCCAGAAGAAGCTCCTGGCTCCTGGTTTTGGATCAGCTCTGGCCAAATTGTGGCCATTTGGGGAATGAACAAGAAAATGGAAGACTTCTCTATGTCTGTCCCTCTCTCTGTCTGTAACTCTGCCTCTCATATAAATAAATAAATCTTTAAAAAAAGAAGAAGAAGGGCCAGCGCCATGACTCACTTGGTTAATCCTCCGCCTGCTGCGCCAGCATCCCACATGGGCACTGGGTTCTAGTCCTGGTTGCTCCTCTTCTAGTCCAGCTCTCTGCTGTGGCCCGGGAAGGCAGCGGAGGATGGCCCAAGTGCTTGGGCCCTGCACCCACATGGGAGACCATGAGGAAGCACCTGGCTCCTGGCTTTAGATCGGCTTTAGATTGGGGGGTGAACCAACAGAAGGAAGACCTTTCTCTCTGTCTCTCTCTTTCACTGTCCAACTCTGCCTGTCAAAAAAAATTATAATTCCATAATAAAAATACAAATCAGATGAGCATTTGGCCTAGCAGTTAAAATCCTGGTTAACACAGTCATCTCCTACATCAGAGTACCTGGATTCGGTGATCACTCCAGCTCCTGAACCCAGCCTCCTGGTAATGCAAGGTTGGGAGGCAACATGTAATTACTCAGGTATTGAATACCTGCCACCCACATGAGAAATTTGCATTGAGTTCCTGGACTCATTGGTCCAGGCCAGGGGACCATTGTTGGATTTGGGGCAGTGAACTTGCTTATGGAGGCTCTCTATCTATCTGGTTCTCTCTCTCTCATAAATTAAAAACAAAAATTATAAGAAAAATAGCGCAAGTAAAAAATGGTCAAAGGATCCAAAAACACAATTCTCCAAAGATAATATAAAAATTATGAATAAAGACATGAAAAGATGCTCAGCATCATAAACCATCAGGAATATGCAAATAGAAACCATAGTGGTGCCAGCACTGTGGCATAGGGGGTAAGGCTGCCACCTGCAGTGCTGGTATTCCCATATGAGCACCGGTTCGAGTCTCGGCAGCTCCACTTCCAATCCAGCTCTCTGCTATGGCCTGGGAAAGCAGTAGAAGATGGCCCAAGTCCTTAGGCCCCCACCCCAACGTGGGGGACCAGGAAGAAGCTCCTGGCTCCTGGCTTCAGATTGGCACACCTCTGGCCGTTGCGGCCAATTGGGGAGTGAGCCAGTGGATGGAAGACTCTCTCTCTGACTCTCCTTCTCCCTCTGTGTAACTCTTTCAACTAAATATATCTTTAAAAAAAAAAAGAAACCATAGTGATTTACTTTTTATACTCATTAGTACAGCTATAATGAAAAAGATAACAATAATGTTAAGGATGTCAAGAAACAGGAAGCTTCATACTATTCCTCGTTAGAATTTAAAGTAGTACAGCCACTTTGAAAACTTTTTGACAGTCCTTCAAAATGTTAAGCACCAAATTACCATATGATCTAATAGTCCTATTACTAGGTATACATGCAAGATAATGAATCACACAACACGCAGTGTTTTTGTGCCTGGTTTCCTAAACAGGTCAGCTGTCCCAACAAGGTCTACTGCTTTTATTCATTTCATAAAAATAGTTTTCAGGCAGGTGTTTGTTCCAGGGGTTAAGATGCTGCTTGGGAAGTTAGCATCCCATATCACCATGCCTGGCTCACCTCGCAGCTTTTCTGCTTCCTGCTAACGAGCACCCTGGGAGACAGTAGAGGGTGGTCCCTGCCTCTCACAGAGGAGACCCAGAGATGCAGAGTTAGTCCCCTGCTCCAGCTTCAGCTTGACTGAGCCCTGACTGTTGTACTCAATTGCGAGCAAACCAGTAGCTGGAAGATCACACATGTGTGCGCTCTCTCTTTTTTTGAAATAAAGTAAAAATACATAAAAAAACAAAAATAAACACTTTTCTAGTAGTAGCATTGTGAGGTAGAAAATAACTATGCTGGAATTTTAATCCACTCTCATGATATATTTATGAAGCAATTATTTTATCAATAATTCATTAAACAGAAAAATGTTATAATCACTAATCAACCACTTATCTGAATATAGATTAACTCCTTATGGTAATTTGCATTTTCACCACATCTTGAATGCCATAACAGGTACATTAACACACACTATTTCTCTTACTACCCTTTGCAACACATGCACCTGGAGGTGATGATCCTTTATGTTTGGTAAACTGCACGAGGTTTGCCCATCTTTGAACCCTTGCACTGGAAGAAGTTACTGTCAGGAGCGTGTTTCCAAAGGTGGCAGGACTGAAAGGTTGCGCAGCAGCCTGGCTAAAAAAGCTCTGGGAGGCCCCTATCATGTTGACCCTTCAGACCCCTTCCCTTTACTTCCCAAAGCTGCAAAACTACAAAGAGCTGCATTTCCCTTACTTACTCAGGACATTAAAAGGAAACCACGCAACAAAAACAAGTGGAGGTCGGACATGGCAGTGAAGTCTTTTGGAAAGAGGTGAGTTGATAATCACAGGATCTTGACAGAGTTTTCTATTAATTTGGATTCGATGACCACAAACATGTCACACTTTCATTTCTTTATCACAAAGTACCTATTATGACTATAAAAATGCGAATGTGCTGACTTTAAAAAGATCTACTCCCAAAGTAATTTAAAATGTAAAGAATGAATTAATGTGATGCATTATTATGAATAAATAATTCAATGGGGATTGAATTCAAAACTTGATTTTCTAAGCTTGAGTAAGAACCAAATAGTCTCAATGCGAATTTTTTTGACAAGAGTTTAAAAGGCTTTGCTCAAAAAGAAAACAGAGTACCAAAAGACAAATGAAAGATTATCTTAAAAGGCATTAGGTAAAGAACTACCTTCAAAACAAGGTTGTGAGAATACATGGAAGTGAATCAGAATTCAGTGGATTGAATTCTGTCAAATGTTTTTAGAGAGAGGGAATGTTTACCCAGGAATGACTGGAACATCAGAAAAGGCAAACAGAGAACATTTCAAGCTGTGTTATTGGCATGGCCATGTAAAATTTACAGCAATGTTGTAAAATAAGAGAAGAATTGATTTTAGATGCCACTAAAGAAATGCAACAATTACTTTAACCCTAAAACATCTATTATCTAGTATTGTTATCATTTTTCCACTTTCAAACAATGTTTTTCAAAGGTTATTTAGCAAACTAATGCTTAAAATCTCTATCCTTATATGTATTAGCAGTTCTGACACATAACACTGAATTAAGTCCAATGGTAGTTAAGAACAATTCAGAGGAAGCTTGGAAATACAACACACACACTTTCAAATTATGTTCTGCTTTTCCTGAACAAAGTCTACAAAATTCCTTACATCCATTGACCATTCTTACTTAACAATTATATAATCAGAGGACCAGTGTTATGGTGCAGCTGGTTAAGCTGTCACTCAAGATCCTGGCATCCCACATGGGAGTGCCAGTGGGTTGGAGTCCTGGCTACTCTCCTTCTAATACATCTTCCTGCTAATGTACCTGGGAAGGCAGCCCAAGTGGTCCGGGCTCCTACCACCGACTTGAGAGATGGGATGAAGTTCCAGGTTCCTGGTTTCAGCCTGTCACAGACCTGGTTATTGAGGCTATTTTACAAGTAAACCAGCACATGGGTGATCGCTCACTCTCTAGCTCTCCTCTCCTGTGGGCTCAGCCTTTCAACATAGTAGATCAGTAGACCTTTAAAAGAACAATGTAATGAAAAACATCCCCTTGCTTTATTCTCACAACTACTTTAAAAAGACAGTGAGCATTTTACCATCTTTAATTTAGTCGATGTTCACGTCACATGAATATTTAACACAAAGTTGCTTTCAGGAAGAATTTAAGTGACTTGAAGTCCAAGAACAGCAGAAAGGTAAGTGCCTTTAACCCTGCCCACACTCGCGGGGGTGGGGAATCTTTTTTATCTGCAAATAAAAAGGATTTTTTTTATTTATTTTATTTAAGTTTACAAGTTTCATATATTCCATATACACAGATTTAAGAACCCTGTGATCATTTGGATATTTACAATAGCATCTGTGGGCCATTCAAAAATATCACTTTAAAAATTAGCCTGTTGAAAATGTACTGAACTTTGAGTCTGCTCTGTTGCCTTGGCAGGACCAGACCAAATGATTTTGTGGGTCTAATATGTGGGCTGTATGTTCCCCACCCCTGAAAGGTTGATATTGTAGTTCTCCTTTCATCATTCATAGGAAATGAAGTTATGCTGAAATTTCTTGAAAAAGTGCATATTGCAACTTTAGAATGTCTGGGGCAGCGAATAAGAAAAAAAAACCACACTGAGAAGCAGAAACTGTGAGAGAGAATCAGAATACAAAAACCCAGGAAAAAAATCTAAGTACTTAACTCCAACACTATAATACATCATTTACCACAGTAATTATGTGAACTGGAACCACAACCTAATTTTTTGCCTAATTATACCTTATAATGTAAGAAACAATTATAATTGAATTTATGCCATGGTTAAATGATTGCTATTCTACCTAATACTTCGTCATCTATACTACCTTGACGCACTGATTCCCAATCAATGTTAACTCCATGTGAAAGGAGTAGAAGTCTTCAGAGCCTACTCATGCAATCTCCCTCAATTAAGTGAGTAAAATGGTATCTGGGAAATTATCAAAATGTAGGATATCAAATATATGGTTTTTACCTATTTGGTACTCTCTTATCCCATATAACACATATAAATACTTTATACTATATAAAGTGTATTATAGAAATACTTCAAAGCCAATTTTTTAAGTTCCCAGCACACTTTACAGTTCATGTATTCATGAATCTGTTGAAGCAATGCCATGAATACTCCTAATCAATACTAGCTAAATTATCTTTTCTATTAGTTAAACAAAATTGACTTCTGACTAAAACTTGATTTGGCATCATTTCTACTACCTTTCTACTACATGTGATGGTATCAAGCAGAGAGGAAACTGGTATTTTTAGCTTCTACATTACAGAAATTTTCCAATGTGTTTTCATTTAGTACCTCCAATAACCACATGAATCAGACTTTACTATTATTTTGCCAATGAAGAAACAGAAATACAAAACAATTTTCCTAACTAAGAGGGAAGTCTGTCAATTTAGTTCAAAGGAATTTTATGGCAAAGATGGTAAGAATGTGTGGAAGAAAAGAAAATTATATAGTTGAGTAATTTTTGTGCCTATTCACCAAACTTGCAGGTCATTTTTAGAATATAAGCCACACCACCTACACAAAGATCCATACATAATTTACAAAATAATTGGCCTATTTTAGAATCATCTCAGTGCAAAGAAGTGCAAGATATTGGCATAGGCAACGACTCCTTGGAAAAGACCCCAGAGGTACAGGCAATTAAAGTCAAGATTGAAAAACAGGATTACATCAAATTGAGAAGCTTTTGAACTGCAAAAGAAATGCTCAGCAAAGTGAAGAGGCAACCGACAAAATGGGAGAAATTATTTGCAAGTTATGCAACTAATAAAGTATTAATAACTGGAATGTAAAGAAGGACAGATATAGATAAAAATGTTTGCAATGGTAATCTAAACTCTTCTTCCACGACAGTGCAATCTAGAAAAAGATCTTTTTTCAACAAAATTGATCTTTAAAATATTTTTGGGGGCTGGCCCTGGCTCACTTGGCTAATCTTCCACCTGCAGCGCGGGCATCCCATGGAGCCCCCGGTTCTAGTCCTGGTTGCTCCTCTTCCAGTCCAGCTCTCTGCTGTGGCCCAGGAAGGCAGTGGAGGATGGTCCAAGTGCTTGGGTGCCTGCACCCGCGTGGGAGACCAGGAGGAAGCACCAGGCTCCTGGCTTCGGATCAGCATAGCTCCGGCTGTAGGCCATTTGGGGAGAGGACCAACAGAAGGAAGACCTTTCTCTCTGTCTCTCTCTCTCACTATCTAACTTTGTCAAATAAATAAAAAATAAAATAAAATAAAAATTCCACTCTGCCACACTTTAAAAAAATATTTTTGTATAATTAGCAAATTGTTTTACTATCATATTGATAATAATCTAGAAACTATTCATGAACTGCAAAAGAACCAATATGGCCTTCTGGTTTTATTACCAACATTTCTTTATGTCAGCAATAATGATATCACCTTACTTATACTAGCCAATGAGAAAACCAACAAAGTGCTTAACTGATGTATTCTCACAATGTCAAAGTTAAATTATATGAAACAGGGGCTAGTGCTGTGTCATAGTGGGTTAAGCCACTGCCTGCAGTGCTGGCATCCCATATGAGCATCAGTTCAAGTCCTGGCTGCTCCGCATACTATCCAGCTCTCTGCTATGGCCCGGGAAAGCAGTAGAAAATGGAATGAGACCTTGGGCCCCTGAACCCATGTGGGAGACCCAGAAGAAGCTCCTGGCTCCTGGCATCAGATCAGCGCAGCTCTGACCATTGTGGCCAGTTGGGAAGTGAACCAGCAGATGAAAAGACCTCTCTCTCTCTGCCTTTCCTTCTCTCTCTGTGTGTAACTCTGACCTTTAAATAAATAAATAAATCTTTTAAAAAAATGAAATGAAACAGTGAACCGTCCTGGAGAAAGAATCACTGTCTTTTCATAAGCAGCATTTTCATTTCACGAAAAGAAATAACTCACAATTTAGTTAATTATACATAAATGTCATTGTCATACATTTCCTATTTAATTTCAGACTTAATTTTTGCCTTTATATGTATAGAAGAGCTATGAGAATGCTTTGCCTCATTTGATGACTGTAAGTTAATGGCATTATGAAAAACTACACAGACCAGTTTCTAGAGATTGTGAACTTATTTCATTATAAAAGATGTGAGGCTATTCAGTCCTGAGCTTATCTTTGTGGAGAGGGTCTTTATTACTGATTCAATGTTCATTTTGGTCATCAGTCTATTTAGGTTGCGATGTCTTCATGGCTCAATTTAGGTAGGTTGTATGTGTCCAGGAATCTATCCATTTCTTCTAAGTTTCCAGATTTGTTGGCATACAGCTCATTGTAGTAATTGCTGATAATTCTTTTTATTTCTGTGGTATCCATTGTTATTTCTTAAGTTTAGACATTGTCATATTCTTCCAGGAGGAACTTCTTCTTTGGTCATTTTTTTTTTCCTAGGGATCACCTGTTTCTGGGTAGTCTGGGAGCTAATAATGGTCTTTCCATTAAACAATTTTACACTAAGGAGACTATAATTAACCTTTTGGTAAGGACAACTTCTCAAAAATTTAAGGCTTTGAGACCAACATCTATGAATGGTGATTTTCAAAATAAGACAAATCATTGGCTTTTTCTGATGAACAAATGTTAACAACACTCTCAGTTGTTGCCCACTGCAGGTGTATAGCTAGCTTTGAAGTAACTGAAGAAATTGTGTGGAACAAATATCAGCAATAATATTTTCAAATAATTTAAGAAAAAAATTCAATGTAAATTGGAGTGGAATCAGCTAATTTTACCAACTGATGTTGATAGAAAATATATCTCAAGATAAACAATTTTATAAAGCTTTGAAAATACAGTGTTTAAAGATCCTAAATACACATTGAGTTGTTCAGCAGCAAGTAATTTGCAGAAGATCAGTCGATCATCTTATCAGTTATTTTAATTGTCTATTTCATTTGTTCTCATAACCATCATCAGTTCTGCAACATTTTGTTATGAACAGAAACTGAATGTTCTTTTTTCCTACCACATACCACGTCAATAATTTCACAGTGGTAAAGTTTTATTGTGAATTTTTGAGGTCAGGACTGAGATTAAGTTTTTTCAAAATGAAAAGAACTATTATCAAATACTGACTGCTGTGGAAATTATCTTTTGCTGCAGACTTGATTATGTATCTTAACAAATTCAATGTAGAATTACTTTTTCTATAGGTAACACACTGTGGTAAAGCCGTTTAATAACTAACTTTGTTTTAATCTAAAATAATATCAAGCTGCTTTCTACATTTATCAAAAGTTAAAACAAGAAGTGAGGCCTCCCTAAATATGTAAGTTTGTAACAAGTACATCTTCCAAGTTTAGCATTCAGGTCTTGGAATCTTTTTCAAACCTTAGTGTCAGTACAAAGAGAATGTTCATATTTACAATTCCTTCTAGTTGTGCCATTGAGGAGTTTTCTCATAAAAATCAATTGGAAGGGATTCATCAAAATTAAGGGCATGCTAAAAGGAAAATATCAAGAGAAGAATCTAATAGAATTTTATAAATCTATTCCAAATGATAAGATTGCCCAATTAAAATCACATGCTTGTGGATTGACATCCATATTTAACACTAAAAGATATTTCCAAAGATGAAATATATAAAATGTTGCTACAGATCTGTATTAACAGATGAACATTTTCAATCAAGACAGAAACAGTAACATTGAACCTCAACTAAGCAAAATGGTATAGCCCTCCAGAATTTAATTCTTCTCATTAGTTGATGTATTTTACAAAAGTACTTACTCATTTGTAATTACGTGTCAAATTGATTTCTATAGGAGTGCTTGTATAATATCCTGAGTTATTCTCCTCTTGGTGTGTACAATTTAAAATATTTGTCATTTAGTCATGTACAGAAGAGGTTTGGTGATCCATGTTCTTATTTCTTTGTAATATTTTAGGACCTTTTTATATTAAATATTTTACAAATATATAATCAATTTCATGACATTTTTATTATAAGCAAAATGCTGTAGCATGACATTTATCTTTCAAAATAGCTTAGCAAGTCATAGATTAAATGTTAAATTTATTTCATTACTGAATAGTATGATTCACAAGTTGAGATGTGAGGAACCAAAGAAATTAAGGATCTAATTGGTATTCTGTTTCAGAAGACAGTGTGTAGGTGAGAAAAAGGAGCTGGAAAAAAGTAGATAACCTTGGTGTAAAGATTTTATAAATTGAAGAACTTTTCCTGGGTGTGTGAGGAAATGGATAAAAGTCTATAAGCAAAGAAGGATAAGAGTGTAAAGGAATTTAAACAGAAAGGTTAATGATAAGTAGGTTAGAAACACAGAAGTTTTCTATTTGAAAATACTTTAGAGTTTATGTAATTTGAAAATAAAATCTGTGATAGCAAATAATTCTAGAACTTCTTTTAAATGTGTGTAATCATTGAGACTGTAGGGGTCAGTCTCCTATGATCAACACAAATCAACTTTGCAAAGTGACAGACAACTCACTCCTACCCTTATAGTCAATGTAACTGAAAACAATCCCTTCATAATTTTCTATATAAGCTCAAGAGTTTACTTTGTTCATTCAGACTATTCTTTTTTCTTTTTGTTTTCATTTTATTTTTTAGAAAACTTTTATTTAATAAATATAAATTTTGAAAGTACAACTTTTGGTTTGTAGTGGATTTTCCCCCATAATGACCCTCCCACTCACAAACCATCCCATGTCCTACTCCCTCTCCCATACCATTATTCATTAAGATTCATTTTTAATTATCTTTATATACATAAGATCAATTTATCATATACTAAGTGAAGATTTCAACAGATTGCACCCACACAGATACACAGAGTATAAAATCACTGTTTGAATACTAGTTTTATTGTTAATTTGCATAGTACTACACATTAAGAACAGAGGTCCTACATGGGGAATAAATGCACAGTGTCTCCTGTTGTTGATTCAACAATTGGCACTCTTATTTATGACATCAGTAATCACCCGAGGCTCTTGTCATGAGCTGCCAAGGCTATGGAAGCCTCTTGAGTCCACCAACTTTGATCTTATTTAGACAAGGCCTAGTCAAAGTGGAAGTTCTCTCCTCCCTTCAGAGTAAGGTACCTCCTTTTTTGATGGCCTGTTCTTTCCACTGGGATTTCACTCACAGAGATCTTTCATTTAGGTCATTTTTGCCAGAGTGTTTTGGCTTTCCATGCCTAAAAAACCCTCATGGGCTTTTTAGCCGCCAGACTATTCTTAAGCACAGTAGCTCTCCCTTAATTGAGCAATATATTCTATTTATTTTGAGATCTTAAGTGGCAGTCTTATCCTTTGATATTCTAAAAGATCTTACTGGATTTTTTTGAAGGTATCACCTGCTTTCTTCTTACTGCTTAAATTCAGATGTGAGAGAAGAGATGCAATCTAAGGAAAAGATTTAAACAAAAAGGATCCAGGAATTGTTTCATATGAATACACAGAAGATGATAATGTGATGGAATGGCTTCCAATAAAAAATCAACCATAAGATTCCATCAATAAAATATGATCAAAAGACAAAGCTGGCCGGCGCCGTGGCTCAATAGGCTAA
This sequence comes from Lepus europaeus, assembly GCF_033115175.1. Classification (NCBI taxonomy): domain Eukaryota; kingdom Metazoa; phylum Chordata; class Mammalia; order Lagomorpha; family Leporidae; genus Lepus; species Lepus europaeus. The sequence continues at coordinate 31,069,236 of NC_084828.1, forward strand.
TCCTCCGCCTTGCGGTGCCAGCATACCAGGTTCTATTCCCAGTCAGGGTGCCAGATTCTGTCCCGGTTGCCCCTCTTCCAGTCCAGCTCTCTGCTATGGCCCGGGAGTGCAGTGGAGGATGGCCCAAGTGCTTGGGCCCTGCACCCACATGGGAGACCAGAAGAAGCACCTGGCTCCTAGCTCTGGATCAGTGCCATGCGCTGGCCGCAGCGCACCAGCTGCGGTGGCCATTGGAGCGTGAACCAATGGCAAAGGAAGACCTTTCTCTCTGTCTCTCTCTCTCTCTCACTGTCTACTCTGCCTGTCAAAAAAAAAAAAAGACAAAGCTAAGGGGTGGATGTTGTGGCATTGAGGGTTAAGCCACCATCTGGGATGCAAACATCTCATATTGGAGTGATAGCTTGAGTCCTGATAACTCTGCTTATGATCTAGCTTCCTGCTAATGTAACTGGGAAGGCAGAAGATGATGACTCAAGTAATTGGGCCTCTGCCACCCATGTGGAAGATCTGAATGCAATTCTAGGCTCAGGGCTTTGTCAGGTTAAGCCCTGGCTATTGTGGGCATCTAGAAAATAAATCAGCAGATTCAATCAATTTCTCTCCCTTCCACCCTCCCTCCCTCCCTGCCTTCCTCTAAGTCACTATGGGATTCAAATAAATACATAAGTATTTTAAGAAGACAAAGCTAAAGATATAACTGTAAAATTCTTTATCAAGACCCAAGGAAGACCAAAGATGATGACTTGAAGAACCATTCAGCCAAACAACAAGGCATCTAGGAAGTTTAGGAGCATTGTTCTTCAAGGGTCTAACAGAAGCCCACAGTAGACAATGACTTGTCTCCAAGAGATGTGTAAGTGTGAGTTTGAAATAATGAAGTGGAGCCTATTAAGTTCCACATGAGAATGACTAAGATTTTAAACTGTTTCTTGAAGGAAGTACAACATACATGGACTTAAAGATATAGAAACAGTACAAAGTGAATACAGGCCTTTTTTTATTTATTTTATTTTATTTTATTTTTTGATAGGCAGAGTGGACAGTGAGAGAGAGACAGAGAGAAAGGTCTTCCTTTTGCCGTTGGTTCATCCTCCAATGGCCGCCACGGCTGGCACTCTGGGGCTGGTGTACCGTGCTGATCCAAAGCCAGGAGCCAGGTGTTTCTCCTGGTCTCCCATGGGGTGCAGGGCCCAAACACTTGGGCCATCCTCTACTGCACTCCCGGGCCACAGCAGAGAGCTGGACTGGAAGAGGAGCAACCAGGACAGAATCCGGCACCCCGACCGGGACTAGAACCCGGTGTGCCGGTGCCGCAGGCAGAGGATTAGGCTAGTGAGCCGTGACACCAGCCAATACAGGCCTTTTGACATCCAGACTTCAAGCAGCAGAAACCAGGAAAGAAAACTATATGATGGAAAGAAACAATGGCTTTCACTGAATAGGGATGATGGATCTGAAGGCAAAATCAAGTGCTCAGAGGGTGTACCCAAGAGCTATATCATGTTACCCTACGCCTTGAGAACTAATCAAGTAATAATCTACCAGTGTCATGCTGGATTTCAAAACTTGTACAACTAGTGAATCCTACATATTCTGTCTTGCCATATTTTTGTAACAGAGGATCTATAGCAAATACGTTATCCCCATTTGACTCACATAATTTTTCTTTAGTTCAGATAAAGAGAAATTGTCTTCAAGGAGTCACATCTTAAGGGAAATATCCACACTTTGACATGATTGGCATGATGAGATTTTGAACTTTTAAGATAACATTGCGGGGGCCGGCGCCATGGCTCAGTCAGTTAATCCTACGCCTATGGCGCTGGCATCCCATGAGGGTGCCGATTCTAGTCTCGGCTACTCTTCCAATCCAGCTCTCTGCTATGTCCTGGGATAGCAGTAGAAGATGGCCCAAGCCCTTGGGCCCCTGCACCCACACGGGAGACCTGGAAGAAGCTCCTGGCTCATGGCTTCAGATCGGTGCAGTTCCGGACGTTGTGGCCATTTGGGGAGTGAACTAACAGAAGGAAGACCTTTCTCTCTGTCTCTCCCTCTCATTGTCTGTAACTCTACCTTTCAAATAAATAAAAAAATAAAATCTGAAAAAAAAAGATAACATTGCAATGGATAAAGCATTTAAAGGCACTAGCATTATGATTTTTATTTTACGTATAGTAAGCATTGGAGTCTTTGAGAACAAAAACAAGGACATCCAAGATGACTGCCATTGATCCTCATTTCCTAGTAATCATATCCTTATGAGGCCTCTCCTATATTTTATATGGTTAACCAGGGAAACAAAGGTGAGAACGCCCACCAGTGCTTCATTTTAAGAAGGAAATATAAAAGTATATCAGCTTGAAATTATATATTCTTAGTGAATTCTATTGCTAGCAGGTATATACAAGGAGAAACAATAGATGAAATTCTTTAGGCAAACAGAAAACAAACTCAAATAAAAACTAGGATTTCTCCAAAGGAATAAAGAGTGCTTGAAATGGACAATATGAGGGGAAATATCAAATACTATCTTTTGTCATTTAAAAGATTTTTTAAGAGATAGTTGAATACTATGTTCCTGCAACCCCACCTCTGGTTATTTATACAAAAGGACTGAAATTAAGATCCTGAAGAAATACTAACACAACCATGATCATGGCAATATTATTCACAAAGAACAAGAGGTAGAAGCAATCTAGATGTCCACTGATGAATAAGTGGAAAAAAAAATGTATGTAAATTAGTAGGTTTGCAGGTTATAGACAGACACATACATAATGGAATATTGTTCAGTCTTCCTTCACATGCCACACATGGATAAATTCTGAAAACATTAATTAAGTGAAATCAGCCAGTATCAGAAAGCCAAATATTGCATGATCCCACTTCAACGTGGCTCACTAGGCTAATCCTCTGCCTTGCGGCGCCAGCACGCCGGGTTCTAGTCCCGGTCGGGGCACCGGTCCTGTCTCGGATGCCCCTCTTCCAGGCCAGCTCTCTGCTGTGGCCAGGGAGTGCAGTGGAGGATGGCCCAAGTGCTTGGGCCCTGCACCCCATGGGAGACCAGGAGAAGCACCTGGCTCCTGGCTTAGGATCAGCGCGGTGTGCCGGCCGCAGCGCGCTGGCCATGGCAGCTATTGGAGGGTGAACCAACGGCAAAAGGAAGACCTCTCTGTCTCTCTCTCTCACTGTCCACTCTGCCTGTCAAAAAAAAAAAAAGAATAAAGAATAGAAAATACAATGGTGTTTTCCACAGGCTAGCGGGAGAGAGAAATGGGGAGATATTTAATACGTATAGAGTCAGTTTTGCAAGATAAAAAGTTCTGAAGATCCATTGCACTACTATGTGAATACAGTTTATACTACTGAACTGGGCATTTAAAAGTGGATAAGATAGGAGCTGGTGTTGTGGTATAGCAGGTGAAACCACCGCCTGCAACAACGGCATTTCACTTGAGTGATGGCTCATGTCACAGTTGGTCTGCTTCTGATCCAGCTCCCCATTGGCCTGGGAAGGCAGCAGAAAATGGTCTAAGTGCTTGGTCCCCTGCCACTCATGTGGGAAACCTGGAAGCAGCTCCTGGCTCCTGACAACAGCTTGGCCCAGCCCTGGCTGCTTCAGTCATTTATGGACTGAATGAGCAGATGGAAAATTTCTTCTCTCTCTCTCTCTCTCTCTCTCTCTCTCTCTCTCTGCTTCTCCCTCCCTATATAACTGTGACTTTCAGAGACATAAATAAATCTTTTAAAAAATGGATAAGTTGGCAAGCAAGCTTTACGTCATGTTCATTCTATCACAGTTACATTTCTTAAAAAGCTAATTGTGTTTTAGATAAAGATGTATTTGCATGTATTGTGGAGCACTAGTCATCTGCTCTGGCTTGGCTCACTGCTGTTATTCCTGCGAAACAAGTCAGGAAACCATGCCACAACCTTGGCATTTAAACATAATGCAAAGATGCTCATGGGACCAGAGTTGGTAGTCTACTGAATCAGAATTACCATAACCAATGGCCACTGTTGTGTGTTGTGGTGCAGCAGGGTGAGCCATTGCTTGCTTCACCAGCATCCAATTCCAGAGCACCAGTTCAAGTCTCAGCTGCTCTGCTTCTGATCCAGCTCCCTACTAATGCAACTGGGAAAACAGTAGAAGATGGTTAAAATATTTGTGTTCCTGCCACAGATCTGGGAGATCCAGGTAGAATTCCAGGCTCCCGGCTTTAGCTTGGCCCAGTCCCAGCCCTGACCATTAAAGCCATTTGTGGAGAAAACCAGTGGACAGCAGATCACTCTCTTTCTCACTTCCTCTCTGTCACTCTTCCTTTCAAATAAATAATAAATAACCTTTAGGAGAAAAAAAGAATTACCATAATCAATTACAACTTATGATTTCTGGAGATGGTATGTTCTAAAATTTGATAGGAACAAAGGAAAAGAAACTCAAGGTGAAAGAATTACTATAAGAAAAAAACACCTTCTTGTGAATGTTGTAAGGTATGGGATCACTTCCAGATGAGAATCTGCAAGGGACTCATGAATTGGTTATCTGTTGCTAAAAAAAAAAAAAGAGAGAGAGAGAGAGAGAGATAATTTACTGATTAAACCAAAAGTAACACAGAGTATTTAGAAGTATTTAGCATAAAAATACTTCAGGATAAATCAAACAATACATAAGTGAAACAAACATTGATATATACATAAAATACTGATGTGTAAAGGTATACATATGGCACAGTGATTAAGACAACTCCAGGGAAGTCTGAACCCATATGGAGTACCTGAGCTCAAGTCCCGGCTCCAGTCCTGACCCCAGCTTCCTGCTAATACACATGCTGGGAGGTGGCAGGTGATGACTCAAGTACTTGGGTCATTGCCACTCAAGTGGGAGACTTGATTGAGTTCTTGTTTCCTGGCTTTGGCCTGGCCCAGCCCAAGCTTTATAGGCATTTGAGGAGTTAAACAGCAGACTGAAGATCTCTCTTACTTTTCAAATAGTAAAAATAATATTGATAGGAGAAATTAAAGATATCCCAAATAAGTAGAGCGATATATCAATTTGCTATGGTTTGAATAAGACATGTCTTCTCTAAAACATACAGTAGTTTAAACCCCAAAGTCATAATTTAATAGTATTAATAGGGTGGAAATTTATTCTGACTATAGTGTTCAAATGTGAGACCTTTGGAAATGACTAGATTACGTTATTAGGGTGGAGCCCCCATTAGTGAATCCTGGCGGCTTTGAAGGTTGAGGGAGAGAAGACAAGTAGACACAGACCCTGACACACACTGTTATGTGATTCACTGTGCTACCTTAGGATTCGCCAGCAAGAAGGCACTCACCAGGGACTAAACCAATGGGCCCACTTAACCTCAGACTGTATCTCCAGCATCATGAGCCAAAATAAACTCATTGCTATATAGATTTGTCTCCCTCAGACATTTTATTATGTAAAAAAAGTTCACTAAGAGACCATATTGTATATTAAAAGAGTATGTGTTGTCAAAGATCAATTTTCCTTGATACTTAGATCCAAAGAATCCCAAATGCATTCTAAGATGAGCTGGGATGGGAGGTATAAATTGAAAAGATCCTAACATTTTTATTAAAATATAAAAAGTATAGAATAGCCAAAAAATGTTTAAAGACAGAATAATTTTGGATGACTTTTATACTGTCTGATCTCAGGGCTCTACTATAAGCCAGAGTACATAATTAGTATTGTATTGAGAGTGAGAACAGATACATAGAAATTTAACAAATATAACCATATCTATATAATCAGCTAAGTTTCAAAAAAAATCAAGGTTATTCAATAGGTAAAGAATATTCTTTTCAACAAACAATGCTCAAACAACTAGATATCAGGGACAAATTCTCAATGTTTACCCTACAGTATGTAGGAAAATGAGCTAAAAATGGACCACATAGACATAGATATAAAAAGATTTGTTCAAATTTAAAAGCATTTTCTCTTACAAAGACACCATTATAAAAATGAAAATAAAGGCTGTGGGCTAGGAGAAAATATCTGCAACATACAGATGTGGCAAGTCACATATATATAAACTATATTTACAACTCAATAGCAAACAGTATTTTAAAAGGCAAGAATATGAATAGAAATGAGTGCTTCACAAATAGAGATATGTGAGTAGCAAAATATATTACAAGATACTCAACAGGATTAATCATCAAAAATAAAAATTAAAGCTACAGTGTGATATAATCATGTTATATAAAAATTTCAAGATAAATAGGACAGATACTATCATCTATGCCCCCATATTCACCAACCTGATGCTGTAAGGCACCAGGACTTTTGGCAGATGATTAGGTATGAGAATGCTGCCTTTATAAAGAAGTCCCAGAGAGCTTCTTGGTTCCTTCCAGTGCAGAAGCAGCAAATATAAACTAGAAAATGGGTCCCTGACTGACCCCAGATCAACTGGCACCTTGATCTTGGAATTCCCAGCCTTGAGAACAAGAAAAGAGATCTTGTTTTTTTTTTTTTATTAAACTTTTATTTAATGAATATAAATTTCCAAAGTATAGCTTATGGGTTACAATGGCTTCCCCCTCCCAAAACTTCCCTCCCGCCCGCAACCCTCCCCTTTCCCGCTCCCTTTCCCCTTCCATTCATGTAAAGATTCATTTTCAATTCTCTTTGTATACAGAAGATCAGTTTAGTATATATTAGGTAAAGATTTCAACATTTTGCCCATATAGCAACATCAAGTGAAAAAACTACCATTGGATTACTAATTATAGCATTAAATAGCAATGTACAGCACATTAAAGACAGAGATCCTACATAATTTTTTTTTCAAAATAATTAATTTTCTATGCCATTTCCATTTTAACACCAGGTTGTTTTTTTTTTTTTCATTTCCAATTCTCTTTATATACAGAAGATCACTTCAGTATATAATTAGCAAAGACCTCATCAGTCTGCGCCCACACAGAAACGCAAAGTATAAAAATACTGTTTCAGTACCAGTCATAGCATCACTTGGCTTTAGACGACACATTAGGGACAGATCCCGCATGGGGTGTAAGTACACAGTGACTCCTGTTGCTGACTTAACAATTTGACACTCCTGTTCATGGCATCAGTAATCTCCCTAGGCTCTAGTCATGAGTTGCCAGGGCTATGGAAGCCTTTAGAGTTCGCTGACTTTGATCTTATTCCGATAGGGTCATAGTCAAAGTGGAGGTTCTCTCCTCCCTTCGGAGAAGGGTACCTCCTTCTTTGATAGCCCCGTTCTTTCCACTGGGATCTCACTCACAGAGATCATTCATTTAGGTCTTTTTTTTTTTTCCATGATATCTTGGCTTTCCATGCCTGCTATACTCTCATGGGCTCTTCAGCCAGATCTGAATGCCTTGAGGGCTGATTCTGAGGCCGGAGTGTTGTTTAGGACATCTGCCATCCTATGAGTCTGCTGTGTATCCCACTTCCCATGTTGGATCTTTCTCTCCCTTTTTGATTCTATCAGTTAGTATTAGCAGTTACTTGTCTTGTTTGTGTGATCAAAAGAGATCTTGTTTTTTATAAGCTACCCATTTTATGATATTTTGTTATGGTAGCTTGAAATGGAATAAGACAATAGACAACTACCAGTGTTGATAATGGAAGTCTCACATATTTATGGTAAAGTTATGAAATCATATACTTTGAAGAACTTCTTGGCCAATTTTTAATAGATATATATGTACCATGTCTTAGTCTCTTTTCTGTTGCTGTAACATATCTCACAACATGGTAATTCATAAAGAATAGACATTTACCTTGGCTCACAATTCTGGAGGCTGGGAAGTCTAAGAGCATGGCACCAGAACCTATTCCATTTTCAGTGATAGCTTCATGCTAATTCATAACATAGTGTTAAGGCTGAAGGGTCATATGTTGGGAGAGGAAGCAAGAAGGTGCTAGCTCAGATATTTCTTCCTCTGCTTATAAAGGTACTAATGCCATTATGGGGGTCCCACCCTCACAACTTCATCTAATTACCTCCTCAAAGCCCCATCTTATAATAGCATTAACATATGAATTTGGGGATTATGTTTGTAACACATGAACTTTTTGTGGACTATATTCAAACTATAGTACGGTGCTATCTAAAAAATAAAGGAAGTCCAACAGACATGTAAATGAAATTTTATAATGGCTTTATTCAAAATAACAGTTTGAAACATGTTAAGTGCTACAAACAATGTAATAGCTCTTAGAAACTTAAAGACACAGATTTACTGTTGCACACAACATGGTTGAATCTCAAAAATATCACATTCTCAAAAGAATACATACAATGACACAAAAGTACACATACTGTGTTATCCTATTCATTCAAAATTATAGAATGTGCAAAACTAATCTATAGAGAAAGAAGTCAGATCAGTAATTACCTGGGTTAGGTGTAAGTGGGGAGGGATTGACTGCAAGGGGACAGGAGGAAACTTCTGGATGTTGAAAATGTTCTGTGTCTTAATTGTACTGGCATTTGCACAAGTATAAATATTTGTCAAAAATCATAAACTGCACACTTAATATCCATGCAAATTTTAAAAATTGCACTCTCAATAAGGTAGATGAAGAAGTCATTGCTTCTTGTTTCTTTGGTCAGAGTTATAAAAATCACAGCATGGTTTTAGGTCCCCTCTTATAAACGGTTTGGTTTTAATTGTTCTCTCTTATTTTCTAGCCTTTGTCTTTCTGCCTCTACTTCATACAAATTGACAGCAATGATGAAGTCCTATTGGTATCCATGGTCTAGTGTTTTCTCCTGCAACTTTGGTTTAACAAGGACAAAAAGAGGGTTAGAAAATAAAAAGGCCAAACTCCCAAAGAAACAGTGATTATTCTGTAGTCATGGGAACAAACAACCAGCAGCACTGGTTTTAAAAGCTGTCTAATCCATCAATGACAGTTATGTGGCAATGGTAACAAGGGAATACAGAACTAATTTTAAATTCAACTGACCAGAGACAATTTACTTCAATCAGTATAACACTATATCCAACACCAAAAAATACACTCTAGGACAGATGTCACCCTACTTCAGTTTCTATTTAAATTAGTTGCATAGTTATTCTGAATCTTTGCTGACTCAGGCATTAAGGATTCAAACATGAATAATATGCATCCTAACATCAAAGGGATGACAGTATAGTGAGGGAGACACTCACCATAAGAAATAATAGCAAAGTAATGTGATGAATGGAAATGAAATAGACTTTCAATCTAGATTCATTGTTTATTAGCAATGTACTATTGCATAATTTACCCTCTTGGAGTTTTGGTTGTCAACTACAAAATACATACAATAAAACATACTTTACAAGATTATCTGGGTGTTTGGGGATTCATGATAACATACAAACAGTTAAAAAACAAAGTAACTGAAATAAAAATAGCTGACATTCTTTTATCATCAACATTATTCCCAATAAAATAACTAGAAAATGATCTATCAACAGACATAAAAGATAATTATATTCATTTTAAAAAGGTGGTGACATATGGCACAGGTGGTACTGTCACAGAGAATTGATGAATAGGAATACTTAGTGGAAAGGAAGTCTGAAGTGAGATTTGGAGCTGGTTAGAAGGCATTCTAGGAGGAGGGCCCAAGATGTTGGTATTAGCAACAGGATTTTCTGAGTCACATGGAGAAAAACAGATAGTTAATAAGCAGAGGGGATACAAGCCGGCGATGGAACCATGAAAAGTTCACACAGAGTAGCCCAAGAGTCTACCAGAGACTGCTCAGATCCTCGCTATCAGAGCAAAGAGGAAGGAGAAATGGCGGAGATACAGCAAAGACACTGGAGAGGCCAAATGAGGAAATTGGTGCCACACACACCTAACCCCCATCAAACCAGGTGAGAGGTCATGAGTCCACAGAGCTGCAGATAGTGGCGATTGGGGAAGTTTGGCAAACTGCATTTGAAGCTCCAAGCAGGAAGAAGGAAATATTATAAGGGAACAAGCAAAAAAGTTAGGCATGCCATGGTCCATCTATGTCTCCCTCCTCCCCTCAAATGGACCTATAGCCAGCAGGGAGAAGCCATATTGATTGTTTACATTTTAGAGTGGAAGTAGGGGCTTCCACATTTGCCTCCAGAGCACACACCCATCAATTGCTGGGGTCAACCCCCTGCCCAGGAATGAGGATCACAACAATTCAGAGTGATTTCCTCCCCACTATGCAAGCTGTAGAACAAGGAGTAGTCTTAAACAGCAAAAACCTGAGTTCATTTCACACACCAGTGAGAAGCAAGCCCATCCATAGTAGGTGGGGCTTAGTGAACCAAAGCCCTGGTACCCACCTCCATCACAATCCAGAAGTAAACAGGGCTCCAGAAAGTGGGGCTATGCACTTCCACTTGCAACACACAGACACATAGCAGCTCATAGCAGAGGGAAATTACACAACAGGCACAAAGTCACAATGAAAAGATAAAATCAACCAGAAATTAAAAGAACAAAGGAAAAATCCTGAGTAAGAATAAGGAAGACTCAATGAACTCCCCAAAGGAACAATATAATTCTTCAATAATGGAGGCTGAAGAAGAGATCAAGGATATGCCAGAAAAAGAATTCAGAAAATTAATAGTCAGATTACTTAGAAGCAATCGGAAACAAATTCATCATCTAAACAGAAAACACTCCCAAGAAATTGAGATTTTAAAGGAGAAGCCCGAATGAAACACTGGAAAGAAAGAATTCAAAAGACTAAATAAAAAAATGCATTGGAAAGTCTTAGCAATAGAATAGATGACACAGAAGAACATCAGAACTAGAAGACAAATTTAAGGAAATAATACAGTCAAACCAAATACAAGAAGAATAAATTAGAAAATTAAAAATCACGGTTAGATTTACAAGATTCTATCAAACAACCTAACATTTTTTTTTTCTCAAACAACCTAACTTATGAATCCTAGGAATTCCAGAAGGTGTGAAAAGAGAGAAAGCATTAGAAAGTCATCTGAATGAATTAATAACAGAGAACTTCCCCAACCTGGAGAAAAAAAGAGACATCCAAGTATAACAAATACACAGACCTCCCAATAGACATGACTGGAAAAGAACTTCAACATGATAGATGGTAGCAAAACTCACCTCAGTGAAACACAAAGAACAGATCTTAAAATGTCCATGAGAGAAACGACAAATCACATTCAGAAGAAATCCAACTAGACTTACTCCGGACTTCTCATCGCAAACCCTGCAGGCAAGGAGACATATCCAAGTTCTAAGAGAAAAAAAATGTCAACCCAGAATACTGTATCCTGCAAAACTCTCATTTATAAATGAAGAAGAAATAAGAATCTTCCACAACAAACAGAAATTGAAGGCATTTATAACTACTCATGCAGCCCTACAAAAGATGCTCAAGGATGTGCTACACACAGAAACAGGAACATCACTACAAAAGAAGATGAGTGCAGAAAATTACCCAGCAAAGTACAAATGAAATCCAAAATACATAAAAAGGACTATTTAAGGAAACATGCCAGAGCAAAAACAGTATTTAACGATAGTCACACTGAATGTAAATGGTCTCAACTCCCCAGTTAAAAGACACAGACTGGCTGAATGGCTTAAAAAAGAAAACCCATCTATTTGCTGCCTACAAGATGCACACTGTACCAACATAGATGCACACAGACTGAAAGTGAAAAGATGGAAAAAGATAAAGCATGCTAACAGAAACCAAAAAAGAGCTGGTGTGGCCATCCTAATATCAGACAAAATAGACTTTAACACAACAACTATTTTTTAAAAGATTTTATTTATATATTTGAGAGGTAGAATTAAAGACAATGAGAGGGTTGGCCAGCGCCACGGCTCATTAGGCTAATCCTCCACCTGTGGCTACAGCACTCCAGGTTCTAGTCCCAGTCAGGGCACTGGCTTCTGTCCCGGTTGCTCCTCTTCCAGTCCAGCTTTCTGCTGTGGCCTGGGAAGGCAGTGGAGGATGGCCCAAGTGCTTGGGCTCTGAACCCACAAGGGAGACCGGGAGGAAGCACCTGGCTTCTGGTTTCAGATCGGCACAGCGCACTGGCTGTAGCGGCCATTTGTGGGGTGAACCAATGGAAGGAAGACCTTTCTCTCTCTCTCTCTTTCTCACTGCCTAACTTTGCCTGTCAAAAAGAAAAAGAAAAAAAAAGAGAAAGAACAAAAGACAATGAGATGTAGAGAAAGAGAGAAAGATCTTCCATCCGCTGGTTCACTCCACAAATGGCCACAATGGCTGGAGCTGTGCTGATCTAAAGCCAGGAGTTTCTTCCAGGTTTCCCACATGGGTGCAGTGGCCCAAGGACTTGGGCCATCTTCCACTGTTTTCCCAATCCATAGCAGAGAGCTGGATTGGAAGAGGAGCAGCAGGGACAAGAACTGACATCTATATGGGATGCCGGAGCTGTAGGCAGATTAACTTACTGTGCCACAGCACTGATCCCTAACACAAAAACTATTAAAAGAGAAAAAGAAGGACAGTATATAATGATTAAAAGATCAATTCAACAGGAAGATGTGACTATTATAAACGTATATGCACCTAATTACAGGGCACATGGCTATTTAAAAGAATTGTTAAGGGATTTAAAGGGGGATAGACTCAAATACAATAGTAATAGGAGAGTTCAATACCCCACTTTCAGCAATGGACAGATCAGCCAGACAGAAAATCAATAAGGAAACAACAGAGTTAATTGACACCATAGACGAAATAGACCTAGCAGATATCTACAGAACCTTCTACCCTACAGCCACAGAGTACACATTTTTTTTCTCCAGTGCATGGACCTTTCTCTAGGATCAACCATATGCTAGGCCATAAAATGGGTCTCAGCAAATTCAAAAAAATTGAAAACATACCATGCATCCAGTACAAATCAGAGATGCCCTCTCTCACCACTGCTATTAAATATAGTCCTGGAAGTTTTAGCCAGAGCCATAAGACAAGAAAAATAAATCAAAGGGATACAAATGGGAAGTAGGATATCAAACTATCTATTTGAACATGACATGATGCTATATATAGGGGATCCAAAAAACTCCATTAAGAGACTATTGGAACTCATATAAGAGTTTGGTAAAGTAGGAGGATATAAAGTCAACACACAAAGGTCAACAGCCTTTGTATATACAGACAATGCCATTGTTGAGAAAGAACTTCTAAGATCAATCTGATTCACAATGGTTACAAAAACAATCAAATATTTGGGAATAAATATAACCAAGGATGTCAAAGATCTTTATGATGAGAATTAATAAAGATTTTTAAAAGAAATAGAAAAAGATACCAAAAAGATGGGAAAATCTTCCATTTCATGGATTGGAAGAATCAATATCATCAAAATGTTCATTCTTCCAAAAGCAATTTACAGATTCAATGCAATACCAAAAAATGCCAAAGACATTCTTCTCAGATCAAGAAAAAATGATGCTGAAGTTCGTATGGAGCCACAGGAGACCTCGAAGAGTTAAGTAATCTTATACAACAAAAACAAAGCCAGAGGCATTTCTATACCAGATTTCAAGACATACTATAAGGCAGTAATAATCAAAACAGTCTGGAACTACTACAAAAATAGATGGATAGGCCAATGGAACAGAATAGAAACAACAGAAATCAATCCAAACATCTACAACCAACTTATATATGACCTAGGAGCTAAAGCCAATCCCTGGAGAAAGGACAGTCTCTTCAACAAATGGTAGCGGGAAAACTGGATTTCCACATGAAGAAGTATGAAGCAAGACCCTTACCTTACACCTTACACAAAAATCTACTCAATATGGATTAAAGATCTAACTCTATGACCTGACACCTTCAAAGTAATTGAGAACATTGGGAAAACCCTACAAGACATCAGCACAGGCAAAGAGTTCTTGGAGAAGACCCCAGAGGCAAAGTTCAGTCAAAGCCAAAGTTAACACATGGGATTACTTCAAATTGAGAAGCTTCTGTACTGCAGAAGAAACAGTCAAGAAAGTGAAGAGGCAACAAACAGAATGGGAGAAATTATTTGCAAACTATGCAACTGATAAAGGATTAAAAACCAGAATCTACAAAGAGAGTAAGAAACTCCAGGCCAGTGTCATGGCTCACTCGGCTAATCCTCTGCCTGTGGTGCCAGCGCTCCAGGTTCTAGTCCCAGATGGGGTGCCAGATTCTGTCCCGGTTGCCCCTCTTCCAGGCCAGCTTTCTGCTGTGGCCCAGAAAGGCAGTGGAGGATGGCCCAAGTGCTTGGGCCCTGCACCCGCATGGGAGACCAGGAGGAAGCACCTGGCTCCTGGCTTCAGATCAGTGCAGCATGCTGGCCACAGAGCGCTGTCCGTAGTAGCCATTAGAGGGTGAACCAATGGCAAAGGAAAACCTTTCTCTGTGTCTCTCTCTAACTCTGCCTGTCAAAAACAAAAACAAAAACAAAAAACTCCAAACAACAAAACAAACAAGCCAGTTAAGAGATGATCAAAGGACTTAAACAGACAATTTTCAAAAGAGGAGATCCAAATGTCCAACAGACACATGAAAAAAATGTTCAAGGGCCAGTATTGTGGCACAGTGGGTTAAAGCCCTGGCCTGAAGCACTGGCATCCCATATGGGCGCTGGTTCTAGTCCTGGCTGCTCCTCTTCTGATCCAGCTCTCAGCTATGGCCTGGGATAGCAGTAGAAGATAGCCTACATCCTTGGGTCCCTGCACCCATGTGGAAGACCTGGAGGAAGCTCCTGGCTCCTGGCTTCGGATTGGCACAGCTCCAGCCATTGCAGCAATCTGGGGAGTGAACGAGCATATGGGAGACCTCTCTCTATCTCTCTCTGGCTCTACCTCTCTCTGTAACTCTTTCAAATAAATAAAATAAATCTTTAAAAAAAAAGAAAAAGAAAAAATCCTCAGGACCCCTAGCTGTCATGAAAATGCAAATCAAAACCACAATGAGGTTTCACCTCACCCCAGTTAGAATGTCTCTCATACAGAAATCAACAAACAACAGATGCCAGAGAGGATGAGGGGGAAAAGGTACCCTAATCCACTGTTGGTGGGAATGTAAACTGGTAAAGCCACTATGGAAGACAGTATGGAAATACCTCAAAAATTTGAATATAGACCTACCATATGACCCAGTCATCTCAATCCTGGGAATTTACCCAAGGGAAATGAAATAAATAAACAAAAGAGCTATCTGCACCTCAATTCACAATAGCTAAGACATGGAATCAACCCAAATGCCCATCAACTGAAGACTGGATAAAGAAATTATGGGATATGTACACTATGGAATACTACATAGCAGTAAAACAAAATGAAATCTGGTCACTTGCAACAAATTGGACCAATCTGGAAAAGTTCATACTTAGCAAAATAAGCCAGTCCCAAAGGGACAACTACTAATGTTCTCCCTGATTTGTAAGAAATAATAGCACACCTCAATTGAAATCTTCAGAAATGTAACAGACACTTTGAGAAGCAATGTCTTGAGCAGTCCCTGTCTTGACTATTGAGGAACAGTTTTTAACTTTTAATTTATTTTTTCTCTTCTTCATACTATATGTTGAACTCATTACTTAACATAGTTATTCATATTTACATAAAGTCAATTGAAAATAGATCACAGTAAAAAATAAGAGGGAGGAGGAAGTTTGTAACTGTATAGCTGTATAGTTCTCCATACAGCCCTATGGACTTACTTCTAAGAGTACAGTTTAAAAACTTGTCATGGGACTCAAAATCCCATTAAAGGTGGTGGTAAAAATGTCATCTTAATTGTTAAAGTGATCATATTAAGTGTCAAAGTGAACATATAGGTAGGATTATTTGTTAAAGAGATCATATAAATAGCATCAAGTACCTGGTAATAATAATGGAATCAAAAAGGAGGAAATATCCAACATGGGAAGCAGTCCACATAGCATATGCATAGAATGACAATTGCTTTAAGTAACACTCTGACCTCAGAATCAACCCTTAAGGCATTCAGATGTGGCTGAAAAGCCTATGAGAGCATTTCAGACATGGAAAGCAAAGACACCATAGAAAAATATCCTGCATGAAGGATCTCTGTGAGACCCCAGTGGGAAGAGGGGCCATCAAAGAAGGATGTACTTTTCTTTGAAGGGAGGAGAGAACTTCCACTTTGATTATGGCCTTGCTAAATACTGATGGAGTTTTGGTCACAAAACGCTTCCATACCCTTGGTAGCTCATGGCAAGAGCCACGGGTGATCATTGACATCATAAATAAGAGTGTTAATTATTAAGCTAACAACAGAAATCACTGTGTACTAGCTCCTCATGTAGGATCTCTGTCCTTAATGAGTTGTATTATGAGAATTAACTGCAAAACTTGTTCTCAAAGAGTACTTTATATGTTGTATATGTGTGTGTGGGTGCAAACTGTTGAAATCTTTACTTACTATAGAGTGGGTTTTCTGTATGTAAAGTTAATTAAAAATGAATCTTAATGAAGAATGGGATGGGAGAGGGAGTAGGAGGTGTGACAGGAGTGGGGGTGGGAATGGGGGGAAGAACCACCATATTCCTAAAATTGTACCTATGAAATTTGCATTCATTAAATAAAAGTTTTTAAAAAATGAAAGCATTCTAGGCAGTGGCTGGAGCACTTAAATATCCAGAACCAAAAATATTTATAAACAATTGCTATGGGACACATTCTCTCTACTAGCATTTTACTGTTATTAATATTAACTCTCACAATAGTTAAAATTAGGTAGTTCAGGATTGCCAACATTCACTGATGAGGAAATCGGAGCACAGAAAGATACTGTAAGTTGCCCCAAATCACAAAGTTAGTACATGGTATAGCAAAGAGTTGAACATGACTAGCACTTAGGCACCTACATGCTTATCTGTTATGCATAAAAGAATGTTTATACAATGAGATACATGGATATTTTATATAATTCTCAAGTCCACTTATGGCAATTACATTTCTTAGAAATCAATTTGACATTTGGAAAACTAACGTATTCAAAAAGTAAGAGATCCTTAATTCCTTTCACAATATATATAAATAATTAAGAAGTTGTACAGTAGATTAAAAAAAATTGGTATAAAATTTAGTTCAGGGCAGCCCAACTATCTGGTTTCTTGCCCACTGTGGCTCTCGTTGCCCGCAGTCCCAGCCTCTGTGGGCCAGGCTGCAGCCTCTGTGGGAGGACATGGAGGCAGGTCATGGCATTCTGCAGGGGGAGCCAGACCCTGAGAAAGGATGATGTGAACTACAAGATGCTTTTCTGGGTGATCAATGAGAAGCAAGTGGAAGACATCACCATTGACTTCTTCTACGGGACACACACCATCACCCTGCTCAGCTTCAGCATTGTCAACCTCATGTATTGTGCCTTCACCAGGGATGACTATTCCAGAAGACAACATCTGGAAGGGTATCCTGTCATTTTTTTTCTTCCTTATCATCAGCATGTTAGCTTTCCCCGATTGTCTATTTACTAGGCCCCATCCAACGTTATGGTGAATGGTTTTTTGGGCTCAGTGTGCTCTACTTCCTGTTCCTGCACCTGTTCAGTTTTGAGCAAGTGGAGTGCCTCATGTACTGGCTGGATCCAAACCTTCACTACGTCACCAGGGAAGCAGATACCACGGAGTATGCCGAGAACTGCCATGTCATCACATAGGAGTGCGTCATCAGCCATTTCGTTATATTTGCATTTGGGCACTTCTGGGGCTGGACCATGAAGGTCCTTCTGATCTGAAGTTATGGCCTGTGCTGGACAATCAACATTACCTGGGAGCTGACTGAACTTTCCTCCATGCATCTCCTGCCCAACTTTGCAGAGCGCTTTTGGGATCAGGTCCTCCTGGACATCCTGCTGTGTAACGGCAGTGGCATCTGGCTGGGAAAGTCTAGAGACGGGGATATACCATTGGGCCAGCTTCAAGGACACACACACCACCACCAGCAAAATCAAATGAGCTGTGCTCCAGTCTACACCGGCCAGCTGGACCTATGTTAGACGGTTTGACCCCAAGTCTTCTTTCCAGAGAGTGGCTGAAATACACTTATTCAGGATCATTTGGCAGCTGAGTTGAATACCTTCTTCGTGAAACGTATCTTTGTGTTTCAAGCCAGCCAGCCAATAAATTGGAGTAGGACTCTCCTTTTTGGCTGCACCACAGCTCCCACAGTGAGGCAGTACTATGCTAACCTCACCAACACACAGCGCAAGCACATGAGAACACAGTGTTGGGTATTTGTGGTCACTGGTTTCCTGGAATCTATTCTTTGCCTAAAATTTGGCCAAAATCTCTTCTCTAAGATCCAAAAACTCTATGTTGTACTTTGTCTTCTTTGTGAAGCCTTCACCACCTTCCTGTATATGACATGGTCTGGTATGCAGAGCACTACGGCCACAGGGAGAAGACCTACTCAGAGTGTGAGGACAGCACCTACAGCCCTCACATCTGGCATCCCTGGAAAGGTACAAAAGGTTCTAATGACAGCCCACCCAAGCATTCAGGCAATAGTGAAAGCCATTCTTCCAGAAGACAGAATTGACATTCCAAGTCAAGACTCACCAATGGAGTTGGGAAGAAATGATAGACCATGTTTAATCAGTGATGTCCCAGAGAGTGCCTAGATCCATGAAAGGAGCAGAACTCATTTAGATCTCCCTGTTAAGAGGTTGGAACATTTAGAGCCAATGGGAAGAGAAGTGGGAATGTTAGGGGGAGGGATCATTGTTTAAAGAGTGTAAGTCTTGTTTCCCATAGACCTGGCCACAGAAGGCAGATCTTTGCCTGGGGTCCTTTGCCAATCTGGGGTCTGTCTCAAGTTCAGCACTTGACACACTGTTAACAGTAACAATGCAGTTTGTTAGATGGACAAAGGAGGTCTTTACTCAGTGTTGCCAAGGGCAGCTCTGCACTTGCAGGTATTGTGGAGGCAATGTCAACATCTACATTCAGACAAGACATTAACCAGATGGTTAATCGACGGTCACCAGTTTTTATTCTTATGAATCTCCTTTTCCATTTGATTGAT
Organism: Lepus europaeus; assembly: GCF_033115175.1. Lineage (NCBI taxonomy): Eukaryota > Metazoa > Chordata > Mammalia > Lagomorpha > Leporidae > Lepus > Lepus europaeus. Next base: position 31,088,275 of record NC_084828.1, read on the forward strand.
TTGTGTAAGTTTAGGCCACTTTTCCATCTTTTATTTTGTTGTCTTCAAGTTTAGGGCACATAAAGTCCTCCAGAAGCTACTGTTGAAATTGAGGGATGGTGCCCCTTCCTTGAATCTAGAGAGAAGGGGGAGTGCTCTTGTGTTCCTGTCTAGCAACCCCAGCCCCCCTTGAAAGACCTTCTGCCGTGTGGCAGGTGCACTGCAGTCTGAGGAAGGGTTGGCTGCCTGCATAGGAACCTGAGTTTCACATCCAAACATGTTTTGTCCCATTACAAATGTTACTTATCCAGATTGATCTACCATGCACAAAAGCAAACCTGTAACAGGGGAAGTGAACACCATGGCACCTCCCCCAGCCAGGTCCCTTTTACATTTGCTGTTTTCCTTCCCTGGTGTGTTACGGCTGACACTGTCTTTAGTCCCAGGTGAAGTGCTGGTTAGTATTACCTTTCATGCATGCAATGCTCTAGAACATCCTCCCCAGTAGTTCACCACCTCTGATGGATTCCTGTTTTCAATAAAACACATGAAAGCCCATCAAAAAGAAAAATTAGTTCAGGTGTGAAGGCCTGGCATTGTATGCAGCTGCTTATGCCACCACTTGTAGTGCTAGCATTCCATATTGGAGTGCCAGTTCAAGTCCCAGCTGCTCTGCTTTCCATCCAACTCCTTGCTTATGTGCCAGGGAATACAGCAGAAGATCATCCAAGTACTTGGGCCCATGCCAAAACATGAGAAATCCAGGTGGAGTTACCAGATCCTGTTTCAGCCTGACATAGCCCTTGCTTTTATCTGCATTTGGGGGAGGAACTAGGTAATAGAAGGTCAGTGTGTGTGTGTCTCCCTTTTCCTCTCCTTTTCCATCCCCTTTCCTTTCCCTTCTCTTCTCTCTGCCTTTCACATAAAGGAATTTTTAAAAAATCAGAGGTATGTATCATGCATTTTTTTTAATTTTACCTAGTTTAGGTTCTATTATTCAGTTTCCAAGTAGTTAAATACAAAATTTAAGATCCAGTAAAATAATCTTATCACTAGATTTCAAATGCTGGGATGAGTGAGAGGGGCATCAGATCCTTGTATTATAATCTATACTAGCATTTCCTGAGATTAGCTGAGAAACCCACAGCTCATTTTAGTCCATGAGTTTTTGTCCAGATAGGTCACTGTTAAGTCATTTGTCCCTGTAATCTGAAAAATGACTTCAGGTGTGCTCCTTCCAGGAGGGCTCCCATGGGATTGTTTCTGTATTCCTCACCACACTGTCAGACTTACAGGACAAGAGGTTATTTATGCTCTCTCATTTTCTTGCTCCAATTAGTTTCAGGGGATATTTGTGCTTCTAGGTACCACCTTGGAATTTAAGGAAAATGTTTATTATCATAAGCTGAGCAGAGATGGCTGTCCATCTGAATACATTGCCTTTTTCCATCCTCCCTCATTGGGAGGTATGGCCATGTAACTGAGTTTTAGTCGATGGGATATGAGCAGCAATAGTGCCACCACCAGATCTGCCTTCAAAACCACCCACTCTCACACCTGTCTGTCATTTTCCCTTCTATTGTTACGACACAAAGCTCTAAGGTTGAAGCGACACAGCTATAAAAAACTTCACTTCCTGAGTGTTGGAGTGCGAAGCCACCATCTGGAACATCCACTAGAACCACTATTGATCAAGAAATTAGCTTTTCTTTTGGGTGAGCTGTTTACAAATGGTTCTGCTTGCTATAATGGGTTACAGTACCCTAACATAAACCAATCAAGTTAGATATGTTAAAATAATGGTTTTCATTCTGAGAAAATCATGCCTGCATGAACTGTATGTAGGCAGAGAATTAGAAGAACAAAGGGTACAAAGAAAATCAAAGATGAGTAACCCCTCTTAACATTTCATTGCATTACTCCATGACATTTGCTGTTCTCTGTCAAATGGGCCGCATACACAAGAATGGCATGACCTGTTAGGGTCTCAGTAATCAGCTTGAGGTCTACCCCAGATAGGGGAACTATGGTACTTGAAATTGGTAATATTTTAAAAGTGAGAACAGATGTTTATTAAATACATACTAGATTCCAGTCCCTGCTCTAGGATGAAATGTAGTGAAAGACCAATAATCTCTACTTCCTCCCAAAGCAGAAATACTCAAAGTGAGCCCTCTCCTCCACCATGACCCATAAGTACTGAGATAGTAGAGCTAGACAGAGGTCTTTACAAAGTGTATCATTCTCTGCAGCTGTTCTCATGAAGTTAGGATTGTAGTGCAGTTCCCCTTTCACCACTCCTAGAACACAATGAGTACCCTGAGCACTTGAAGTTGAGCTCTCACTTTAAGGCACCTTTCCTTTTCCCACCATCATCTTCACAGAATATTTATTATAAGATTTGATGATTGTAGGACTCAGATATCTATAAATACATAAATTTCCAACTGCTTGAAATTCTTCTATGGCCTGCCTCACTTCTTAAACTGTAGCAGAAGAGCGCATATTGAAACTGTATGCTTGGCACATGCTTGGATTAATTATACTTTCCTGATTAAATATGCAGAGCAAATTTCAACGTGATCCCAGGTGATATGTTGGGTGCTGAGTTTTCCAAAGTAGTTTTTTACTGGTTTCTCAGTCATCACTCCATCTTGGTTTTAAACATCAATCTATATTGTACAAAGTCTAACCCCAGCTGAGTAAGCTGAAATTGAGAAATGAAAATCAGATTGATTCTCATGTAATGAATATGGGAATTGTGACTTCAATGCTAGAACATCAGAGAACTAAAGGATAGGGGATTTTTAAGTATCTTGAGAATGTCCTTCTTCCAAAAACAACTTGATTTGCAAAGACTGGGATATTTTGAGGTTTCAAGCTATGGGTTAAAGTAAAATCTCAGTGCTCTCAATCTGGTTAAACACAAAGTTCTGTCTTAAATGAAATTTCTGGTAACATCAAGCTTCGCATTGCTTTCACCTGAAACCATAATGAGAAAAGTTTTCACATGGACAGAAAAAATTTAAAAATAAACAAATGACTCTTGTTTATCAAATAACTACACACATAGGCATTCACACAGGGTGCCAGATCTGCCCAGAACTTAAGTGAGAATCCTGGAAAAAGGTTCAATGAGCCATTACTATTGCCTCAGCCAGTTTCTCCCCGAAGATTTGGGCATTCACATCCCATCATCCTGGGGGAGGGCATGGGGTAAGTCTGCATATTTGCGGACAGTGTGGCCATAGTTGGGAAATACTGTTGTGGGAACATACTGGGAACAACTGCCAGAGCGCAGCTTCACCATATTCAGTCAAAGAAATTCCCATTTTCTTTCCCCCTCATTTTTTTTTTCCTTTCTTAGTAACTCCCACCCCATTCCCATATTTCCCAAGGTTTATTTTCCTCTAGTACCTTTAGTATTAATCAACAAAAAAAAAATATTCTTAGGTTGCAAACGTGGAGGAGAAGCACTTTTCCCTATTTCTCCCATTCAGTACAAGTACCCTAAACACTAGATAAAAACAAAGGCGGCTCTGACGGGTAATAAGAAGGCAGACTGCCTAAGGACTATGGCCCCAAGAAATGAGGCCATGGCGAGATACCTCAGTTTTTGTGTTTTTCTGTCTCATAATATTCTAGACTCAGAATTGAAGAAAAACCAGAGCAATCAGAAAAACTTAAAAATATACAGACCATAACGTTTCAACCAAAGTCTACTTTTTGTACCTAAAGGAGCAGGAAAGGGGCAGCAGAAACAGTAACTGCTGAATTCTAAATAGCAGAGAAAAACTTGCAGCTCCATCTGTGCTTTCCTTGATCTTTAAGAACAGAGTAGGAAGTCTAGACTTCCACCCTGGCCCAGCTGTAGAGGTTGCTCTTCCAGGTCCTACACACAATACGGTGGTGTCAGAGAAGACTGGGGAGCTGGGAAGGTCTTCTCCATTAAGCATAATGGAACGCCCCCAACAATGTGCAGGTGTCACTGGAAAGCAAAGGGGAAGCCTGCCTTCAACCCACTGCTGCAGTGATGCAGGTCCTTGCCCCCTCTATGCTTCAGGGGCGTCAGAGGAGGTCTGTGGAGAGACACAGCTTTCACTACTGCCCATGGGAGGGTGCGGCTGCTCTCACTCCTCTCCTTGGTGTCTGGAGACCGTGAAGAAAACACCAAGGCATTCCTACAGGGAGCTGTCAGCGAAGGTCCAGTAGGAAACTCAAATTCTCACACTCACCCAGAAGAAAAGCAGCACCTTCGTCCCTACCATTGCTCAGCTAAGTGGGGCAACTCACTTAAAATAGATCTGTAAATAATGAAATGCCCAGCCGGGGCTGTTGCAGGCATTTGAGGAGTGAACCAGCAGGTGGGAGACATCTATTTCTCCCCTTCCCTCGGTCTCACTTTTTGTCTCCCTCTCTGTTATTTGGCCTTTCAAATAAATAAATAAATAAATCCTCAAAAAACAGTGAAATGTATTTATGAAAATGGTCACCCAGAGCTAACAACCATAAAGAACTTAACAACAGCAATTAATGATAGACTTCTACAAAATAAGATTGGACTAAAATAAAAAATTGAGAATTAGGTTAAAAAAAATCCATGTTCCACTGCATCCACACAGATTGTTGTTGGCTGAGTTATGGACGGAGTCATTGGAGCACACTAATTTCCAGGTTTTCTTTCATTGCCCTTCCCTACCCTGCCCATTCATAAGTGCCCTCACACCTAACCGCTGGTGAAGTAGTGTTACCCAAACATTGTCAAATATAATTATGAATAAAGACAGTAACCCGTCCATCTTTAAGTTAAACGCTTAATTAATTTCCTACTTGTTCTAAACTTCTTTGCATCCTTATAAAGTTCATCCTACCCAGCTCCTTGTAAAACAACTCCAAAACGATTTCATTGTTTGATAGTCTTTAAGATATCATTTCACTTAAAAATCCTATTTCTTTTCTCCTTTTTAGTCAGTTTTTATTGAGTCTTTATTTATGAGATAATGGTATGATCCAAAAGCAATATAAGCCTTTTTTATAGAATTTTCCCCTCTGAGATAAGACTATGAAAGTTCTTATAAACCTCTCTACTTTTAAAAGCAGGAATTGGCAGGCCAAGTGGGATTTCAAAACCATTGGATATCTAATTGCATTCTCATTTGTCTTAACAAATTTTTCACCTGGCTTTGTATTCTCAAGAGAAAAAAAATATTGTGAGGACTATCTTTTTCATGCAAACAAATAAAAAAGGATCACTTTCCATTTCCATTGATTTTATTTGGAGAAGTGTGAATCTCAGGGATGGGTCTTGTTAGGAAAGTGGGGTCAATTTTAATATTAAAACAAAAAAAGGAGGGAAGCGCTTTTTTCAACTGCATGGAAGCTCTAACATGTTGCCATACTTGTAAGGAATTGTCCCCAGTCTTATAAAATAAATAAAACCATCTGACTCTGTTGTGAATAAGAATTCTTGAAAATTGCCCAAAACACTGAAAATGGAACTTTTATATCCTGGAATCTGTAGTGTTAGAGTTATCTGAGGTAGAGTACTACTCAGACTATAATTCCTTCAAAATGTGTAAACCACAAATATGTAGGATGCAGAAAATTTTGCAAGCAAAATAAAACTAGTATTTACAGTAAAAAATGAGCAGCTGGGGGGGTATTTTCTTGAGAGGGTAAGCTATGTTAGTTGATTAGATAATGACTTTATTAAAGGCTCTTTCAAAAATATTATGTGCTGTGTAGTCAAAGCTCTGTAGTTCCTGAGATAGCCATCCTTTACGGCACTCCAAACAAAAAAAGATGAGATGTAAACACTTCAGCTTTATTCCTGTTGTATTTTCCTTTATACTTGACTTATAAATTGATTGCACATGATCCTAGCACAAAAATAAGCTCAGTTTTTAAGAAATTTTGATTTTTAGGATTCAGTTATTTTTTTGTGTGTGTAAGATGCTGGCAAATAGCTAGACATTGCTTCAATTTAATTGTTCTGATTGGCTCTGCAGCCATTGTAAAACAAACAAACAAACAAAAAGCTGACCAATAAGGATTAAGGATTCAGGACACTACAAGGATGACTGCTTCCTGAAGTTCTCCTAATGTTCAGGAGGTAGTTTTCCTCTTGATGGCATCTAGAATCCATTATTTTCTAGTAAACCCATATGATCACAAAGAATTATAAAGAGTATTTCAACAGGCCTACCTGACGAGCTCTGCAATGTCTCTTGAACAACTTTTAAGAATCGTTTTCCCAAACAGAATTGGAAAAGTTTAATGGAGCGGTAGTGTCAAATCAGAAATCCTTTTAGAATAGCTTTTACACACTACTATGGAGTTCACAATGTACTGCGTATGCAACCTCAGGTTGTGGCCTGTTTATCCCTATCCAATCATGCTGGATGGGATACAATTCCATCTTTTAGTTGATTCAGCAATACACAAAATCAGCTTGGCCCTAACCATGCAAATACAATCTGAACTCAATTTTTAAGAAACCACATGTTTTTCCCTTAGGGAATGGGCTGTTTGTGGCAAAGCAGTCACTTTTGTAAGACAATTATTCTCTGAAGTAGCATTTTCAGACTAAAACTGAGAATTCTGACACTTTTACTGCAACAAGGTATCTATACATTTCAAATATTCCCAAACAACACATTACTTTTCTTATTGATGCCACTTAAGCAACTATATAAAGCCATATATAAAAAATTCTATCCAAGGACTAGTTTCCCTTTTCAGATAAATCAGTGGATTCCAAGTCTTGCAAAACTCCTTGCTTTCACCTAGAAAAAGTAAGCAATCTTACCTTCCTTGGGCCCATTAGCAATTTATTACCTCATAGCTTCAAGTCCACCCTCTAATACTGGAGCTGACCCCTGTAAATGTTTCTCCTTTGTCATATGTACAAACTTGAGTATTATCAGCAGATGGGTCTAGAGAATAGTCTAGAAAAAGGAAGCTTGATTCCTGTGCATTTTTCTCTGCTTGGTTCTGTGGTGCAGTACATGTGACACTCAGGGAGGTTTACCTCAAATGAGTTCCACTGCAGGGCCCAGGTGTCCAATGAGTAATTCTCTGGTACTTCAGAGGGCAGTTTTCAGCACCTAATCTCGTCTGCCATCTTACCAGAAAATTCCATGAAGCCACACTTCCAATGGACAGTTTCCCAAGCATCACAGAAGGGATTTCTAGCAATTTCTGCTGGCATTATACCACATCACCATCCGATGGCCCAAGGCCATGACCAGTCTCATAAATGGTAGGTATCTCTTCCAGATTTGTTCCTTCTTTGGATGATCTTCTATACCCCAGGCCTAGAAATAATGGCTATACCCTACATCTGCTATTCCAGTGTTGCTTGAAGTTCTTTTTCCCTTGGTAGGTAATGCAGGTAAACTATAGCTAACAGTTCTTTATATCAAACTTTCTTTGTAGAAATTACTATATAGTTCCTTTACCTGATAGATTCTTAAATGATATTTACCTTTAAACAGCTTTAAATTCAGTAATAACATACAGAACAAATTCACTTTCAATATATAATACAAAATATAGGAACTCTAACATATTACCTTAACAAAATATGGTCCCACAACTTTTAAGTAAAAATTATTTTTAAAATATATGCATACTAGCAACATGAATATACCATATTATACCATATATATTTTCAAACAAATGTGTTTGTTTTCTCTATGCTTTGTCAAAGGAAATTTCTCTCATTGGAAATACTGCCTAAGTACCTATAGAGGTATTGAATTAAAAATGTCAAATGAAACATCAGCTGTATACTGTTAAACGGAAGTGTAGTTGTATAGATGTAGCAAGTGAGTGACAGATGGGATATATAAAAACTATAATTGATTGCAAAGACTATAAGTATGGTAAACCTTTGTCTCTTGTGGACTATGTTAAAAGAGGAACATGGAAACTACACATGATACTGAAGGGGCAGCCCTTTTAGGATATCCTCCAACAGATTTCTGATGAAATACTGTCAACGTTTATCCCATTACATTAAAAAATATGTGACGGATATGGCATCCACTGCTAAGCACCTATTTTCCATATGAGGAGACGAAAGGTCTGGTGACTGCTAGACTTCTTTCCCTGTCATTAGCACCCACTCAGAAAAGATGCTCAAACGCTCCTGAGAAGTTACTGTGTCCTTAGTTTCCTAGCCTCTGTAACAAATCACCACACAGTTTGTAGCTTCAAGTAACAGAATTGTTTTCTCTCATGGTTCTCGAAACCAGAACCTCAATGTCAGTTTCACTGGATGAAAATCAAGATGCTGATAAAGTATTGTCCTTCCAGGATCCCTAGGGAAGAACATGTTCCTTGTCTCCTCCAGTTTTTGTCATTACTGACATTCCTTTGCTGTGGGCATCATACTCTAATCTCTATATCCATCCTCACTTTTGTTTTCTGACTATGCTTCTCTTTCTCTCAAATTTCTTCCTACCCCTCTCTAATGAGGACACTTGTGATTGCATCTAAAACCCATCCAGGTAATCCAGGATAATCTCCAATGACAGGATGCTAAACTTAATCACATATATAGAGATCTTTTTCCCCTTTGAGGTAACATTTATAGGTCCCAGGGCTTAGGATATGATGTCTTTAGGTGGTTTATTCAGCCTACTACTCTGAGCATCACCCAGAGAGCTTGTGCTTTTATTCTAGATAAAATAACTAAACGATCCCTATGTTATTTCCCTTTGGGAGAAGATAAATGTCATCTATGCCTGAAAATAAAAGGACTAATGATGAAGGAGCTACCTAAACAGGAAGCCGATTTTCCTAGCCCTTTTAGCATCTGAATATGGCCATATGACTACTGTTGGTGCAATGAAAAGTGAATGGAATTGACTGATATGTTATACTGGACCAGATATTTTAAAGGGTAGAATACCTCCTCAAAAGTCTTTGCTTTTATTGGATTTAGACTATAAAATGGAAAACACTGAAATACAAAATGGAAGAAACCAAATAAATACCTTTAAATACTTTGGTACAGAAAAACAGAAACACCAAATGAATTAAGAATATGTTAAAATCATTAGCAAGGAAAGATAGATTACCTATATAAATATGATAGATTAATGATAGGTAGGCTGGTAATAAAATTTCAACAACAAAGAAAGCCTTAAAGATTTGAAAGAAAATACCTATCCCCAAGAACTGTGTATCCAGCAAAATGCTGTTTCTAGAACAAAGGTGAACTTTCAGAAAGTAAACCTTTGAAAGTTTATCATATTAACTAAAGGCATTCCCAATGTACATCATTCAGAAGAAAATTGAGTGCAGGATAGGAACTAAGAAATTTTCAATAAAATAATAAGTATATATATATAATTATCTACAAAATTAATAGTGATATCAAATTTTGAACTTTAAAAAAGAACTGAAATACTGCATAGCAAGAGTGCATGAGTTGCGATTTATTGAGCTAACCGCCAACAGTTAAACATGAGGATATAATTTTAATTTAGATTCTACCTCAGGGTGATGATGTCACTTTAAAAAGAGAGCTGTGAAAACAGCTTATTATTACAAAGTATATTGTCATTAAACAATTAAGCAATCCATCAGTTTAGCAAACTCTAATAAGTGATAGGAAAGGCAGGAATTACTTTGTGCCTACCATTTGGCCATCCTACTGCCTTTGGCTATTATTTATTGACAGCTGATCCTATGTTTATTAGTATCCTCTGTTCCAAACAGTGCAAAGTGGTTACAGTGACTTCATTGCAAGAGCAATGGACTCCACTGAGAGTAGACAGGCAGCAAGCACAGTATTATTCCTATCTGGTAGGTGGCTGGTTAGGATGCTGATTAAGGAACTGGGCAGATTTGATATCATTACATCTTATTGGTTCAAATAGATGTTATTTGTTGAAAAATGAAGTATCTAACAGGTATTTATGAATATCAATCGTTCCAAAACTGGAGATTAACCAGTCACAAGGTTTCCACCCATGATGTTGGAAGGTCCTATGAGAAGACTCACCTCTAAGGAAGCAACTATAAAACTTAACATTAGTACTAAAAGGCACTAGAGAGTGACTAGAAGCAAACAGGCTCAGCTGGGGAGTGTAATGTTCTTGGAGGGTAATGAAGTGGTAGAAGTATGTACTTATTTCTATGATTTTAGCCTAGATTTAATTGCAGTCTATGAGCCTCCCAGTAGTGGTAGGGAACAACTGTGAAAAAAAAAAAAATAAGTGCTTCTGGCTTGGAAGACAGAAAATTGATGCTAGGAAAATCACACAAAAATGAGCAAAAAATCCTGGAAGAAAGAATTCCATATTCTGATGGCTAATCCCTGGATAGAAAAAATTGGCTCCCTTCTTTCAGGTACTCTTCTGCACAAATTCCAGGCAGGCAGTCTCTGCTCTAATCTCTCCTCAATTTAGTAAAACTACCATGCTCTGCTTGTCTCTCTGGGTCTTTTCCAGACATGCCACAATCCTGCCAATGTGTGTGGCCCTCTCGATTCCCATAATATCTCAGAGCTTTTAGGAACACAACACAGGAACATCTCATCCCCCAAACTTTCTTTTGATGTGTTTTGGACCAATCTCCTTTTTGCCTCAACTGGTATCATCACCTCAGGGAGCTGAATGTTAGATAATGTTCCCTAATTGCTTTTCACAAATGCTTCGCACATAGGACCTTGTGACTGTGCAAGTTCTGAGTCCGTTCAAATAACTGCCAGGCAGGTCAAATGGAGCATTTGGAGGAGTATCGCGCTCATTCGGCCTCCTCAAATGGTTGTTATGTTGCTGGTTTCCTAAGCCACCCTAGAATTGGAAGAGAGGGTTGCAAATAGGCAAGTTAAAATTGCCACAAAGCTTGTTTTTGTCATGAAATTCAGCCATTTTCTTGAATAAAAACTCCTCACATTACACAATTAATTTCCAGAGTCCTGAAATGATAGATTTTGATCTTCTCAGTGTTTTCAATATTTCTTTGGGAGAATCAATTTTCAGAAGTCCTTACTCTTGACTAAAAGTGGCATTAATTCCGCTGCATCTTGGAAGATCTTCTGTATATGGAATCATATTTTCTAATTATATTTTTTCAGCAATCTGAACATATCATTCTGTCTTCAATGGTTTATCCTAAATATATATATATATATATATATATATATATATATATCTTATTTTACTTCTTTCATGATACTTTTATACTCTGGTTATTTGTCCTTAATGTGTTGTACAATGTGAATAAATGCTATAACTAGTACTCAAATAGTACTTTACACTTTGTGTTTCTGTGTGGGTGCAAACTGTTGAAATCTTTACTTAGTATATACTAAATTGATCTTCAGTATATAAAGATAATCGAAAATGAATCTTGAAGTGAATGGAATGGGAGAGGGAGTGGGAGATGGGAGGGTTGCGGGTGGGAGGGAAGTTATGGGGGGGGGAAGCCATTGTAATCCATAAACTTTACTTTGGAAATTTATATTTATTAAATAAAAGTTAAAAAAATGCCTTTTTAAAAATTTTGTGTATATCCTTCTGAGGATTGGTCATGCCTTTCCAATCTGTCACTTGATCTGTCATTAATTTTGAAAAAGTCTTAATTATTCAAGTACGATTTCACTCTTTATTCTCTTCTGCTTTCAATACTCCAATTAAATAAATTTTAGTTCTTTTCATGAAATCTTATGTTTCTTATATCCTTTTCTGTAGTTTTTAAAAATCATCTTACCCATGTTTCCTCTGGATTCTTCTTCAGACCTGTCTCTTAACTCACTAGTCCTCTGCAGTTGTTTCCATTCTGCAGTTAAATGCATCATGTTCTTAAGGAACTGAAATTCTTAGTTCTTCAAGCTTCACATAGCTATTTTTCAAAGAGGTGATGAAATTTGCCTAATTAATTCATTAAGCTTCTTTATCACACTTGTTGATGTAGATCACCCATGTTTCTTTTTCTAAAGAATTTTTGCTTGTCATTTTAGTTTGAAGTCAAGCCTTATATGCTACTTTAGGTCTGCTTTATTTGCTTCAGTGCAGGATATTATATGTAAAGTTTTCAGTGAGCACCTAAGGGCCTGGGTTATGTATTATCTTTGCTTACAGAGGATTTGGTAGGCAGCTCCTCTAGGGGCCCTGACCATCCTATTAAATATATCTTCAAATAGATAGATGCACTTTATTCTGTATAGTTGTTTATTTGTTTACAGAGTATAGATCTGAAGCAACTGAATGTACCAATTCCAAAAATAAAAACTCTACTGAGAATTTTAATTATTGATCCTGAGTTTCTAAATCTAATTTCTAGGAATTATTTCTACCCAAAGTAAGAGTCATTTCTTACTAGAATACATAATTGAAATTTTATGGAATTTGGAAGAGATAATGTCACATCTCAGTGCTGGCTTTCTGATGCTAATACAGATGAAATTGCTGAGAGTCCCCTGAGGACTTGAAGATATCAAATCGCAGGCCTTGCCTCAGACCTTCTGATCCACACTGTGCACAGTGCATAGGACTTTATAAAACTTTACTTTCAGTTGTTGGCAAAGGAAAGATTGAGAACCTTTGTAAAAAGGGAAGAAGTCAAAAGGTAGATCCAAGTATTGGTTGGTATGATAGCTTTCTGGGGCTGCCATGACAATGTCCGCAGACAGGATGGCTGAAACAACAGAGATTTGTCTTTTCACATTTTTGGAGTCAAGTGTCCAAAGTCATCTTTTTTCTTTCTGAGTTCTCTCTTCATGGCTTATAGATGGCTGTCTTCTCCCTATGCCTTTCCTTGGCCTTCCTCCCCTACATGTCTATGTCCAGATGTCCTTCTCCTACAAGATCACTGGTCAGATTACATGAAGGTCCATCCTAATGACCTCATTTTAACTCAGTTACTTCTCTAAAGACCCTATCTTCATTTACAACTACATTCTGAAATAATGAATTTTGGAGGGGTCACAATTTAACCCGTAACATCTGAGATAATGAACCTTGGCTTTCAGGTAAACACGTCATTATTTCCATAAACTGGAAGTCAATAGAATTGAAGAGTCAAACCCAGAAAACTCTTGGATGGACCTTAAGGGAACGGTTTTTTGAGAGCACTTTACACAGTAATAAAGAGAGACAACTTTGCTAGTGGATGTCAACCTTATGGCTGAAGTCCCTGAGATTACCACATTCCTATACATTCAAAAGCCCAGATGTTCAGCATCTCCTTGAATTTAATGTCTAAGAATGTTCTCAAATATTTTAATGCTATCTCTACTTAATTTCTTAATTTTCAGAAAACATTAGAAAGTAGAATATGCTTTAATATCTCTAGTAGGCATTTAAAAATAAGTGAAATACTTATAACTTTTTCCAAAGGACTGTACACGAATCCTTTACAAGTAAACCCAAGCGCACGTCTTCAGACTCTTGACTGTGGAAAATACCACAAGCACCAAATCACTAAAATATAGATCTCACGCTGCAGACACCTAATCTCTTTTGTGTAGGGAGAGTTCAGATAGAAGTGAACTATTTAAACCTAACATAGTCTCACATTTATTCAGCACTCATTTACCGAATATCTACTATACTCTTCCCTCATTTAAAACAGCCATTTCAGTGAATACAAAAACAAAACACCAGTCCACAGGCTCAACTCTTACAGAATTTATAGCCCAAATTAAGGGAAACTAAAAACATGGAATGTTTGATGGAATGCTGGGAGTCATCCTTGCATAGAGACCATCCTACTCTCCTGAGTTCTAATTATCTGAGTGCATATATTGCACGGCTAAGACAAGCATAATTATTGAAATGTAATACAGGAAAATAAGACTACCAACACCTCAACTAGAAAACACTGAATTTCCAGCATTTAGGATGTAGATAGATGAATAGCCAACAATAGAAAACATTGTAAGTCCCAAAAAAAGGTTTCAACAGTGATAATGCCAAAGTCCACCTTTCCATTTGACTTCTAAGACAAGTACAATTTATTTTTCATATGTCTAAGACATGAGAGTAAAAAAAGATTACAGGAAATGTTTTCTGAAAATATTTTGGCGATTTTATATCTTTGACTAATCGTGTAATATCATATAACTCTAGAAAGTAAATCATTACTTAGTACAGACTTTCCAGTAAAAATATAAATTGAAAAAACATATAAAGAATTAAGGTGTTTATAATACTGTCACCTTACAGGAAAAAGTGAAATGGCTTTTAGAATGAAAGTACATATAGTTGAGCAAGAATATTAACACTGTCTTCTTTCTCAAAAAAAAAAAAAAAAAAAAAAAAAAAAAAAAAAAAAAAACACCTTATTCCCTAAATACAGTATTATGACACCACCTACTGGGAATTTAGAAGACAACAATCAAGTCATCTCATTCTAACTACTCTTTTTTCAACTATAAGCATTTAAAAACATATGAATAAAGCAATTAAAAGAATGGCCAAAAGATACACACTGATGATGACATAGAGGAAAGTGATAAAGCTATTAGTAAAATTTTTCATGTTAAGGAAGCTGCTAGAGAAACCCTTTATCTTTGCTATTTGGGGTACTTACTATTAACTAGGATAGTCACACCTCAATGAAACTGGACTGGATTAATGAAACTGATACTAGTCTTGTTTATTAAGCAAAATACTCTTATACTAACCTATTATGAGATTAGTGTTTGGAAGATGAATTTGGTTCTATTTTGACATGAGTATACCTGAGAAGCCATCACACGCAGACTGTTTGGGTAAACATGTGGCATGGGTTGGGTTCTCTGGAAGCAAAGCTGAGATCAGCACCTGTGGAAGGAATGGGGAAAGCCAGGATGGGTAGTGAAGCACAACTGTAATATTGAAGTCATGGTCAGACCCGTGGCCAGCTCTGGGGTGTATGTGACCCTGCATTGAGCCAAAATGATTGTCCTCTGCTCCTCTCCACGACCCTGGGTGTGGGGAACCCTTGAAGGGCATGTTCTCAATGACTCTTTTTAGCTGAGGCAGAACCAATAGGACCTACCAACAAGTGCTTCCTGGAAAGAGGATCTGCGACTCCTCCCGAAGTGCAACTCCACAAGGAATTAGAGAGTGGGCCTAGGGATGATTTAAGGTCACATTTTAGAGTATGTTATTAATCTGATAATCATGATTAAAATTGATATTTCAAGTCTTCTAAAATTGTTTGTTCACTATGCATGACTGCCATCAAAGTTGAAGCAAATTCTTTTATGGTATCTACATCTGAAAGCTTTTATACAACTTTTATATAATAAGACTTCTTGGTCCTCACTTATATAAAATGAATGAAATACCCTGTTCATTCCCCAGGCCAATCCTCCTTCTTCATTTTTCTTCTAATTTTTAACTTACCTCAGCATAAACTGCTTGAACAACAAAAAGGATTTGATTTGCTAGTCACAAGTTAGTGCTATTACAACCAATGTGGGTCAACTTAAAAAGTTCTCAACGTGATATTTTTCAGATCATGAATGTAAAGTCAGTTTTACCCTCAAACCTGTACGCACATGCAGTACCCATCATAGGCACGTGATTAGCACCCTCATCCAGGGTAGACCCTAAAAAATGACAAGTTTCTTCATTTTCTAGATTTTCTCCCTACTCCTGATTTTGCCCTTTGCATTACTCCTGTGTTTTATGATTTTCTCCCACTTGCTGGCCTGAGTTTGATGGGCCCAAGGATCTAATGTATAGTGGGAGGAGAATCTGTTAATTGAAAAAAATGTAAAATTAGATAAGAAATGTAATAGAGCATGAAATTATAAAAATATGACAGGAGTCGGCATTGTGGCATAGTGGCCTAAGCCTCCACCTGTGGCACCAGCATTCCTATATGGGTGCTGATTCCAGTCCCGGCTGAGCCTTTTCTGATTCAGTTCTCTGCTATGGCCTGGGGAAGCAGTAGAAGATGGCCCATGTGCTCCACCAGTGGAGGAGACCTGGAAGAAGCTCCTGGCTCCTGGGTTTGGAACAGCCCAGCTCCGGCCATTGCAGCCATTCAGGGAGCAAACCAGCAGATGGAAGACCTTTCTTTCTGTCTCTCCCTCTCTCTCTCTATAACTCTACCTCTCAAATAAAATCTTAAAAATTGACAAATGTCAACCAATATCATTAAACATAGTCATCTCCATAACATTTTGCTTACATTTTTAACTGCATTCCTTATATAAAATGATTTTGTAGCGAGGTGAGACTACAAAAGTGATTGTTTTCCTTTTTTGCATGGTTGGTCAAAATGGATTCATGCTTTCTTGATTGGACCATTGAGAATACAGTTTGTTTTCTTTCCAGGCTAAGGAATGTATCAGAACACTTACTATTTTGTCCAATATAAGTGTCTTGTTCATGCAAATGTTTTCCAGTACATGATCAGAGACAGAAGTCCCCATTGAACTCTTGGAGCTGCTCAATGTGTCTATGCCATCACTGAAACAACTCTTGCCAAGACCTCTGATGATTGTCCTGACTCTGTATAAGTAATCATTTCCTGCTTCCAGAATTCTGCAGGATAAGGGACATCAGACCTCCCTCCTTCATCTGATATTCCCTGTTTCCTTAGAAGGTTTCCCTTGAACAGAGAACCCATTCATGCTCCTCAGAACTCAGTCTAGGGCCTTCCTTCCTTCCTTGTATCTTGTCTCATTATATTATATCACAAGTTTTTTTTGGATATAAATGTATATGATTTGATGATTCTGAAAGTTACATATTCAAGCCTGGTGGCTTTATAAGAGATAGATAAAAGCAGATGTCCACATTCCCTGTCTCTTGTATAGGATGCTCTGCACTGCCTTGGGATTCTGTCAGCAATAGGCCAACTTCGATGTGCCAAACTGTGATAAATGAATCCCCTTTCAATATAAAACAAAGTTATATATCCAAGACATATAATACTAAGATCCAAATTGGTAACTGTAAACTTACACACACAAAAAATTGACACATGAAATCATATACAATTTGAAGCAAGTCCAGAGAACTCAAGGTGCCCACTTTCAAATTCATTTCCTCACACTTATAAGAAACAACATGATTCCTGACCTATATAGTAATCTTTTTTTTTTGCTCTTACCATCCATGGATGCATTCTTGCATACTTTGCTTCTACGTGAGCTGTTAAAGATATGAAATTGTACTTCACAACATTCATGAAAAGAAATACAATTAAAAGATAAGCTCGAGTACAATAATCCTTGAAATCCATGAAGATTTTTCAGAACACATTTTCCACAACTTTTTTGAAGACAACACATCCTATTACAATTTTGCTTCATTCACTTCTAAGATTCAGCCATGTTGGCACTATATGTAGCTACACTTCGCTCCTTTTATATGAATATGACTCATCAGTTTAGTATTGATAGACATCTGCTTCCAGTTTTATTAAGAACATTGTCCCTAAGAACATTTGGTACATATAAGCTGATAAACATGTATTCTTAACTTTAGCCTTTTGAAAATGGTGCTAAACACATTTCCAAAGTGATTGCTGTATTTTACAAAACTGCTTTTATAATTGGAGTGCTTCCAATGGTGTTATTCGTTTGGGGGGGGGGGCAATCTTATGTACATTTTGTGGTATCCCCTCGTGGTTTTACTTTGCATCTTCCTGACTAACAGGGCTAAGCATTTTTCTATGTTTATTAGTGATTTGGATAATTGTGATGCACCTCTTCGGGGCCACTTCTGTTATCATGTGTTTTGTATTAAGTGTGTGTGCATTTTTTTTTCTGCTTCATAGCTGCTATTCTTCACTCTGCCACCTCCTATCTTCCATGCTTGCAAAAAACTTTTCAGAAACACTTTTCTATGTGTATTTTATGGTATATGTGAATTTATTCTAACAATTTTGTTGAATATGAAGTCTATGGATTTTTTGGTAGTTATCTTGTTTTTACTGTTCTTTATAAAAACAATCTGGGGACATCTGAGAATGCATGGGATAATTATCTTACCCACATCCACTCTACATAATTTTTATTAGCAAACTGTCATTTTGCATGTTGCAAATACCTTCTTCCACTAAATTTTCATCCTCTTTAGGGAATTCTCTGGAGGACAGAATTCATAACTTTATCTGGTTATTAAATATTTCCCTCAAATGCAGTTTTTCTCTGTGAAAAATTCATTGTTATTCTAGGGTCTTAAAGATACTTTGTATGGGCCGGCGTCACAGCTCAATAGGCTAATCCTCTGCCTTCCAGCACCAGCACGCCGGGTTCTAGTCCCGGTTGCCTCTCTTCCAGGCCAGCTCTCTGCTGTGGCCCAGGAGTGCAGTGGAGGATGGCCCAAGTGCTTGGGCCCTGCACCCCATGGGAGACCAGGAGAAGCACCTGGCTTCTGGCTTTGGATCAGCGCTGTGTGCCGGCCGCGGTGGCCATTGGAGGGTGAACCAACGGCAAAGGAAGACCTTTCTCTCTCTCTCTCTCACTGTCCACTCTGCCTGTCAAAAAAAAAAAAATCCTAAAAAAAAAAGAAGATACTTTATATGGTATGAGATTTACAGATTTCTGTGACTTAATCACCAAAGAATAGCTGGTATCTGAATCATTAGTAACCATAAAACAAGATAAAAAGATATGAAGCAATTCTTCAGTGCTTGGAGAATGCATACCACAAGGGTGCAATATTTAAGTGTAAGAAATGTTTCAGCTAAGCTTTCTTCCTACAGATATTTTCAAAATATGGGCTAGGGGAAGTACAACCCAAGTACAAAGCAGTTGTTTTACCAGATGAAATTTCTAGGACCAGTAGTGGGATAGTGAAGTTCCAAAGTATGTTAGCCTTAGGCAATTTTTGTTTCTAACAAATTATCTAGATTTCCAAGAAATTAAATGACAGGACTTCTAAGTTCACTGAAAAAAAAAAGGGTTAAAGGATAAAAATGAAAATACAAACTTTAATTCTCAACGTAAGCTCAACTAAATTCAAGACACCAGCCAGCCATTTAATTCATTGAAGAACTGAATGTGTTAGGAACTAAACACTATCAGTGAGTTTTGTTTCACATTTAAGTGAAGAAAATTAATGTCCTTCAAAGAACTTTTAACATAAGGAAATAAAAAGTCAAAACGAGCCACATGATGGTGAGGCGGCTGCCTAATGATTTCTAAAAGAAACTTCTGCAAAGGTGTCACTGTTTGATGATATGTATAGGTATTGTTGTGGTGGCAAAGGACTCTCTCGTGAACTTTTTCTAGGTGCCTTTCTGCTAAAGCTTTGCTAATTTTCTCAGAATACTCTAGTAAGCACATTATCGTTCATACTGCTCCACAGTTGGCAAGCAAAATGATTTGCACATCTCCAAAAACAAACTACTGCTATGTTTGCCCCTCTAAGATTTGAGATGAGACACAGATAGAGAAATATCTTCAATCTGGTGGTTCACCCATAGAGAAATATCTTCCGTCTGGTGGTTCATTCCCTAAATGGCACAACAGCTAGGTCTGGGCCAGGCTGAAGACAGGAACCTGGAACTCCACCCAGATTTCTCATGTGGGTGGCAGGGGTCCAAGCATTTGAGCTATCTTCAAAGGCACATTGACAAGAAGCTGGGTCAGAAGTAGAGCAGGTGAGACTCATTTAGGTTGCCTGATAAAGGGTGCCAAAGCCACAAGCAGCAGCTTAGCCTGCTGCACAACACAGCCCCCACCTTTGCTCTCGATCAGCACATTTCTGCTTTGATTGGACCAATTCCTCTTCTTGGAAGTCATTGCCTTATATTGTGTCATCTTCAGGATCAGACTAGGGAAAGCCATATTTCATCTCTGGTTAGAATTATTTAAAATAACATTTCAGGCTTGGACTATTTGAAAATTTTCATGGAAAGTGTTTGAAGCCGATTTAGGTGCAACATTTTTTAAGATTTTATTTATTTTAGAGGTAGAGTTACAAACAGAGACAGGGAGAGACAAAGAGAAAGGTTTTCATCCACTGTTCACTATTCAAATGGCTGCTACAGCCGGAGCTGGGCCGATCTGAAGCCAGGAGCTTCTTCTGAGTCTCCCACATGGGTGCAGGGGCCAAACAACTTGGGCCATTTTCCACTGCCCTCCCAAGCCATAAGCAGAGAGCTGGATCAGAAGAGCAGCAGCCAGGATATGGTGCTGCAGGAAGAGAATTAGCCTACTACACCACAGCACCAGCACCAAAGAGCAGTATTTCATGATACAGAAAGCTAACCCCATTTTTTCAGCCACAATTAGGTTTACCAATTAACCAATTAAGATGTCTATGGCCTTGGCTATTGTTTCTGCTGTTGTCAGTTCTCTTCAATTAAGGATTGAACTAGATTGATCTTTTTTTCCCTTGCACATTGATGTGGATTGCTTGCCACTGTAGATTTAATCAACAATCTCATCACTTTGTCTATTTATCTATTTGTAAACTAAGGATTTCTTCAGGGAATTGGCCCTATAAACATGAATGATTTCAATATTTGCCAGCCATGCTTCACTATCAACTTGATGTTTGTTCTCGCATCAAGTTTAGCAGAATTCATATCACTGAGATATTATTATTCTTCTTAGTACATCAAACTACATTTATTTCAGATGTCACAAAAAGCAAAAATTTAGTTTGCTGTACAAGTTCTGAAATCCATACCTAGCTTTTTGCAAAATATGCCTTTTTCATGAATTTTGTGAAGTTCCCTTTTATGACTACTATGAAAAGCATTTCCATCAATTTTTAACATTTTAGCCCTTGCTAGTTAAAATATTAGGTTAATTTTACATGTCCACCTGCAAGTGTGAACACAGCATAATTTTAATAATTATTTAAAGGGTCTGAGACAGTTATAATTAATACCTTATTTTCTTACTAGCACTCCAAAAGCAGGGCCAAACAAGAAATTGTTATGTTGAAATATTTTTAAATAACCCAATTTTTCTGTTTTAAAAAAATTAAACACAGAATAGTAGTTACTAGCAGCTGGGATGGATTGAAGAGATAGGGGGAGTTTGGATAACAGGTACCAAATCAGAGTGAGAATGAAGGACTAACTTCCTGGTGTTAAAAGCATAGTGGGGAAACTACATTATAACTTAATATGAACCAGTTTAGGAAAAAAAAAAAAAAAGGGCACCAAGCTTCCAACTATAAAGTAATGTCAAAGAAGGGGAAATTTGTGACCACCCTTATCTGATCAGTACACACTGACAAACATATTGAAATGTCACACTGTAATCCATAGTTAATAAAAATATTAAAAAGAATTCTAAAGTGGCAAATACCAATGCCCAAACAAGAGTTTCTGGAGGTTCTTAATGTTTGAAGTGTGAAAAGTTCAGCAAATCCCAAAGCTTGCGAGGTCAAGTCCTACACTGGCAAAGTTCAATTTGAAAACACTTTCCTAAGGAGGGCAAAGGAGCTCATTCATAAATGCATCAATACGTTAAGAAGCCTAGAATCAACTAAAGAAAAATAAAAAATTATTTAAAGTGAAATGTCTATGCTTACAGATATATATATATATAGATATAAGTATATTTATATATATATTTGCTGAGGGACATGAGCAGGGTGGTAAACAATTTTTTTAATCTTAGTAATATTAAATACTGTAAAAGCATCAAAATTTCTCCATATTTCCTATATTCTACCTATACAGATTATAGTTATAATCAGAATGTGAATAGTATTTTTGTGTCAACAAAGACTAAATAGTTATAAAATGTTATAAAGTATTACAGAATATTCTGAAAGAAATGAGTAATAAGTGTGCATGTGTTGGGGAATAATACTTGACCTGTTATGAAAGTGTGCATTAGATATAAAATATTTAAAAAAATGTTTAAACCAAATGCAGCCATAGTAATCAAATTATTGATAGTAGCTTAATAGACAAATGGAATTGAATAGAGCACTTACAAAGATCAAATGCAAAATTACCTAGTAGAGGTTATATTTTACATCAGTGGGGGAAAGAGGAACTATTGTTTAAATAGTGGTATGCCAACTGGATAACACTGTCAGAAAAAGTAGACTATCTCTTAAATGAATATAACATAACTGTCAACTACATTAAAGACTGACACTAAAAATGAAACATAAAAGGATAATAAATATATCAGGAGAAAACATGGGTATTTTTATTATCCTGGCAACAGAAAATTCTTTCTAAACATTATGCCAAAGGCAAAAATTAATTAGCAGGTCAGTAGACTCAATTGTGTTAAAAAAAAAAAAGATACCAATAGAGAGGCTTAAATGACAGTAAACAGAAGCAATGTGTGTAATACAGGAATAATAATACCCCCCGAAACAACAAATTTATGAACAACTACACACAAAAGTGTAAAGGTTATAAATGACTAGTTAACTACATGAGAACTACAAACAACCAACTAAAACATTGAAATATAAGCACTAAAAAAATAATGCATAGAAAACAATGTGAAGTGGGTTAAGCCACTGCTTGCAGTGGCCACATCCCTTATCAGAGCACCGGTTGGAGCCCTGGCTACTCAGTTTCTGATGCAGCTTCCTACTGTGCATGCTGGGAGGCAGCGTATGACAGCTCAAGACCCGGATGGAGTTCTGGGCTCTTGGCTTCAGCTTGGCCCAGGTTGTGTCCATTGTAGGCATTTGAGGAGTGAACCAGCAGATGAAAGCTCACTCTCTCTCTCTCTCTGCCTTTCAAACAGATGAAAATAAGTGCTAAAAAAAGAGAAAGTGAACTTTTGGTTACCACTTAAAATAGCATGTGTCTGCACATACACACAAAGATGTCCAGAGATAAACATGAAAATATTAACAGTGCCTAACTCTGGATAATAGATGGATTTGTGTAGATTATTATTTACATGTCATTAAATTTTATTTACATACCATCTGACAGATGGTATGGCATATTGTAGGCCATCAATTTGTGAACATATAAACACAAATTCCCGATTATAATAAAAATAAAGCATTAAATATCATTAAAACATCTAGGTTGATAGGAGCAAAAGAATTTCCATCAGAACTGGCACACTGATTTTTGAGGCCCCAAAACCAGTCTGCATAAACTCCTGAACAGGTAGATTTAGCATAAAACAATCTTTGAAGGAAGCTACTGTGTGAGTCACCTATCACATCTCAGCTCCAAGAGCACATTTCTATCCTCTATTTTGTCATGATGGGTTTGGGACTGGGCAAACTACATCTCCCTGACCCCTTGCTGCCTGTTAGGTTCTGCCAGTAAAAACTGCTACAGGTAAGTGGGAACGCAGAAAGAAACAAGATCTACATCTTTGCTTTTGAATGCTAATGTAATCAGTGCTGATCTAACAAAGGCAGTTATTCTAGTCTTCAACTGCTTTCTGAACTTCTAGAGCTATCTCCAAAGCATCTCTCAGAATACCACGAGAAGCCAGATGGGAAACCTCAGAGGTTTCAGTAACAGTGAATAAATGCTTCTTTTTTGGAGCTCCCTGTACTGGTAATTTTTTCCCTTTTGTATTCCTACCACTATAACTAATAGCTGTATCCTGTGATGATGGTCTCTGGGCAACCTTCTAATTTCCTCTGTTGAAATACCTGATGTGGGGGTCTCCTGATTGGATACACTCTGCTAGCAGTCCTATCTGAACAGCAGACATAATAATTAATGACAAAAATTGAGATATAAATGCTGAAGTCCAATTTGTTCAGGTTAACACTCTGGAGGGTGTCTGAATGTTAAAGCAATGTCAATACAGAAAGATGCTCATACCAGCAACAGATTGGGGCAATGCCAATGCAATAATGGAAATGTTTTAACATGTGCTGGACAATACAGTAGCCAGTGTAATACGGTAGTTACATGTGGCTACTCAATATGAATAAGCAAAAATTTTTATTATCATTGGACTTAAATTGTTAGTGCTCACTGTATTACACAGCATAGGCCTAGGCTGACTGGATGGCAGGAGAATCTACAAGCAGAACCTCCAATTCAGTTATAGGCACTAGGGCTAGAAAAACAAGATAGGCATCCTCTCTCTACAGGACTTCAGTCCAGCAATGGAAGACAGACATGTTAAAGAAATTGCTTTGAAAATATTATGCCAACAATGTGGAATATGGATTATAGATACTGTTTCAAAGACCGGTTACTCAAGGACAAACGCTGTAGCCTAAATCGAGTGATGAGAACTCTTCAACCACAGTAGTGAGGAAAGGTATTAAAAAATAAAGTTGAAAATAACTCCTCATTTCTGGATTCTTAATCTTACTAATGGAATATAAGAAAACCAGCTTTGGGGAAAAGTGATTAGGTTGAATGTACAAAGTCCCAAGTGCTGTGAGACACCCAGATGCCCAGGTGGAACAGACAGCAGGAAATATCTGAGGGTCTAGAATTCACAGAGGAGGTTGGCCAGACAACACGGACTCATCAGTCACATACACACTAGGAAAGCACAATCATTCAGAAAAGGCAAGGAGAGGGACAAGTGGGGCCAGGGACCATATTAAAGGCAATAATAATTAGAGATTTACAAAGAAGGAAACAAGAATGCAGGTGACGGTGAAAGTAGACCGGAGAGGCCTGAGGAGGTCCAAGATCCTGAAAACCGGAAGTGGGGGTAATAAACAGTAACTGTGAAAACGGCTAACAATTATTGAACATCATTGTGTGGCAGGTCTTTTTAAGTGTTCTACATAGAAGTCTATATAATCTTTAAAAGGATCCTCTAAGGTAGATGACAAAACTGAAGCACAAAACAAGTTAAATCTCTCACTCAAGTGAATCAACATACAGTAAGTAGCAGAGCCAGCATATGAGCCCAGGAAGTCTGGCTTCACAGACTGAACTCTCAACCATTCAGAAGAAAAAAAGAGACTGAAATATTCGCAGCAGTTTTTGTTGGAGAACGTGACAAAATGAGCATTATCTATAGCTAAGGAAATGAAATTATAAGCAAAGGTAAGCCCTCTAACTTCTCATGTGACTCCCAATAATGCAAAAAGCAAATCCCCCATGCTACGTTAGTGAGGCTCAGTTTCTTAAAATTGGAGGAACAACTAAACCAAATGTTCTCAAACCATATTTTTTAATAAGACTTCTGAAAAACAAACATACCTACGTATTTCTATGTGAAGCTCCTCATATGCTTTGGATGCACAACCCCGGTAAAGAATATGGGTCAAACTCTTGATTACTCAAAAAGCAAAAGAATAATTTGCTAACAAACTTGTTGTACAGGCTTTTGGCTAGTATACAGTTAAAAAAGTGATTTTCTGGATTAGTTCTGTAAAAGAACATATACCCCCCCAAAAAATAATGGCATATTTTTAATTTTAATTTTTGTAAGTTCATTTTACACTGCCTGATTTTAGTTATATTTTCTTTGTAATATTGGGTTCCCAATAATGCTCACTCCTGAACATGTCCTCATTGATTACAAAGAAGCTAAGATTACAAGTAGGGAAGAAGTAAATTGAAGGGAGGAACCAATCTCATGACAAGGTAATGAAAAGATCGTCCATTGTGACAGGAGCTTTCATTAAACAGGAGGTGAAGGAAGGTGGCAAAGGTATGAAATAAGATTTTTAAAAATGTTTGTAGAAAGCCAAAATAAATTTTGCTACAAAAACATTCATAATCCATGCACTTTTTAAAAATACACATTTTCCAAGAACTGTTTGAAAGTCCCTTGTAACTGATAACTGCACATGCAATGAATGTGGGGATTTGAAAATTTGGTGTGTGAGCGCATGAGTCAACTCAATTGTATACAGTTCCCTAAATCATGACTCACTTTTGTTAACATCAGTGTTGTGGCACACATTTTCTTCTTCATTCTCATTCCTATCAAAACTTATCGGAAAAAGAAGTGCAGTGTAAAGTATAGGGAGAAAAGAGTGAGAGAGAGAGAGAGAGAGAGAAGGATGTGTAAAACAGGTGGTGATTTTCATTAAACCAATGGTCTCTCTTGTCCTCATCTAAGAAAGGCCACCATGATTTACATTAATATGCTACATAAGGTTATCTAAACAAGGAAAAATCTCTAGGTTGTGGATGGAGTGGAGAACAGACAAAGGTCATGGGGCAGTTTAGAATAAACACACTAGCAAACATATTCACGGTATAATGTAAGCAGAAACTGAAGTCAACACATGAACAAGAACTAAGAGTCAACATGAACTATTTTCATCCATTCAACAAAGATATGTTCAATGAAAATACAGAACTGACTACATGCATTGTGATCAATGTTTAACTAGGATTGCTAAAATTTTAATATAGTTTTTAGAATAAATGAGTTTAAAAAAAGACAGATGTAAGAGCAGAACTAGAGAACTGGCACTGTGTCTGGAAACTAAAGCAAAGATGCTAACAATCACATTGTCATTCTGGAAGGCCAGTTTATAACCTACTAGGCTGTCACATACTGCACTGCTCTTGTACCCAGAGGAGATACTTTTCCCCACTTGATGCCTGTAGAGAGTACTGAACTCTATGTTTTTCTTCTACAGTAATTTAATCTGTAATGATGCACAGTAAGAAAGTTACTTTTTCACTTCAAACAAGGACTTTATGACTTCTCTTTGGTATGTTGGCATCAGTGCTTTGGGGCTATTATTAAAGAAAATATGGGTAACTTGAACACAAACAGCACTGTAACACCATGACAGAACAAGATGACCACTAAGCAACTAACAGGCAAGCAGTCTATACCAGCCTTGTAGAGTATGAATATGAGTAACATCCCAGGGGAGACAGAGTTGGACACTGCAAGATTTCATCAAACTACTCCAAACAGCACCAAATTTAAACTGGAATTTTCCATTTAATATTTGCAGACTGTGGTTGAACTAAGGACACTGAAATCGTTGAAAGTAAAAACATGGAAAGCAGAAATGTGGATGGAAGTGAAGAGGCTAGTCTGCTGATACAAATTGTGTTTCCCCAAATTCAGATGCTGAAACTAACTCCCACATGACTGTCTTTGTAAATAGTGTCTTTAAAGAGGTAATTAAAGGTAAATGAAGTCGTAGTGGCCTACAGCCAAGAAAAGAAGGTTTAGGGGGGAACCAATTCTGCTAGCACCTTAATCCTATTCTGCTATCCAGAACTGTGAGAAAACAAATGTCTGTTCTTAAAGATGCCAAATCTACAATATTTTGTTATGGTATCACTAGTAAACTCATGTGCACACTTTAGGTAAAATTATAATGAGTGGGGCAGGGAGTGGCATAGTGGGTTTGGACTTCACTGGGGACCTGCATATCCCAATCAGAGTGCTGGTTCTAATCTTCACTCCCTTGCTTCCTACTACC
The DNA here is from genome assembly GCF_033115175.1 of Lepus europaeus. Taxonomy (NCBI): domain Eukaryota; kingdom Metazoa; phylum Chordata; class Mammalia; order Lagomorpha; family Leporidae; genus Lepus; species Lepus europaeus. Next base: position 31,115,502 of record NC_084828.1, read on the forward strand.
CTCTTCCTGTTAATGCATTCTGGGAGGCAGTGAATGATGGTTCAACTACTTGGGTATCTGCCTCTCCACTCCAGATGGACGTCCTGGCTAGTGGCTTCAGTCAGGCCCAGCCCTGGCTCTTGTGAACATTTGGAGAGTGAATCAACAGATGGATAATCTCTGACTCTATGTCTCTGCCTTTCTAGTAGAGGAAAATAACTCAAACATTTTAAAAATGGCAAGACCTAGAGGACACTCCTGGCTCCTGGGTTCGGATTGGCGCAGCTCCGGCCATTGCTGCCAATTGGGGAGTGAACCAGCGGTTGGAAGACCTCTCCCTCCCTCCTCCCCCACCTCTCCTCTCTGTGTAACTCTTTCAAATAAATAAATCTTTCAAAAAATAGGGGTATTACCACTTATTTTTCCACATTATATCTCTACTGTCCCAAACATCCCAAGTCACTGCACTTTCAGTAAGACCCAGGGTTGATATCAAGTGTTAATCATAAGACAAGGTAACTGAATTTCTGAACAAGCAGATACAGGAGAAAACCAGTATTATGCTCAAATATATCTACAACTAAACCAAAAACAAATATGGTCATTTCCTTGCCATTTTAAGTGAGAGAAATATGGAAAAGCTTCCAAAAACAAAGGATGTGAAATGAATGGAAATTAATCAACATGTTTATGGTGCACAAAATGGTATCAACAGTTTTATTTAGTGCAGTGGTTCTCAAACTTCTGCAGACATGAGAATCATCTGAGGGACCTTTTAAAACAATCCATCTGACAAGTTTCTGATTGTGTAGGTCTGAAGCAGGGCTCAGGGATTTTTAGTTCTATCTGATTCCAGAATGCTGCTGAAGCAGCTGCTCTGGAGACCACACTTGGAGAACTAGTTAATGTTGTAGGAGAATCACTGCATTTTAATGAATGTGAGAAGTATTAGAAGAGCCCCACAGGTTCATGTATGGCCACCAGGCTCCCTAAACCATTGCTGATAATCAGCTCCCTGAGGACTTATGCTGAATTTATTTGAACTCTAACCCAAATTATTTCAAAATGCAATTGGGTGCAGAATAGGGAAGGGAGGAGAAAAGGAACCTAATTTGAGTATTCATATTTCAAAAATCCAAAATATTCCAAAATCTGAAATTTTTTGAGCAGCAATGAAATATCCCAGTGGAAAATTCCACCCATGAAACTTTGTTTCAAGTACAATATTAAACTTTGCATATAAGGTGAATAAGAAACAAATAAATTTTGTGTTTAGACTTGGGTCTCATCTGTCAGACAATTCATTATTTATATGAAAAAAAGAAAACAAAACACCAGGGCTAGTGCTGTGGCAGTGCCAGTATCCTATATGGGTGCAGGTTTGAGACCTGGCTGCTCCACTTCTGATCCCTGGGAAAACAGTAGAAGATGGCCAAGTACTTGGGCCCCTTTACCCACATGGGGGAAATGGCAGAAGTTCCTGGTTCCTGGCTTCGGCCTGGCCCAACCATGGCTGCTGTGGCCATTTGAGGAGTGAACCAGCTAATGGAAGATCAATCCATCAATCTCTCTCCTTCTTTCTCACTCTCTCTGCCTTTCAAGGAAAAAACAAAAACAAAAAACCCAAAGCACTTCTTCTGGTCCCAAGTATTTTGGATAAGACACTTAACCTGCAATATGTAGTGAAAACTAGAGTTACTGAAACTAAAGTGAAACCTGTCATAAACAACAGTTCTGTGAGTTTCTAATTCTTAAATTAATAGTTACAAATTATATTTAACCCAGTTAATTATGTAAAGAAATTTTACTCACCTAGTCTTAATACTACTTTGAAACCCAGTATAAAAACAAGTTGTTTCCCCAGGTCTTAAAAAGATCACTTCTCTAAATGAGTTCAGACTAATTATTAGGAATGAACAAGCTGGCTTTTAAGTAAATTCAATAACAATACATACCTTTATCGCAAAAGCCACATGATTCCTTGGATGTAACTTTTCAAAGGAGTAATTTCATATGGTATCTGAGAACTTTCTGTCTCAGTAGTCAATTATACACACAACACAATTTTACACTTATGGTAAAATATCATAAAACAATGAAGTTACTTTACAAAAGCTGTAATGATACATATGATATTTCTAAACTTTAAACAGGAATTGAAACCCCTTGTAGAATTCTTCTCAGTAGGGAACTTAAAACCTAAAACCCAAACATCTTGATGGCTATAATATGAAACTTTTAACTTTACAACGGGAAAACGACCAAGTCCTTTTCACAAATATCTTAGCAGTACATCAATACCTTTATAAAGAACATCATATAATAGCTGGACATTTTTTGTTCTTCTTCCATCCTGGAACTTTGTAAGAGGCACTAATAGAGAGCACTAGGTTTTGGCAATGCTGTAGCAAGCATATACAAAATATAGTGACATATTTTACTATGCTAACAAAGTATCATTTATAAAGAAATTGTTATAAATCAAAAATAGGTTAACATTACTTTTAAATCATTGATTTTGATTTTCAGTCACAATATTAACTTCATTAAAGAGCACTCTTCATCTACAAAATGTTCTATAGTTGTTTCCTTTGTGTAACAGAAATAGAAGCAATTAAGATACTCATAATTTCTAATTAAACAATATCAACTTCATTTCACAGCACTGATTACTAATGAACATTTTCAATTAAAGTGGTATATAATTTACAAAAATAGAATGATTATATAATGCAAAACATTGTCTTCCATGTCACAGGAAGAATATATATGTGTGTATGATTTAGTGTGTATACATATTTCATTGAAGTTTCACAAAAAGCCATTATTCAAGTACTTTTTCAGGTTTCACCTGAAGTAATCATCTTGCTATATTACTTGTGAATACATTAAAAAAAAAAAAAAGGTCAACCTAAGAAAAGGTTAAAAGTTTCAGTGTAGCTTGACTTAAAAATCATCTGCTTATTTCAATGAAATATAGCTGAATTCAAAACAGATTTAAGTGCCATACCAAGTTTAACAACTTAGTAATAATACATATACTTAAATGTCAAATACTCAGTAAATTTCCTATGTGCTGTCATAAGAGACAAATTAATCTATTCATCACCCGTCTTAATCCCCAAAATTCATTCATATATTATGACTAAAATAAAACACTAATATGCAATATACCTGCTTACAAACACATAGGTAGCCATAAATAAAACTTTATTCTTTAATTTCATTTACAAGCTACCAAATATGTATCGTACACAGTGCTGAACACTTAAATGGCTGTAATCGTGGAAGGATCCAGACTGAATGAAAAGCTGTTGATAAAGATAAAAGCAAAGTAACACTGTACCAGAAGGTGGCAAAAGCATAGTTTTGCCTTCATAAAATCAATTAGATTCGTAATTACACATCAGTTGTGGTTAAAACAAAGTCTGAGTGCCATGCGATTCTCAGCTTTATTGTCTATCATCTGGCTAAAGTCTGTATACTCATCTTGTCTCTTGCGGTTATTAAAATAAAAAAGTTAAAAACTATAGCAGCAACAAGCAAACCCTGTGACAGGAAGGCAAGGGTTAAGAACTAAAAAAGTTTATACAGTGTATTGAAGGAAAGTGTGCAGTTTATCTTCCATCAGCAGGAGTTCGACTGAGGGACAACATGATTCGGGCAAATCGCTCGCAGAGTTCATGCGTGGAATATGCAGGTAACTTGGGCGGCTCGTGGAAACCTTTAATTTCCGTTGAACAATCAAGCAATTTGGGCAGAAAATCCGTCAGCTTTTCTTGGAGGTTTGCTGCAAAAACAAATGACTAAATGTAACTAACGACAGAAACTATCAGATGAATGTCTTCATCAATTTGATTTATTCACTTGTAGGGGTTAGCTGATATTTCCTTTCCAAGAAAGGAAAACAAATGCCATTTGGGGGACTCAGTGAAAATATGAATGGCAATGGTAATGTGCACTGTTCAGCTGGAAAATAAGAAAAACATTAACAATGGTAAATGTGGAAATAATACAGAAAATGTAAAAATAGTAAGAATGCATAATACCTATTTTAACTGCTTTTAATATCTAGAACTCAGGTGCCCACCAGCATTTTTTAAACTTACATTCCATTTCTTGTCCAAGGTAGGAACACCATCGATTCCTCATATCTTCCACAGCGAGGATATCCTTCTCTTCCATTTCATCCACCAATAATAAGGGCAAAAATGGGACAATAAACTCATTCATGATGGTCAGACCATGGTTTACTTCTCGATCCTCTCCAGATTCAAACAGTTCTGCAGCTTGCTCATTTAGTTTCTTAGTGCAATGAGAAAAAAGAATGTTTTGTTTTATAATTATATAAAAACTTCTACCTGCAAGTCTTAATACTGAAAAGAATGTAGTAAGTTTGCAAAGAGTATCAGGACAAATAGTGGTCAGTAAAAGCAATCTCAGTCTAATCTAGCACTCAGATACTCTTAGACAAAGATTTGCATACAGCAACAATAGAAACAAAAGCAAAAATGGTGACAGTGTTGTGTTTTTAAATTTCATGTTTGACTGAGATTAGTTTGATCAGCATTACAAGGGCTTGGCCATTTTAACTGCCCAGATATTAATTAACTTCCTTCAATTCGGAAATTTATAAGATGTGTGTGTGTGTGTATCTGACTTATTTTATTTATTTAAAAGGCAGAGTTACTGAGAGCAGGAGAAACAGAGTGCTCTTCCATTTTCTGGTATAGTCCCCAAGTGTTCCCAAAGGCTAGGGCTGGGCAAGGCTGAAGCCAGGAGCCAGGAGCTACAATATAAATAGAGTGATGTTAATAGTTTGCTGAGAATGGAATCTGATTTGAAAAAAAATCTCAAGATGGAATGTGTGATGAAATCCATGAAGGTGGCTCACTCAGGGATCATGAATAAAGTTTCCCAGGCCTCTGTGGTTAAGTAAATTGTGGCAAAAATATTGTTCAATGTGAATTAATGCTGTAACTAGTACTCAAACAGCATTTTACACTTTTATGTTCTGTGTGGGTGCAAACTGTTGAAATCTTTACTTAGCATATACTAAATTGATCTTCTGTATATAAAGATAATTGAAAATGAATCTTGATGTGAATGGAATGGGAGAGGGAACAGGAGTTGGGAGGGTTGTGGGAGGGAGGAAAGTTACAGGGGGAAAAAGCCATTGTAATCCATAAGCTGTACTTCGGAAATTTATATTTGCTAAATAAAAGTTAAAAAAAAGAAATGTTTAAAACTTATTAATGGCAGGCGCCGCAGCTCACTAGGCTAATCCTCTGCCTTGCGGCGCCAGCACACCGGGTTCTAGTCCCGGTCAGGGCACCGGATTCTGTCCTGGTTGCCCCTCTTCCAGGCCAGCTCTCTGCTGTGGCCAGGGAGTGCAGTGGAGGATGGCCCAAGTGCTTGGGCCCGGCACCCCATGGGAGACCAGGAGAAGTACCTGGCTCCTGCCATCAGATCAGCACGGTGCGCTGGCTGCCGCGCGCCAGCCGCGGCGGCCATTGGAGGGTGAACCAACGGCAAAAGGAAGACCTTTCTCTCTGTCTCTCTCTCTCTCACTGTCCACTCTGCCTGTCAAAAAAATAAAAATAAAAAAATAAAATAAAAAAAAACTTATTAATAATAGTAGTATTTTGGCAAATAGTAAATATATTTGAGAGACATTATATTATTTACTATCAGGAATATCTCCAAATTTATTTGTTTTCAAGAATATTTCCAAATGCTCTATGCCACTCTTCCTCCCCCACTAAAATAGGCATGGTAACATGACAGAAATGTAAAAAATGTGACCCCTTCTTATGAACATTTCTAGTTTATGAGCTGCAACACTTAGGATCCATAAAAAAGAAGAGAAAAAGGCATTTTGCCATCTCAAGGTTACAGACCCAATTTAGACACATCACCATGCTGTTTACCCATCGCAATTATTTTAATTATTTATATAAGGGTGAACAAATTTCATGTATTTTATATATACAGATCTACAAGCATAATCGGTCACATAGATTAGCTGGAAGAACCTTCCCAATGTAAGAGAAAATGCCAAACGTATTTTGCATGCATTAACTTACTAGTAAACATTCTCTTCTATAATGTGATATCAATTCTTCATCATGTCCTCTATACAGGCCTTTGGATAATAGTTCCTTGTTATTCTGATAAGCACAGATGAGGAACAGCAACGAATCTATGTAACTTACAAATTAAAAAAAAATACAGTATTACTATTTCATCTTTATAAAAAAGTCAACTAATTTATAAAATATTTTAAGTGTACACATACATTTTAGACATCTAAAACATAATTAAGTCACCTGATGCACTTTATGCCTGAGTGCATCTTTGTGTTTAGTAACAATGATTTCTAAAACCAGAAGACAGTTATATTTTAAAAGTAAAATGAAATAGGAGCTATGATTGGTCATTCCTTCTTCAGTACCAATTTTCACACTGAGGTCTATGTAAACTGAAAATCAGGCCTGATGTGAGAGCCAACAATCTATTCATTTAAAGGATATCATTTTTTTGCTTGAAGTGAGGAACAAGTTATTTTATGATCACACACATCATCTGGTTCATTCAGTGACTGTTTCTGTATGTTTTTTTCTGTATGAAGACACAGTTCTAGCCATTGAGAAAATGCAAGATAGAAAGAAGAATATCAAAAGGAGGTGGAGAAAGTAAAAAGGAGGAAAAAATAATCTAAAAATTAAGAAAAAGTCTGACAGGAGTAGGCTCCTGTGTTATATTAATACAGATAAACCTAGATATTAAAGAGTTCAAACATGTATAAAGGTGAAGAGAAATGTATAACACAGTATTATGTTTGCCTTTAATATAATTATCTTGTCCTAATATGCTAGAGGAAAAAATACAGCCCTGTTTGGTTATAACTGACATACAAAAAATATTTTAAGGTATCTCCTTTGTCTTAGCTCTACGAACACTAACATATCTTCTTACAGACTGATAGAGAAAAATGTAAATCCCAAGTAAAATAAACACGATTTTGAAACTCTAGGCTATCCTATCAATTAGTGTTATACTTATTTACTTCCTGTTCTTATCTATAAAACATATCCATTTTGTATCTCAAATGTTAAAATAATCTGAAACTTAATGTATATATTGAAGATAAATAAAATCACACATACAAAACTATTATGGTAAGTAAATTTAATCATTTTTGAAAATAGCTTTTTTCTAAGAATTTCATTTTAAGGAAATTTTAATATGAAATTTTATTTTTAATAATGATTATATTTAGTAAACATCCTCAGCTAAAGATTGTGTGTTTTATTTGTCAAAAAGAAAGCGAGTGTAATATTAAATGCTGTTTTACACATTAGTTTGCTACTTAATAAATAACTCGCACATCTATCTTCTCTTTGTACAGCTATTAAGTTTCCTGTTAAAAAGATCTTCCTCAATGACATTTATATCTGGCCTTATAGACTTAAATAACCTTTACAACAACAGTTCAGAAACCATGAATTTGTTCCAATTTTCTAACAAGGTAACACAAAATGTTCCATATTTTAACAATCTTTAAAGTTCTAATAAACATATTTTCTTTTTTATTTATTTATTTTGACTGGAAGAGTGGACAGTGACAGAGAAAGACAGAGAGAAAGGTCTTGCTTTTTCCATTGGTTCACCACCCAATGGCTGCAGCCAGCGCGCTGTAGCCAGTGCACCACGCTGATCTGAAGCCAGGAGCCAGGTGCTTCCTCCTGGTCTCCCATGGTGTGCAGGGCCCAAGCACTTGGGCCATCCTCCACTGCACTCCCGGGCCACAGCAGAGAGCTGGCCTGGAAGAGGAGCAACCAGGACAGAATCCGGCGCCCTGACCGGGACTAGATCCCGATGTGCCAGCGCCGCAGGCGGAGGATTAGCCTAGTGAGCTGTGGTGCTGGCCCTAATAAACATATTTTCAAATAAATTCAGCTCAAGGTTTAGAAGTCCTGTTATGTTATTAAGTAAATTAATATCGCATAACCTTTTTTTTTTAATTTGAGAGAGAGACACACTCTTGCTATTTTCTACTTACACCACTGTAAAACTGCGGTTTCTAAAAACATGGATTCTCTTCACTATTCATAGAGTTGATAAGTGCCTACCAGTGAGTACTCAATTCAGGGCTTTTAGCTGCTAAATTTCCATTAAAATAAGTTTGATAGCAGCTTCTGGCAATATTTTATACATGGAGAGCTATGGTACCTGCTATATTTGTGATAGTAAAACTGATAAATCTTTTTCAGATATTCCATAAATATTACTTGTCACCACTCCAAATATCTAACTGATTGTTCCAAGTTGATAAACACTATACCAAAATACTGACTTGCTGAACAAGTATGCGTTTGATAACTGGAATTAAATTATGAAATCAAAATATGCTTCACATTATCTTAAAGTCTTCAAACAAATGTTAACTAGCAACAGCTAAAACAGAAGCTATATGAGTAGCCACCAAGTAAGATATTATTGAGTGATATAAGTGAAGTACTATCTGACTTAAATTATACAAGAATATGGGAGTCTCCATATTAATTTGTCTCCCTGTAGTTATTTTTGTGAGGTGTGACCTTAACAAAGTTACTACCTTTCTGTGGAATCTAGTTTTTTATCTGTAAAATTGAAATGTCTTTTTGATCTTAGACACTCTATTCAAGCATAGAATCATATTAATATTTTCTTCACATCAGCACAAGTCTCAGAAGCCCTGGAAGCAAACTTGAATATTTCTATTAAAGAAATAAAACCCAGGGCCGGCGCCGTGGCTTAACAGGCTAATCCTCCGCCTTGCAGCGCTGGCACACCGGGTTCTAGTCCCGGCTGGGGCGCCGGATTCTATCCCGGTTGCCCCTCTTCCAGGCCAGCTCTCTGTCAAGGCCCGGGAAGGCAGTGGAGGATGGCCCAAGTGCTTGGGCCCTGCACCCCATGGGAGACCAGGAGAAGCACCTGGCTCCTGGCTTTGGATCAGCGCGATGAGCCGGCCGCAGCGGCCATTGGAGGGTGAACCAACGGCAAAGGAAGACCTTTCTCTCTGTCTCTCTCTCACTATCCACTCTGCCTGTCCAAAAATAAATAAATAAATAAATAAAACCCTGGCTAAAACAGTAACTTAAACAAGGAGCAATTAATCAGTTAAATCTATTTCAAACACCAAAATGAATTATCTCATAAAGAACCCAAGAACCAAGATTTCAATAACTTGTATCTAAGTATATGGAAACCAAATCTAAATGTTATTTGTGTGTGTGTGTGATTACATGTAAAATCTTGAAAATCATCATAATATTATAGCTAGTATTGTGCTCTGGAACAGCTCTGTCCAACATATTTTTGACAGTGGTGTATGGAAATTGTTTTTCTTTTTATTTTATTTATTTGAAAGAGTTAGAGAGAGAGGTAAAGACAGAGAGAGAGAGGGAGAGGGAGAGAGAGATCTTCCATCTGCTGGTTGACCCCCAAACAGCCACAATGGCTGGAGCTGAGGTGATCCAAAACCAGGAGCCATGAGCTTCTTCTGGGTCTCCTATATGGGTGCAGTGGCCCAAGCCCTTGAACCATCTTTCACTGCTTTGCCAGGCACATTAGCAGGCAGCTGGATCAGAAGTAGAGCAGATATGATGTCGGTGCTGCAGGCCAGGGCTTTAACCTGTTGCGCCACAGTGTCAGTTCCCTGGAAATGTGTTTTATATCTATATGTCTACTGAGCATCTGAAACGTGGCTATTACATTTGAAAAACTGAATTTTTAGCTTTAATGGCTTTAAGTTGTTATATATGGTTGGTGGCCACCATGTTGGGCAGTATGACTCCAGAAGAAAATAATCCATTCTATCACTTAAAAAAAAAAAAATCATTACCCAAGTAGGGGTTTTGTATACTTTATCAAAAGCAGAAAGTATTCAATAGTCCTTCTATTTGGCAGCAATTAGATATTGTCTTGAAAAAAAAAATAGAATTTTCTAAGAAAAAAAAATCATTAGTCAATTAATACAAAAGATGTGAAATATGTTGATGTGTAAGTAAACAATCCAAAACAGAAAGTCAAAATCCATCCTTTCTTCTTAATAACAGCTGGAGTTGTAATGATGTTATGGTTAAAAGAGTAGAAACCCCAGGCCAGTACCATGGCTAACTTGGCTAATCCTCTGCCTGCGGCGCCAGAATCCCACATGGGTGCTGGGTTCTAGTCCCGGCTGCTCCTCTTCCAGTCCAGCTCTCTGCTGTGGCCCGGGAAGGCAGTGGAGGATGGCCCAAGTGCTTGGGCGCCTGCACCCCATGGGAGACCAGGAGAAGCACCTGGCTCCTGGCTTCGGATCGGCATAGCTCTGGCCGTAGCGGCCATTTGGGGGGTGAACCAACGGAAGGAAGACCTTTCTCTCTGTCTCTCTCACTGTCTATTTCTATCTGTCAAAAAAAAAAAAAAAAGCCTAAGTAGCTTTAAAAAAAAAAAAGAAAGTAGAAACCCCTTAATTTAAGTGAAAGTTGCTCTGAAATGTGCTTGCAATAATATGACTTAGAAGTTTTCTTGCAGGTATTACTTTTTTTATGGTACCTGGAAGTTCAGACAGAGACACTGCATTGCTATCTATGGTGTGAAGCCAATGTTAGACTCAGAAGGCATACAAAAAAAGGGCTGATGACTGAGGTAGATGTTGGGGATTACAAAAAGTTTCATGCACTGGACTACCAACTTCTTTGGTTCCCAGCAAACTTTCTAGGCTTCAGTCCAATCTTACTTCCTCTTGAGCTTTAACTCTGGTGTTTCAGAGCTGATGAAAACAAAAACATCAACCTCACAGATTTAATTTAAAATGGTAAATACATTTTATGTGGGATATATGAGAATTCTCTGTACTGACTGTAATTTCTATATATCTAAAACTATTCTTTAAAGTTTATTTAAAAGTGCGCCCAGCGCCTCGGCTCACTAGGCTAATCCTCCGCCTGCAGAGCCGGCACACCAGATTCTAGTCCCGGTCAGGGCGCCGGATTCTGTCCTGGTTGCCCCTCTTCCAGGCCAGCTCTCTACTGTGGCCCGGGAGTGCAGTGGAGGATGGTCCAAGTCCCTGGGCCCTACACACGCATGGGAGACCAGAAGAAGCACCTGGCTCCTGGCTTCGGATCAGCGCGCCGGCCGCGGCGGCCATTGGAGGGTGAACCAATGCCAAAAAAGAATACCTTTCTCTGTCTGTCTCTCTCTCTCTATCCACTCTGCCTGTCAAAAAAAAAAAAAAAAGTTTATTTAAAAGTGCAAAGATGATATCATACCTCAACACAATTGTCTGAAAAGCAAGCTCTTTTTTCATACTTGTTCATTTCACCTTACCTTTCTCTCTGAAAGTTTTCAAGTCCAATTATAAGATACATAGTGGTTTCCCTGAATTTCCTATAATCCTGATGCCACTCCTATAGAAAATATTCAAAAAATGCGGAGTAAGACTTTAAACATTTTAATGAAACTTTTCATAAACTTAACATATTGTGCTATTTGAATCAGTAAAAATACAGGACTTTAAAATTAAGATAAACTACATCTAAATCAAATTTTCTGATGTAAGATACATATTAACATGATTAAATTATTAGGCATTACTAAATTAGATAAGATCTTACTAGAAAAGTCAATAGAAATACAAAGGCAGCATAATCAATTAGGTTATCTTCCTTTCAAAATTTCTTCAGCATAAAATCCTATTATTAGAATTTTAATAGAGTACAAGCTAGGTTTCCTTTATCTAAAATGCATGGAAATAGACACACTTGAAGCCGTGGAGTTTTTCTGCATTGACTGAGCATCTTTAATACCACTTGAGCATCCTGCGTCCCAGATGAGCAGCATCCCTAATTTGAAAATCTGGACTCTGATGTGCTCCAAAATCTAAAATATTCTGAGTGCCATGTAAGTGCTCAAAAAGTTTTGGACTTCAGAAAATGTATCAACATCACACTGAAGGGAGGCTGTGAATGAATTTATCACTTTATTACTGACTTGAATAGTGCTGATACAGAATTTTAAGAAATTAAAGATGCTGTAATACATTTAGCCTTTTACTTGGTCAAACTTATGAGAAACTTTATTTTAAATGTGGTAGCTGAGTAGTTTAGGAGAAAGGATAGCTGCCCTTCCTATTTCACTGCTCTTGCCTCCCCAAAAAACAGAACAGATTCTGATATGATACCCTATAACCTTTGAAGATAACAAGACTTTAACTTAATGAAGAAGAAATTTGACACCATAAAAACAAGTGAAATATAATATAGGATTAATATAAAAGGGAATACTGCTCACGAAGTGTTAAAGCATATATATACATACATTACAGCCAAGGAAAAGAATAAGTAGACAAGTTTCTTGGCCAACTATATTCTCCTTTAATATGAGCTATTCCAATTTTTATTTAATTTTAATTTTTAATGTATTTTATTAATATTTATTTATTTGATAGGCAGAGTTACAGAAAGAAGGAGACAGAGTGAAAGATCTTCCATGTGCTGATTCACTCCCTAAATGGCTACAACAGCCAGCACTGGGCCAGTCTGAAGCCAGGAGCTTCTTCCAGGTCTCCCAGGTGGGTGCAGGGGCCCAAGCATGTGGGCCATTCTCTGGTGCTATCCCAGGACATTAGCAGCAGAGAGCTGGATCAGAAGTGGACAGTTGGAACTCAAATCTATGCCCATATGGGATACTGGGGCTACAGATCAGGCCCAGGTTTAAACCCATAATTTTTAAGGGTTTAAAATGCATCTACTGAGATGCTGAACATATTCCTTCCTAAAGGTTTTAATGTAAATATTTATCTCTTTAATAATTTATTTATTTATTTGAAAGAGTGGTGGAAACAGGCAGAGGCAGAGAGGGGAGAAGGAGGAGAGAGGTTAAGATAGGTATAAGGAAGAAGAAGGAGAGAGGATCTTCTATCTACTGATTCGTTCCCAAAATATCTGCAACAGCCGGGGCTGGGCAAGGAGAAGCTAGGGACCAGGAACTTCATATTGTTCTCCAAGTGTGTCAGGTGCCCAAAAAGTTGGGCCATCTTCAGCTGCTTTCCCAGGCAGATCAGCAGGAAGCTAGATTGGAAACTAAGCAGCCAAGACTGGAATTGAGACCCTGGGACTCCAATGTAAGATGCTGGCACAATAAACAGCAGCTTAACCAGCTGTGCCACATCACAGGCCCAATAATTTACCTACTCTTATGCTAATATTAAAAAGCTCTAATGGTTAAGACAGTGAGTCCAGATTTCTAGCAGAACAAGCCCGTTCACAGTTGTCTTCAAGAATGTCTTGGCAGATTAGGATCTTTTCTATAAAATTTTTTGAACAGACTATCAAACTCTACAAAACATCATGCTAGCATTTTCATTTGTAAGAAAATGATATCTGTAATAACATCCAGTTTCCCAAACATCATTATTCACATACACACACCCTCCCTCAATCCCTTTTAGATCTTTTTTAATGTCTTTCAGTAAGCTTTGCAATTTTCTCCATTGCTGTCATAAAGATCTTTTGTTAAATTTATTTCCATCTACTTCTTAGTTTCAAGGTGTTATTGTGTCAATTTTAGAAGTTTCATTTTCTAATTATATGTTACTGGTATATAGTAACCAAATTAATATTGGCATTGATTTGCACACTTCCTAGCTCTCTAATTCTAATAAATTTTATCTGTAGATTTTTGAATTTCTAGATATAAAATCTACAAATGAGTTTTTCCTTTTCCAATTTTTTTACTTTTTGCTTATTATTCTTGTTGGCTTACTATGTCTTTCCTGATCACAAAAGTGAAGTTTCAAGGTTCACAATTCTATATGTTTACTGTAGTTGTTTTTTATTTTTTATTTTAGACATGCTTTCAAATGGATTAGTTATGTTACATTACAGGTTAGCAAAGAGTTTTCATAAAATACTGAGTGTTTCTCCTTCCTCTTCTCTGTTACTGTAATAAAATACACTGACTACTTAAGAAAATCCAGAATAACTGTTTATAAATAGGAGTAATCAAAGTCATTCAGGAAATCAGCTTAAGTTTATAAATAAAAAACACAATGTATAATGTTAAAATGTAAAAGCTTGAAGAAATATTGGTCAATTCCAATTAAGTGCTAGAATCAGAACCAAAGGAAATGCAGAGAGAATTTTATCACATAAACAGCCTGCAAGCATTTGCACAAATGCCTCTGTGTGTGCTCTTTCTCTCTCTCTCTCACTCGCTATCTCACACCCAACACTGTCTCATGTGCCAAAAATATATGGCATAAAACATATGTAGCCAAAGCAAATCTCTAAATTCTAGTAAAAAATAAATGAATCATATTGAAAGAAAAAATACAGCATGCCTTTACTGCAGTATAGTAGTTAAGTATACAGTTCTGCCAGCCAAATTATAAACTTCTAGCTGTGAAAACCATACACAGATTCACCTCTCTCTGCCTCATTTTCTTGGGTATAAAACTGAACTAAGGATACTAGCTACCTCATGGTACTATCTGAAATAAATTAACTAATACACAAAAAGTTTAAAAGACTATTTGGTACATAGTAAATAAATGTTAATAAATATTAGCTGTTGTTATAATGTAACAGCAATTTCAAATGAACAATATAATTTGTTACATTATTTTTAAGGTAGAAGAGTTCATTTGGAAAGCAGTTGGGGGCAGGTTTTTTGCACAGTGGTTGACTGCTTGGAACATTTGTATCCCACACTGGAGTCCTGAGTCTGAGAACCCAGCTCTGCTCCCAATTCCAGTTTCCTGCTAATGCACACTCTGGAAGGAAGCAAGTAAAGGCTCAAATAACTGGGTTCCTGCCACACTCAGGGAAGACCTGAATGGTTCCAAACTCCCAGCTTCGGCCTGGCTATTGTGAGAATTTGGGGAAAATAAGTTTTGTTTTTGGTTTTAACAATTAACAAATTGATCCTAAAATCATTTGTAGAAATATTAATAATTTGAATATTGACTTAGAATTTTTACTTATCATGAACAACTGATTCCAACTTAGTTGTTCTGAAATGAAAGGAACATCAGTGAACTATCAAACTAGCTCAGCCTCTCAAAAAGCACAGTACCTCATATTCTTCCAAATTCACTTCTTCAGGTTTTATCATTTCAAGTTTGGCTTGAGCCACTTTCATTATGTTGTGACACCTTCAAATTAAAAAAAAAAAACATTTTTAAATCAAAAGGAAAACCCATAAAACCAAATTCATGTTACATAAAAGTAAATTAATGAACATACATAAAAGTGAAATATATTATTATGGAACTTTTTTTGAGAAAATTCTCATACAAGCTTATGTGAAATATCTTTCTTGGACTAGTGTTGAATATTTACAAATAAGACCGTATCAATAATTAAATTCAAATGTACTGCATCATAATTACATGTGGTTTTTGAAGTATATTTTGTTACTATAGCTTGCATAGTGAAAAAAAATCAAACATTTTTTATGATTACTAAGCAAATACAAAGCTCACTGTATTTTTTTTTAGCAGGTAGTTTTTTTTAAAGATTTTATTTGAACAATGGAGTTATAAAGAAAGCACAAGAGACAGAGATCTCTCTCACTGGCTGGTTCACTCCCAAATGGCTTCAATGATGGCAGCTTCACCCAAGTCTCCCACTTGGCTATAGGGGCCCCAGCACTTGAGCTGTCCTCCACTGCTTTCTCTGGTGCATTAGCAGGGAGCTGGATCAGAAGTGAAACAGCTGGGACACAAACCAGAACCTATATGGGATACCAGTATATGTATCTTCTTTATCTCCCAAACAGCTGTATACTTAAATTGAAAAAACAAAAACAAAAAACAGAAAAAAAAATATCACAAAATGTGCCTATCTTTTCATGTAATAATGGAAACATTCCAAGACATTTTATGATCATACTCATTGCTAATGAATTCCTACCAAATATATCTAAGGAAGGCATTTGGCCTAGTGGTTGGGACATACACATCCCATTTCAAAGTACCTGGATCAAAATCTGGTTCTGGATCCTGATGCCAGTTTCTTAAACCTGAGAGGCAGCAGTGATGGTTCAAGTAATTGGATTCCCTTCACCAGTGTGGAAGAACTGGATCGAGTTCCCAGCTCTGTGCTTTGGGCACCCACCCCCAGTTCCTGCCATTGCAGGCATGTGGGGTATGGACAAGTAGATGGGGGAGTGCTCACACTTGTTCCCTCTGTGTGTATGCGTGTGTATTTCTCTGCTTCTCAAATATTTAAAATACAAAGGAATGTGCTGCAAAATATATTTAATTAACCACATGCACCTAAATATGGTAAATACAAGAGACATCAAATATCTAAAACGTTAACCACTTGAGGTCCTCACGACAGACAATTCCAAAGGACTGAAAAATCTATGTGATTACTTCCTTAACCTCTTCCCTAAATTCAGCAGTCTATAATCACTAGAACATAGTGCACTGACAGTCCAGAGAATGAGGTCATAATCAGTCTTACCGCTGATTTCCCTGGCAATTATATGCGACCAAATAGGTACAGTTTATACTGTTACTAACACAAACAGAAACAGCCAACATTCAGTGAGTGCTCAAGTGTATACTAGATACTGTTCTATTTGCTTGTATCCTTTCATACAATACTACATTGCAGGGATCCTAGATACTTTGTGTCTCATCATAGTCTCCTCAGCTCCACACTTTAAACTCAGTATATGAGAATAATTTATTCCAAAATTGAAAAACAGTTACAAGGAACTTGAAGACTGCATATGAATGTTTCTTGTATATTAAAATCACTTTCATTATTCTGGACTTTTTCCTGGAGTCTAATGTCTTTATTGCCATTCATTCTAATTAGATTACATTTTAATATTTAACATTAGTAGATTTATAGTAGTTAAGAGAAAATATGCCGGGGTGAGCCAAGTTAATTTCATCATTACAAGCTTTCTCTTTATGCCAAAAAAATTAATTATTTGTATATATGATTAAAAACTTTTCTCTAGTGATTCTTACAGAAGGTTGATTTTTTGCATTCACAGGAGTTACTTGGTAATACTAGGAGACATTTTGTGCTGTCACAACTTGGGGGAAGCTACTGGAATCTAACGGGTGGATATCAAGCATGCTGCTAAATGTCCTACAAACAAAGGTACTACTCCCCAGCAATGGAGTAGTACCTGACTTAAAATATCCAAAGTACATATGCTAAGAAATCACTTTTTTCCCTCTGAAATAGAGTCTCATTAAGACAATGAGTACTAGAATCACAACTAATCTAAGTCATTTTTCAGTTCAAACTTTAAAAGGCTTTGATTACTGACTCCAAAGAAATTAAAAAGGTAAAATTTTGTGCTGTATTTATTAAGATGAGTTTGTGCATGTATAAAATAAACATACAGAAATTACAATGGGGATCTGCAAAAAGAAAAATGACAATCTGTGCATGTGAATTAGATATTTTATATTTTCACATTACCTTTCATCAAAACTCAAATTTCTATCTCCAAATTGCTCCAGCAAGGTTTTCTCAATGATTTTCTTTGGTGCCTGGTTCTGGATAAAGTAGACCACTACATGATGTAAACGATAATCTGTTTCTGGGGGGGTGTCTTCTTGGGCCAACTTAACCAACCGTGAATATTCCAACTTAATTGCCTAGAAAATCAAACAAAAATCACAATGTTGGTCAATTTTAATAATTAAATCCCTTCAATATTATACATTTAATTCTTTTTGCATTCAAATTTGTTTTATAAAGCATTACAAACAAATCCATAGAACTAAGAATAGTTGCAAGTAATTTTCTAAAGAACTGACCAGGTGGGTCCTTCTTTGTTCATTTACCATATAAATATTCTTCTGGTTTCCACACATTGAAGTGGTAAAATAACAACTCTAAGCATTCAATGTGATTAATTTTGTGAAATTCATTAGAGCCTTGTCAAAGTCTATTCAGAGGCATCAACAGGTGGACATGGTAAGTTCTCCTGTCTCTTTCTAGCATTTGGTTTATCCAAATTCTAGAACTGAAATACAGTACCCAAAAACATCCTTAAATCAAAGAAAATGGCTGAATCTTAAATGAACAGTAATACTACCATAATTAGCTTTTAGTTGAAGGGCCCACAAATAAGGGATGAAACAGCAAGTCCTGAGGTTGTAGTTATCATAATTCCTCCTTGCTTCAACAGTACTTGAATTTATTAGTGAAATAATAATGAGGACACAGTATTATCAGATTGATGCTTGGGCTTATTCTTTATAAACAAACACTGCATTTACAATTTTAATGGCAAATAATAAGCACTAATACATATTTCCACACATTAGGAAAATTCTTGACCATATAGAAATATATGATTTGTGCATGTAATTCTATTTTACAAGAATCCCACATAATTAAAGATAATGTTTTTCAGAATTTTAATATTCCAGCTATATTAACCATAAAATATTTTGTGCTACATGGGAAGTAAATTTTAAAAAAACCTACTCAATTAGAGAAGGAGTTTTTAAATACATTCATTTCTTAGGTAATTCTTGACCATTCATATGCTACCACCTCTGTGGCTGTATTTTTCAGAAGGGAGGAAAAAGTAGTAAACACTAAGTGAAATATTCTAGTTATTTAATATCGTATTTCATCAAAAGGAAGGCTAATAAATCCTTTTATACCATATTAACACTATGAAGAGAACTGTTTTTATAGTGAACACAAATTGCTCTGCCTTTGAAAAAGCATAGCTTTTATTCTGGATATACATATTTCCCCAAAGTCTTAACCGCTGTGATTAATTAGCACACACAAACATTTACTTAAAGCCCTTTAAAGTCTTTATCTTTCTAATTTGGAAAAAAAGACACATGTTCATTTTAGTAACCAAAGTATAAAAAAACTTAAGAATAAAACTACACACTTAACAAACAATAACTGTTTTTCGTTATGTCCCTTAGATAGTAATGATTGTTAAAAACTATGAGATGATTTTTCAATAACAAATATTTCACATACTATGCTTTTCATCAAAGTTTATATAATCCAAATAACATTTTACTGCCTCCATTAATATAACACTGGTTTACATACAAGTAATCATTAAATGGCTACCACCCTACCTTCAAAATAAAAACTGGGATTTTTTTTTAAATAAACAGAAAATTCAACTTCTTATATGCTAGGATTATACGTTTACCTCTTGATTTTTCTACAGATTCTCCTAATTTCCTCAAGTGAATGCCAAAATCACAGTACTTTTCAATGGATGGGTTAAACCAGCAGAGGCAGACAGGCGCCTCTAAATTTCTAGGAGGAATTTCTCAAACACCACACACATACAAAACACTTTTGCCTGCATAAATGCACTCTCAGCTGTTTTTTATGAACTTCCTTAAGAAATTTTACGACTTAAAATATGCTGGAATGATGTCTATTCAAATTCCCAACAGATGTTCCACACTGCTGTATTAGCAGAGCTGTAGAAATCTGCCATTATGAGTACAGTATGTTAAGCTTGCATCATACTATCTCCTCGGTGTCCTTAAAATTGCAATTGTTCATTTTTGACGCCTACATTTAAATTATTGTAGATATTACAACAAAACCACAATAACTCTTCAACATGAAATGTGTGATACTTGTCATTAGGTGATGGAACTGTTTGTATTTAGTTTAACTTTTTCATCATGTCTTTAATCAGACCCAACCTTACCCTAGGCAGTCTTATTTCCTCCTCTTCAGTCAGGAGCTCCTTCCACATAGGTTAGCTCTGTCTCCCAGCAAATGTACACGTGCCTTTGTTTCCTAAGTTTTCTCCAAATGTTAAGTTCCTACTTGTTCATTTCCCATCTATCTATAGATGACCCCATTAAACTATCTTAAATTACTCTTTTGAAATATTTTTTAGTTCTAAAGATCCAAATTATTTTTAACTAAACTTTTTCCTACTTTTCTAAATTATTTTATAAAACCAAATCCTACATTTATGACTTTCTATAGATTTTATTTTGATGTAACTATACATAAACTCTAGAGAATATAAAATGTCCCAACGTATAGTATTTTCTGGATGCAGTAAGATCTAAGAACAATTGACTAGGTTAAGATTCAGAAAGGTACACAGACTACTAATTAATGGTGGCATAAAACAAGGCCTATAATCATTTAAGTATTAATACTCATTTCTGAGTGTGTGTATGTATACAAAAATGCATTAAAATGTTCATGGACCATTTTTTAAAAATGACAGTGTGCCAGGAGATGAACAAAGACTAATTACAAATTACAGAGGACTGAAATCACAAATACCATATATCATTTTACCACAATGCAATGCAAATAGGAATTAAAAATAAAAGACAACTGCCAAGCTAACACTTGGAAATTTTTTTATTTCAGAAGCAACTTTATTCACAACACAAATTTTTAAAAAATTCCTCCCCCCAGAAATGAGCTAAACACACACACACACACACACACTACATCTCACACCTCCCTGCACCCACTTCCTCCCATTCTCTCCAAATAAGAGGGAAAAAAGGCAAAAGGGAAAAACAGAAAAACAAAAACCACACAAAACAAGGTAGTATATTTCTCCAGGGGAAAGGGGAATTTACACTCAAGCTGCAGGGAGCCGAACAGAGGTCTTCAGGGTACAGAGACCTGCAGACTCTCAGATCAGAAAAACAAAAGAAAAGGAAATAGAAGGCCAGGCAATCTGGAGTGGCAGAAAACCAGAAACACGGAAAGGCTAGCTGGGTGGCAGACCTGGCAGTACAGGAGCAGCAGGAGGGGGCTGTGAAACGCAGGGAGAACACAGAGTGAAGGGAATAAGCAGAACAGTTGGGTGTCCTTCCAGAGACAACTGGGTAAGAAAAACCCTCTTAACAACCTTTGCCCAGATAGCCTTGAGCAGCCTCCAAGAGTGAAGCGAGCCAGGGAAACATGGGCTGCAGAATCCCAGAGTGAATGCGCAGCCCCTTGCCTGACTCCCTGGATTCTCCCCTACTAGCCAAGGCAACTTCCTCCTCAGCAGGTACTGAATTCTCCCTCCTTCCAGATTTTTAGGTATTTTTCCCCCTTCTTTCCCCTCTCTTCTAATACACACATTTTTTTTTTCTTTAGTAAGGGGAATACCGTAATGTTGCTTGGCCTACTGCCTGTGGATGCAACCACAGTGCCTGCTGTTAATAAACCCACTGTACAATGTAGAGCAAGAACTGTTAGTTGGTGGTCCTGACACTGCCAGCAATCACATGCAAATTAGTCTTGTGCTGACACCTAGTCTGTGGGTTTGCTTTGGGACCACCTTGACTTGTCTTCCTATAAACAGGGGCTCATCTAAGGCCAGGGAAGCCCTCAACGCCTCTATGAGAACTCTCTATATGCAAACCCTCTGAACTCCAGGGAGTATGGTTACACAGTTGCTTGAACCACAGCCATGAAAGTGAGCTTCCAGCTCCTGCTATTGCACTGTAGTCCACATTGCCAACAGAGCGGGAACCAGTGCCAGCTTCCATCCTCTCCTCCACAGACATGATCCCTCGGCCAGCACGGCCTGGAGGCACACTCATAGTCATCTGCTTCTCCACCTCCTTTGTAGCTCCTTTAGCTTCTCAGCTTCCTCCTCCGCAAGGACTTTGATGGCTCCCAACCCGCATCTTCAATGGCGATGTCCCCTGGGTCTCTATCAGTCTCAGCTCCTCCCTACTCCTCCTGGCTGCCAGGGTCTCTGGAGCCAGGCCTATGCACCCACCCTTGAGTATAGGATGGTGCCACCACCCTGGAGCCCTGACTGCTTGCAGCCCACACTGATTGTGCCGCTGCTACCATCACCATTGCCAACACTTAGGAATTTAAAACTGATGTTCTAAATTATTCTTTTTTTTTTAACTTTTATTTAATGAATATAAATTTCCAAAGTACAGATTATGGATTACAATGGCTTCCCCCCCCATAACTTCCCTCCCACCCACAACCCTCCCCTTTCCCGCTCCCTCTCCCCTTCCATTCACATCAAGATTCATTTTCAATTCTCTTTATATACAGAAGATCAGTTCAGTATATATTAAGTAAAGATTTCAACAGTTTGCTCCCACATAG
Source organism: Lepus europaeus (assembly GCF_033115175.1). Taxonomy (NCBI): domain Eukaryota; kingdom Metazoa; phylum Chordata; class Mammalia; order Lagomorpha; family Leporidae; genus Lepus; species Lepus europaeus. The sequence goes on from NC_084828.1 coordinate 31,137,587, forward strand.
CAACACGAAGTGAAAAATACTGTTGGAGTACTAGTTATAGCATTAAATCACAATGTACAGCACATTAAGGACAGATCCCACATGAGACGAAAGTACACAGTGACTCCTGTTGTTGATTTAACAATTTGACACTCTTGTTTATGGCATCAGAAATCTCCCTAGGCTCTAGTCATGAATTGCCAAGGCTACGGAAGCCTTTAATTCTTACTATATCAATATTGGAAATACAAGTTAGCAAACCTATAGGAATGGAAGCCAAAGTAAAATTCTGCCTTGAATTATATAGAATAAAATATATTTCAACAATTTAGAAAAACAGAAAATAAACTAAAATAGGAGAAATAATGTGACAAACTGGTAGTCAAAGGCTTTTTCTTTCCAAAAAAAATTGTATGGAAGACCAAGAGGGAGGAAACAACAGCAAAAATAAGTGATGTAAAAAATACAGAAGTACAAAAAGTTTTAAAATCAAATAATATAATTTTATCAACAAACTATAGTATCTCACTTAAATAAATGATCACTTAGAAAAATACAAATTACTAGAACTACTTTAAGAGACAGAAGAAAAGAAGCTTCAACTAAACCGCAGAACATATACAACTGCCCCTAGAACTGCACCCAACAAAAGATTCAGGCCTATATTGTTTTACAGATGTACTGTGAAGGCAAATCTTCAAGGACCAGAAAACTTCTACATCTAAATTAACCCAGAACCCCAAAAAAGAGAAAGCTGCTAGGCCAGCGCTGTGGCATAGAGAGTAAAGCTGCTGGCATCCCATGGCACACTAACCGTGGTGTACCAGGTTAATCCTCCACCTGTGGTGCCACCATCCCATAGGGGCGCCGGGTTCTAGTCCTAGTTGCTCCTTTTCCAGTCCAGCTCTCTGCTGTGGCCCGAGAGGGCAGTGGAGGATGGCCCAAGTGCTTGGGCCCCTGCACCCGCATGGTAGACAGGGAAGTAGCACCTGGCTCCTGGCTTCATATCGGAGTAGCTACGGCCGTTGCGGCCAGTTGGGGAGTGAACCAATAGAAGGAAGACCTTTCTCTCTGTTTCTCTCTCTCACTATCTGTAACTCTACGTCTCAAATAAATAAATAAAAATCTTAAAAAAAAATTAGGGGAATTCTTAATATGGGCGCTGGTTTGAATCCTGGCTGCTCCATTTTCCATACAGCTCTCTGCTAATGCACCTGGGAAAGCAGTGGAAGATGGTCCAAGTGCTTGGGCCCCCACATCCACATGGGAGACCCAGAAGTTATTGGCTCCTGGTTGCAGACTGGCCCAGCTCCAGCAATTTTGGCCATTTGGGGAGTGAACACATGGATGGAAGATCTTTCTCTGTCTTTTCCTCTCTCTCTCTCTAATTCATTCAAGTAAATAAATAAATCTTTAATAAAAATAGCTCCTTTAATAATTATGAGACTACCATAATCTAAATATCAAAAATTGACAAATATATTTAAAAAATATAGATCACTAAAGATAAGTTTTGTCTACATACAATTACAAAGCCTTACTTAAAAATATAAATGAGAATGATAAAAGTGAAAAAACTCATGATGTTCTTTTTGGGGAAGAATCAAAATAGTTAAACAAAAACACACCATTGCCCACCTCAATCTAAATTACTATGTTAGTATAATGCCAACACAATCAAGTTCTTAAAGTTTTTAGGATTTAGCAACTAATTCCAAAGAATCACCCAAACAGAATAAAGGGCTTGACAAACATTTTTTATATAAAAGAACATAAACTAGCAAGTATCCTTCCTAAAATAGAAAGAGCACATAAGTTAAATTTATTTATTGTTCAAAAATTTGTAAAAAAAAAAAAAAGATCAATGGAAAACAGAGATCTAATACACTTTGTAAACAGAGTTCTAATATGTGGTAAAAATGTCATTTCAAATCAATGTGAAAAGGATACAATGGTAAAAATTTTATTTTGGGATTCTTTGGAGACTTTCTCCTTGAGGAAAACTGAAATCCCATACTTAAATAATCTAAACAAAAAGTAAAATCATGAAAGTAGAATTAAATATTTGTATAATTTTGGATGTGATTGTATAGTCCCAAACAAATACTGCCATATTTTAAAAGCTAAAAAAAATTCTTCACAGGACACCAAAAGTAAATTCATAAAAGATAAATTATAAACCATAAAATATAAATTGCAAATTATAAATGAATGTATTTCTCAGTGGATCAAATGTTCATTTAACTTGAGAAAATAAACTCAATATGAAAAATGCACAGTGAAGATGAACAAACATAAAAACACCAGTTAGAAATATTTATGAAAAGATACTGATCCTCATCAAAGATCAGAGAAATACATTTTATAAAGGGATTACAAATTTTATGTCATTTTGTCAAACAGCCATCAATGGGAGTAAAAGCATAGTATTAATTATTTGTATTAATTATTTTGAAGATTTATCAGTATTATCAATACTTAAAAGTTGCAAACACTTTGACTTGTCAATTTGACTTTGCTGTGTTCATGAGTGTTTAATAATGCATGTACAAGACTGTCCATAGGCCGGCGCCGTGGCTTAACAGGCTAATCCTCCGCCTTGCGGTGCCGGCACACCGGGTTCTAGTCCCGGTCGGGGCACCGATCCGGTCTCGGTTGCCCCTCTTCCAGGCCAGCTCTCTGCTGTGGCCAGGGAGTGCAGTGGAGGATGGCCCAAGTCCTTGGGCCCTGCACCCCATGGGAGACCAGGATAAGCACCTGGCTCCTGCCATTGGAACAGCGCGGTGCGCTGGCCACAGCGCGCCAGCCACGGCAGCCATTGGAGGGTAAACCAACGGCAAAAAGGAAGACCTTTCTCTCTGTCTCCCTCTACTGTCCACTCTGCCTGTCAAAAAAAAAAAAAAAAAAGACTGTCCATAACGGTATTGGAAAAAAGTGAAACACCCAGCAACAATGGTAATAACAAATTTAGTAATAATGACTAACAATCTGTGTTCTTCATGTGATAGTCACTACTGGCTGAGCTCATCATGGATAGCATTTTCTGCATCAAATTTTTTAAAAAGTCTATTTAATAAATGAAAAAACCTGGCCTGATAATTTAATAAATGTTGTAAGGTCCCACAATGACTAAGTGAGAAAGTTAGGGTTTAAACTGGGACCCTAGCCAAAATGTCCCTGCTAGTTACAGGTAGTCTGGGAGACAGCTCTCTGACTTAGGACATGAATAAGTTATATCAGTGTTGAGATATTAAACCTATCAGCCACTATAGTGATGAGAACTGATATGTATATCACTGCTGGGTACATATTATCATTTCCATATTTGTCATAACATGGTAAAAACACGGGATGCCCTGCTCTAGGAGAACATTTAAATAAATTTTAGTTAAGTCAATAGGAAATACAAGAAAAAATGAGATATATTTACAAAGTCTGATATGAAAAATAGCCTATCATATAAATAAACTCTAAATGAAGCAAATATGTGCTAAAATATTTTTCAGTTATGACCAGATATTTCAATGTAAACCAGTCTTGTCTATCTATGACAATAAGAAATAATTAATAGAATTGAAAGTAACTGTGGAATGAGAATTAGGAAATAAGAGGAAAAATTTTTACATTCTAAATTTTGGTATACATAGTTTAAACAACACTTTAAGAATCCTTCCAGCGGCCAGCACTGTGGTGTAGTGGGCAAAGCCACTTCCTGCAGTGCCAGCGTACCATGTGGGTGCCAGTACAAGTCCCAGCTGATCCAGCTCTCTGCTATGGCCTGGGAAAGCAGTAGAGGATCGCCCAAGTGCTTGGGCCCCTTCACCTGCATGGGAAGACCTGGAGGAAGCTCCTGGCTCCTGGCTCTGGATCAGCACAGCTCCAGCTGGTGTGGCCAATTGGAGAGTGAACCAGTGGATAGAAGACCTGTCTCTCTCTGCTCTCCTTCTCTCTGTGTAACTCTTTCAAATAAATAAATAAATAAATCTTAAAAAAAATCCTTCCAGATACCTGCTCTGTTTTCTCATATTCTTCCTGTAAAAATGTTTACTTCCCTACAACAAAATGTTTCATTAATACAGGAATTCAATCCCTAATTATCCCAGCCACATCCTTTACATGTCCATCAACAAGTAGAATGGACAAACATGAAATAGTCAAATGATGGACTACCCTAAGAACAAACTACAGCTTTAAGTATATTTGGACAAAGTTCCAAGCATGTTATTAAGTAAAAGGAGCCAGACTAAAAAAGATCTAGAGTAAAAGATCAGAAATACATAAATTTAAACAAGAAAAGTAATTTATGTTGCTTGAAGTCCAGATGATGGCTATTTTTTGGGTAGATATGGTGACAGGAAAGAACCAGAATACCACTCTTGCTCTACTGCTTGGCCTTATGGGTGGTTACATATGAATACACTCACTCAGTGATAACTCATTAAGTTTTACACTCATAACTATGTGATTTTGGTATGTTTTGTATCTTATTAAATACATTGTCTCTGCTGAATAAAAGGAGGTAATAATAACAGGCACTGCAGGAGATAAAAGGTGGGGGTGGAATTTAAAGTTTATTTTGGTACAAAAATGTTTTGAAATTCTTAAGTTTTCCACAATATGTATTTTCCATTAACTTTTAAGAGACTCTTCATACAAGCAAATAATAGTTTGAAAATATTACTCCTTTTTCTTATCTTCTGTTTCCTCCCACCCCCATCCCTCTTGTAGTAAACTTAAATTGCCTATCTCTGGGAATTTCATTTTTACATGATAGTATCATCTCTCTTAAACCATTATTATTGGAGGATTTTCTGACAGGTGGAAACAAATCCTGAAAAAGTTACTTTGGGAGAGAAATTCAACAAGTATAGTCTAGTTTCTTCCCCCTATTTTTCCACACCTTCCTGCCAATTAACTCTCTTTCATATTGTATCTGTACAGGGGTGACCTCCCACATGGGAAGATCTGTGGCTAAATGAGTTCCAATAACTGGGCTGGTAACTTCCTGAATCAGAGTTTAATCTGGGCAAATTCATTTACAACGACCTAAATTTCAATCTCCAACTTTGCTTTTTAGCTGACAGGTTCATCACAGGGTTTTATCCCTAACAGAGTATCAAAAAACTGGTCTAGTTTTAATGCACCAAGAAATCCATATTTAAAAGTACTTAAACAGGCACAGAGTTGAAAAGGTTTCTCTCAGTGAAAAGTTAATGTAAAACAAACTTGATTTTTTGGTAATGTGCAGTTCAAAAGACATACAAAAATTATTTTTCAATGTATAATAAACCAAAACTAGTAAGTACAAATATAAAATACAGTAAATTTAAATATGAAGACAGGAGAACCATCATATGTCATATGTTGTACTACGGACATATTCTGTGAATAAATACCAGATGCAGACGATGATGAGAATCAATTGCCAGAAAAACACAGAATCTATAAATATCTAAATAATTGTATAAGGAACCAAAAAAAACATGTTGAAAGATACCCCACCCAAAAAAGGGGGTGAGCTCTGAGTTTATGTGTGAGTTCTAACTTACTGTTATGTAATAAGTAATTCCTATGCTAACTACACTAGACCTGAAGAGAAATAGGAAGGCTTTCAAACTCACTACTTAACCTAACATGGCCATGGTAGTAAATCTGATGAAAAGCGCACACGCACACACACAACTAAATACCAAATTAATTTTAACACAGAATGCAGAATGCTCTCCACCAAACACTAGTGAGCTAATTTTAAATAGTATATATTTGAGTTTATAAAATAAAAACTAAGAAAAATATACTTAGTAAATAGCAAGGGAAATTTATATAAACTAGGGATAGAGTAGACCTTTTAACAGTGCAATGAAATTTGAAGATTCATAAAACAGGAAAGAATTGAGAACATAATGTTAAAAAAATTATTAATAAAAAAGGTATCATAAACTAATTCAGATAGAAATGACACAATGGAGAAAAACACAGACACTTGTCCATAAAGAAGAAATGTAGTAAAGGAAAGTACATCTATACCATGGAATATTAATATAAATGAGAGTACCTGTACACCACAGAATAGTAAATGGGGCTAGTAAAGATAATATAGTAGGTATGCTATCTTAAGTTTAAGTTATTTGTATTTCTGAGTGATAGAAGGTAGAAAATTATATGAATAGTAAAATCAAGAATATTTCTCTATAGATGAATATTATATTATTTTACAAAACAAGAAAAGCTTTATGATGCTAACAGTGGTTATGACAGGGCAGTGGCAGATACTGCCATTCTAAGTTTTATTTTTTCATATTTTTGTTACTAGATGCATTTTATATGTATTACTTTTGGTTTTCATATGATGAATTTTTAAACAATCTTTTATCAATAGTCTATTATCAACTAGAATTTCCCAAATACTTACCATTTACCTTTATCAAAATACACATTACAAACTATTTATATAAATTTACACAAAAATATACTCAATTACAGATAAAAATGTACACAAACTTAAGAAATTTTATAAACACAAATGCAATAAAGAGACAAAAGTTACAAGGTTTTATAATTGAGCTGTTTGATTAAGCACAAGGGAGATCAACATAACCCACTCATGTATTACACAGTAGTGAGTATGGATATTAATGTGCTGTGTACTTCACTATGAAAAATAAAAACAAACTAGAAGGTAGGATTTTGGATATTTTCATTAAAAAGAAATATTAAATGATCCTTTGCCCTGACTGGAAATTACACAATTTATATGTGTACCAAGGTATCACACAGTACCCTACTGGTATGTACATGTCTGTTCAAATTGTTTAAATAAAAATATTTTAAAAACCAAAAACAATAAGACTCCCACCACATTTCTAGATGGCTATTCAGAGGGGCTGCAGTCACAAGAATGGTTCTAAAAGTCGGTCCCTTTCTGGGGGAGATCTGCATCTGCAGTTCAAGTACATAGCTAGTGTGAACAGGCTATCTCTGAGGCTCCCCTTTTACCTTTTCACAAGAAAATGATACTGGGGCTAATACTTGCCCCAGACAGAGACTGCCACAGATCTTCTGGTAATTGTTATCTGAGAAATTTTATCTGCATAATAGGACAACCTTTATTCACTTTGTTTTCCTTTCCTCAATCTCCTATACTTGAAGTGGTCAACTCCTCCTAAGGAGACTCAAAAGGTTCTTAATTTTCTCAGCTCAAAAAGCTATTTAAGCTTTTGACCCTTCCTTTTATTCTTTCTTTCTTATGTTTTTATTTATTTATTTGAAGGGCAGAGAGACAGATTTTCCACCCACAGATTCACTCTCCAGCTGTCCACAACTGCTAAGGCTTGGCCAGACTGAAGCCAGTAACCTAAAACCCAATCAGGATCTCCCACAAGGATGGCTGGAACCCAGGTATGCAGACCATTGCCTTCAGCCTGCCAGGCTGCCTCCAGTCAGCAGGTATCTAGAACTGGGACCAAAGGTAGGACTTGAAACCAAGCACTCTGGTAGATAGATGTAGGATCCAGGCATCCCAAATGGCTTCTTAACTGCTGTGTCAAGTGCCATCCCCTTAATTCTTGTACTTTGTATATGACTCCCAGAATTCTGCATGTTAAAAAATTGCATGCTTTTCCCCCTATTAATCTGCCCATTGCCAGTTAATTTTATAGACTTAAATCATCAAATCTTCAGAAAGACATAAGAAAATTTTCAACTTCCATGAAGCATCGAAACTGATCTTATAGGTGTAAAACATTACATAATTTCTAATATGATTTTCAAAAAGTTTTATTAGAAAAGGATAGTCCGTGGCATAGACACGACACACTCGATTCATAACTCCCCCTGTACCTGGACTAGAAGTACATGTTTAAGATAATGATAGTGATAAAATATTTGTAATAATAACAGCTACATTTTGAGAATTTAGTATAAATCAGATACTATTTGAAAATGTTATTGGTAAACTTGTTAAAAACTGATAACTAAATATAATATCTATTTACCTCCATTTTACACCCAGAGAACAGAAACAGAGAAATTGAGTTAATTTCCCCAAGATCCACAGTGGTGGGTCAAGGTTCTGATCCTAGGTGGTCTGGTTACTTTTATCAAGCTTAAAGCTACTACTTTTCTAATGTATGGTCCAGCTATTCTGGTAAGTGATATTTCAACAGAGATAAAGCACATAAGAGGGGGCCGGCACTGTGGCATAGCAGGTGAAGCTGCCACATGCAGTGCCAGCATCCCATATGGGTGCCAGTTCAAGACCCAGTTGCTCTACTTCCAATCCAGCTCTCTGCTATGGCCTGGGAAAGCAGTAGAAGATGATCCAAGTCCTTGGGCTCCTGCACCTGCATGGGAGACCCAGAAGAATCTTCTGGCTCCTGGCTTCAGATCAGCATAGCTCCAGCCACTGTGGTCATCTGGGGAGTGAACTAACAGATGAAAGACCTCTCTCTCTCGCTCTTTGCCTCTGCCTCTCTGTAACCTTTCAAATAAATAAACACATTTAAAAAAAAAAAAAACCACATAGGAGGATATCAGGACAGTGAGGACAGTGGCTAGAGAAATTCAGACTCTAGAATGAGTAAAAATTTCCTATGCTATAGCAATGAGTCATACTTCAAACTCTTCTCAATCTCTACACAACCACCTGAATACTCTTATTTATCTCAGATTCACAGGAGATTACTAATCATAGTATTTATTTTTTTTTCTTTTTAGATTTTATTTATTTGAGAGGTAGAGTTACAGAGAGAGAGGGAGAGACAGAGAGAGAGGTCTTCCACTCACTGGTTCACTTCCTAAATAGCCACAATGGCGGGGGCTTCTTCCTGGCCTCCCACGCAGTTGCAGGGGCCCAAGAACTTGGGCCATCTTCCACTACTTTTCCAGGCCATAGCAGAGAGCTGGATCAGAAGAGGAACAGCCAGGACATGAACCGGCGACCATATGGGATGCTGGCACTGCAGGAAGAAGCCTAGCCTATTACACCACAGCGCCAGCCCCTAATCAGAGTATTTAGTTTGGATTATACATGGAAAATTGAATATACCTAACAATGTTCGAACCCATCCCAATCTCATAAACCTGTTTCATACTCTCTACAAACCTTTTTTTAAATATTTTATTTATTTATTTGAGAGGTAGAGTTACAGATAGTGAGAGGAAGAGAGAGAAAGGTCTTCCTTCTGTTGGTTCACTCTCCAAATGGCCACAACAGCTGGAACTGCACCGATCTGAAATCAGGAGCCAGAAGCTTCCTCCCAGTCTCCCGTGTGGGTGCAGTGGCCCAAGCACTTGGGCCATCCTCTACTGCTTTCCCAGGCCATAGCAGAGAGCTGGATGGGAAGAGCAGCAGCCAGACTAGAACCAGAGCCCATATGGGATGCTGGCGCTACAGATGGAGGATTAACCTACTGCACCACGGCACCAGCCCCTAAACCTGCTTTCTTACTGCACATCAAAATCAGAAGGTGATCCAAAATATGTGGCATACAGAAAATACATGAAGGTAAACATGCAAAGTCAATCTAGGATGACAGAGGAAGTCTCGAATTACTAGCTGTGCAATAGGAGTAAAGGAAAACCAATCTAGATCAGAAAATATCACAAAGCTTTGGTACAGGCTCCCCAAAAAGGTTCAACTGGTAGTGGTAGAGTAAGACGCCATTTAAGCAACTGGTGGAGAGGTGAACCAATGATACATATAGAAAACTAAGCAAATGAAACACTAACCAACTAACTCCAAATAATAGCTAATGGGAAAAGTGAAAGTGACATTTACAGTTTAGCTCAAACCCTCCTGCAATTCTAGATTTCTGATTTAATAAAAGCCCCAAGATGAGTGTGTTGTGTGTTTGTTATATGGATGACTGGAAAGTGTGGATGAGTGTACACAAAACAGAAGAGGCTCATCATTCATGTTACACAGAAGAGAATTCACTAGGACTGTGAAAACTAAGAATCATAGAAAAACAAAAATCTATTCAAAGATATGCAATTACAGGCAAAAGCATTAACAAAATAATTGAAAGCTGTTATCACTGGGGGAGGAGGGAGGGTAACAGTGATCTTTCAAAGTATATGCAGATATTACTTGAATAAAAATAAAATTTCCAATTAGACATAAAAATAACTAACTTAACCATAAATGACAATGGAATTGTATAGTGTCCATAACTTTTCTACATAAAACAGATGAAAACATCAGAAGACTTGGGCTATATCTCACCATTCCCTCCTAGCCTGTAGGGTTTCTGATGAGAAGTCTGCTGTGAATCTAATTGGAGATCCTCTGAGAGTAATCTGACATTTCTCTCTTGCACATTTTAGAATCTTTTCTTTATGTTTCACTGTGGTGAGTTTGATTACAACATATCGTGGTGAGGATCTCTTTTGGTCATGTTTATTGGGGGTTCTATATGCTTCCTGTACTTGGATGTCTCTTTCTTTCTCCAAACCTGGGAAGTTTTCTGCGAGTATCTCACTAAAAAGGCCTTCTAATCCTTTCTCCCTCTCCATGCCTTCAGGAACTTCTAGAACCCGAATGCTGGGCTTTTTAATAGTATCCTGTAGATTCCCAACAATATTTTTTAGATTTCTAATTTCTTCTTCTTTCCTTTGGTTTGACTGTATACTTTCCTGTGCTCTGTCTTCCAAGTCTGATGTTCTCTCTTTTACCTCACTGACTCTGTTTTTAAGACTCTCTAATGTGTTTTTCATTTGTTCTATTGAATTATTCATTTCATTTTGATTTCTCTTCAATATCTCAATTTCATGTTCTACTAAATTCCTCATTTCATTCTGATTCCTCCTTAAGATTTCATTTTCATGAGAGAGATTTTCTGTCCTGTCCTATATGGATTTCTGTAGTTCATGAATTTGTTTTTGAGAACTTCTAAATGTTCTTATCATAATTTTTTTTGAAATCTATATCTTGCATTTCTTCTATCTCATCATCTTCATAATCTTGTATTGGAGTGTCATGTTCATTTGGGAGCATCATGATGTCTTCCTAGTTCTTGTTTCCTTGGTTTCTGCATTTTTTGTTTGGCATTGTGGAGATATTCTTTGGTTTCTTCTTTTTTCTTCTTTTTTTTTTTTTCTCACTGTGGTGGCTTTTCTCATGATACTATGACTCTAGATTAAGTGGACTGTCTGCTTTTGGTGAATCTCTAGAGGCTTGTGGTGGGTGTGGCCAGAGAGCTCTGTTCAGTTCTTCAGGATTAAGGGTGTGCCAAAGGTGACACACCCAGGTTTGGCATGGTTAATCTTTTTTTAATTTTTTTTTTTTTTAATTCAGAAGGGAAACAATTCTGCTCAGCTGAGCTCTTCTCCTTGATGGCAATCCGTGCCTGAGCGCAGCCAAAGTGGGTATATTTGCCTACTCTGTCCCAAGGACCACACAAAGGATCTGTGCAGTCCTCAGTGTAAGCTCAGATTCCCCTGCAATGTCTCTCACCGGGTAGCCAAAGCTGCCCGAATTTGTGGAGTCTCCCACTGAGACTACTCACGTCTCAGCCCCACCATGAGTTCTCCCACACACCCTCAGTTTTTTTTTTTTTTTTCCCCCCCAGAGTCCTAGTTCATAAGCTCCACACATTCACTAGGTCTTAGTCTCCTGTTATTTCTCCCCACCAGAGTCAGGTTTTTCTGCTTGGCTGAGGGCAGGTGCATCCCTGAGCTGGCACAGCAGTTACATATGTCCAAAATAGCACCTGCTCTATTGTCTTGCTTGCCTTTGTAAGGCAAGTGGAGAGAGAGAATCATGTCCGTACTGGTCTAGTTTTCCCCATGGGGCTTCAAGCCTCGTTCCCTCTAGGCTCTTCCTGCTGCTTTTCTGCCAGTGTCTCGGGCTACTGAGGTTCTGCCTAACCTCCCTTTCCAGCGCAGGTGCACAGACTCAGCAGCTAGGGTCCCAAGTCATGGGCGCCCGTGCCCTATAACTCCAGAAGAGTTTCCTCTGCAGTTTTTTCCCTAACTCTTCCCTGAGACTACAGTATCTCCACTTATATTAAACTATCTTTTCCCGGACTATCAGTGCGCTCCCTCCCTATTCCGCCATCCTGGAGCTGCCTGCTTGTTAGGTTGCTTTTTAAAAAAAGTAAAATAAAAAGTAGTGAAAAGAGGAAAGTAGTGAAAAAACATTGAAGATTTTTGGTTAAGCTAAGTAAAATGACAAAACATACATGATGCTTTCATCTTTCTAATATGTAAAAGAAAATAATGTAATACTGTCATAGTACTAAAGAGAAGTGGTCATGGAATGTACATTGGCATGATACTCTCCCAAGCCTTAAATATCAAAATTAATTATGATGAAGACATATGAATAGAGTAAGAAGCATAAAAGTATAATAAATTATCAAGTCATTTTAAAAAATTTAATGAAGTAAGCAATTTAGTGTCAAGTGATAATAAAAGTAGAGGAAAATATCGTATTCACCACTGGTCTGAAGAGGAGCAAATAAACTATTGTCAGAAGCAATTACTAAGTTCCTAGACTTTTTCATCAATACCCTTATTACCTTCAAATATCAAATACATTCAAATTTCTGCTATCAAATTAGAGGCAAACTATTCAGGAAATTCAAGTAAAATGCTTTGCTTTTCCTTAATCATCTTAATTAAAAGAATCAGTCTTAGATTCATGAATAAAAGAAACTCCCAGAAAAACAGGTGGCCATAGCTAAGATAGGAAAATAAATTATATTAAGAAACCAAATTTAATTCAAAGAAATGAAACATATTAAGAACCGTAGTTTATGAAAAAAAAAAAAAAAAGCAACAGCAGCAGCAAATAAGATGAAAATGTGAATAGTACCTTAAAGAACCCTGCTTCAGGGCCACACCTGTCATACACATTCCTGGATTTACCTATCGCCATGATAATACCTTGCATGTTCGGTGTCAGCATGATCTGCCACAGGGATTTAAAGTAACAGTTTTTAAACAGTTAACATAAATGAAAATTTAAAACCAAAATAATTTCATCACATGCAAGTTAAAACTCTTTTGTTATCCACTATTAATAAATCCAATGATGTATATATTTTTAAGTAGCAAAAGTTAGCCAGTATGCATGTAGGCATCTTTCAAAATCATCCATGCATTGCAGGCTCATAGGTGCCTTTGTGCAAACTGCAAAAAGGCAACTCTCTCTCAACAGGGAATTTTAAAAAGGCACCCCCTTTTGGACAAATAAATGAGAAAAATGTGTTGTCCTCTCAGAGAACCATTCAGAGGAAGAAGCATTTCTTTTTTACCAAAAAGGTGCTTCTTCCTCAAGGCTTGGGGACCTCAGCACAAGACCAACTGAATCTCACTTCTCCCTCTGAAGTGAGGCACTCCTACAGAACTGTACAACCTGTACAGCAGTGAGCAGCAGTCCTGTATCCACATAAGTCACATTTAAAATTCCAAGACACATGCACTGTTGAACTGTCACTTCAATACATTAAAGCAAAACAAACAACTCTGCCAACAGCATAAGCATTTGCACAAGACAGTGTTACATGATTAACCTCATTTCTACTTTTTTTTCCCCTAAATGCCAGAAAGCTTACCCTAAAACAAGCACTTGGGCACTTGTTCAATAAATTACAATCTTAGGGACTATACTGTGGCACAGTAGATTAGGCTGCCACTCAGGATGCCCACCCACAACCTATTTTGGAAAGCCTCAATCAAGTCCCACCTCATCTTCTGAACCAGCTTTCTGCTAATGTACCTGGGAGGCAGTTGATGGCTCAAGCTCTTGAATCCCTGCCACCCTCATGGGAGTCGTTGGTCAAGGTCATGGTTCCTGGCTTCTGCCTGGCCCAGTCCTGGCTGTTGCACACATGAGGAGAGTGAACCAGCAAACAGAAGATTTTTTTCTCTGTTTATCCCTTTCTGTCATTGGGTCTTTCAAATAGATTTTTAAAAATTAATATTTTTATTAAAATACACTAGTTTCATTTTCAAGAGCCAACATGGTAATAAAATAGTTAATAGGAACAATGTATAAAGGCTAAATTTGATACATATGAAGTAATTATTTGTATATTAGCTTATTAAATGTTTATATCAAAATATCTACAAAATGAAACAGCTTAAAGCATTATGAAGTTATAACAATCAAGAGATTGCATTATTACCATTACTCGTAGTATTTATTTTGTATCACAGACCAAAGGTCATGATATATCAAACACTGTCTGCTTAGGAAAATCCCTCTGACTAGTTCTTATCCCACAAATGTGCTTCTGAGTCTCTTCATGGCCAATGGTTTCTTACACTGGCACAATGGTATTACTATCTTTATGACACTTCTGATTTTGGTGACTAAGTCAGTTCATGATTAAAAAGTGTTTATACGTGTGTGTCTACATATATAAATTCTATAGTAATTATAACCTTGGAATAAATCTGCAAAAATGCTATCTGGAAGAAATATCATATGTATTCAATCTCATCCATACCCATAAAATTATAAAATCCAATAAACATTTTTTCCAAATCACGCCTCTTCTACATAACACGGTCTTCTCTTTTGTTACTTTTGAGAAAGAGCTTTACTGAACTCCCTAGAATATGGAAAAATCAGCAGGAAGAAAACCAGAAAATAGCTATTCTGATGACAAACTGATGGACCAGGACATCAGATCTTGCAGATTTGGTAAGAAGTCTATCAGGAGAAACAAAAATGCCTCCATACTGCCGGAAAACTAAGTAGATGAGAATTAAGCTGAGTGAAGAGACATGAAGAAACAAGATGGAAGTGCCATAGGGTGTAAAACACCTGTAGATGGTGAGAAACAGACCATTTCACTCACATTCACATGTGTATAGGTACTAGCAAAAATATCAGTTTTCCAAGGTCATGATGCATGACATACTGGTAGGTAAGAGTGCATAAAGTCTTACAATACATAATGCAATCAAAAGAAGAAACACTTGTTTTAAATGTAAAAATCTTTACTATTTGGCCGACGCCATGGCTCACTTGGCTAATCCTCCGCCTGCGGCACTGGCATCCCGGGTTCTAGTCCCGGTTGGGGTACCAGATTCTGTCCGGGTTGCTCCTCTTCCAGTCCAGCTCTCTGCTGTGGACTGGGAAGGCAGTGGAGGATGGCCCAAATCCTTGGGCCCTGCACCTGCATGGGAGACCGGGAGGAAGCACCTGGCTCCTGGCTTCGGATTGGAGCAGCGCACCGGCCGTAGCGGCCATTTGGAGGATGAACCAATGGAAAGAAGACCTTTCTGTCACTCTCTAACTCTGCCTGTCCAAAAAAATTCTTTACTATTTAATCAAATATTACTGTACAATCTATGAACCTGAGAGTAAACTGACCCTACTTCTAAATAAAAGAATTAACTCCAGAAATATAAAATTATTCTTTTGACATATTCTATAAGCTTTCTCCTTAAATTTTCATTTGAAATCCAGGTTCTGTTAGTAATTGGGAAGGTAATTTCACATCATGGGTGGCAAAGCTGAATGTTATGCAGCAATAGAAATAAGTGTGAGGGTGCAGGCATGCCCACAGTACTTGTATTAAATTACAAAAACTAAGCAAGAATAGCACAGAGGACTATATTAAAGGTACCTCATCATCATAACCCCCCTCCTTTGATTCAATCATAAATTTTCCTATATGAGGAATCGCCACCTCTAGAACTCGCTGGTTAGAAAGTGGTTGGCTTGTGGTATTTTCAGGTTTCTGTAGAAGAAAATTATTGGTATGAACATTAGAAATGAAAACAACGAATGAGAGAATCAAGATTAAGCCCATAGAAACACAAATCTTTGTAAACTGCCTGCTTTTGCTAAGTATAAAACCAACTACAAATGGAAACAAAAATCAAATACATTACTCCAGAGGCAATATAAAAATTTATAATGCTCCCTATACTCCTCAAACACGTAAAACTAGAAGTATTTTGGATTCCAAACACTTAAAATAATAAATATTTCAGGTGTAATTCCCATTATCTGTCCAGCTGACAATTCTGTTATTATTAATATCCAGTAATGCCAGAAAGCCTTTTTTGGTCTATCAATCAATATGACCTCTTCTAAACTCAAGAGTCTGTAGGTTATTTTGCTTATGGCTTTACCTTTCTATCTTTCCAAGTAACTAACATGTATCCAGTCACAACTGACAGTGTAGTGTGTTTAACCCCCTCTATTCCAGTACAGTACATGAATCATTTAATCATTAGCATCCACTGAATTCTTGTTGGGAATTAAAAAAAAGTTGTTGGTAATGACTTAGATTTGTTCCTTTTTTCTTTAATTCCATCCATTACACTAATTCACACTAACAGAAGTAAGTGCAAAATTAATAAAAGCTCTCTCAAAAACTCAAAAATGATTCATTCAAAATACTGTTCAGATTTTGTATAGTTTTAGGAGGGCAAAAAATGCTAGTGAAAAACTGAGTTACTAAAATTGAAATCCCTGCATATGAAGTATTCAAAAAGTTCACTAAAACCTATATTATGAAAACCTATATGCATTGATTTCAAGAATCTTTTTGAAGATTTATTTATTTGTAAGTCAGAGTTACACAAAAAAGAGAAGGAGATGCAGAGGCAGAAAGAGAGAAGTCTTCCGTCAGCTGGCTCACTCCCCAACTGGCTGCAATGGCCTTAGCTGTGCGGATCCAAAGCCAGCTGCCAGGAGCTTCTTCTAGGTCTCCCACATGGATAGAGGGGCCATCTTCTACTGCTTTCCCAGGCTATAACAAAGAGCTGGATCGGAAGTAGAGCAGCCAGGTCTCAAACCAGCGCCATATGGGATGCCAGCACTGCAGGCAGTGGCCTAATCCGCTATGTCACAGCACTGGCCCCGATTTCAAGAATTTTTTGAAAAACACTTTCATTCCTTTTTGCTTACAAACTTTCTAAAGAACCCTCATTTTACTGAACAGATTTATAACTGGCATATCCACTGTTTACCTATAAACAAATGTCAAAAGTAGAAGGTGTGTAAAAGCAGCAGGCTTAAGTAATTTTACTTTGTATCATAAAAAGTTTTCCTAAGCAATAAAAAATTTATTTTTCCATAAAATGAGTAAAATTTAAAAGAAAAAATAAAGGAGTTTACTTGCATTTGAAGTATAGTTAAGTTTTAGTGATATAAACATTTTCCAACTTTTCCGAAGTTGGAACATTAATGTTCTGCAGAACATTGATGGCCAATGTTGGTATAGCCCTTTTGAGAAGAAATGTTATTTTTGACCATAATACATTCGGGAAAAGTTTTAATTACTTATCAAATCCTCTCTTAGAGTCCTCAAATTTTCTTGAAGGAAGAACCAACCTATGTGCTTGCAAGGATCAGGACACAGAAAATTCAGCTAACCTATCTATGATGCATAATAGTTCTTTTATTAATGACAAGTATGACCAATATCACTATACTATTCTATTGTGTTACTTGAACTTGCTTATATTTGAATAATTGTTATCCAATGTTACTACAACATATATTCTATAGAGATGTAGTTGGTCCATGACATTTAATTAAACATTTTTAATATTTCTGGCTTATGAAAGAAAAATTGTGGTAGGACTCAGTCCACAAGAATGCCTCTAAGCAGGCAAATAAGTCTGGAGTTTGTGGTGATGAATTTTTTATTAGCAATCCAATATAGTATCTATTATCTTAAGAACAGAAAATAAAAATTTAAGGCAAATTGCAACTAGGAAATATAATACTTATAAAATAATACTCTTTTGGGAAAAAATTGCAATTAGGGAAAATGTTTTACAAGACTTTCCAGGTACAAGAGTTTGAGTTTCAAACGTGAAATCTGAAAAATTATATGAGTAAAAGTTGAAAAAGACAAGACTTTCACTCTGTATAATAATTCTGCAGTAATCATCAAATTTTGCTATCCTGAGATACAATAAAAATCTTGCATATAAGGAATTTACAGATTCAATGAAGTAAAGTGCATGTTTATCTTTCCTTTATTTTCAGGGCTTATATGATGACTACATTAAGACCGACATTTGAAGTAAGTTAAAAACAAGTTTGTCAATTTGTTGCAAAATAATTAAAATACAATGATTATTATTAATTACCTGAAATCTGTGAATCATAAAAAGTGATTTCATAAGAATGTTAGAAAGCAATGTAACTGGGGCCAGTGCTGTGGCGTAGCGAGTAAAGATGCCATCTGCTGTGCTATCATTCCACATGGGTGCCGGTTCAAGACCCGGCTGATCCACTTTCCATCCAGCTCTCTGCTATGGCCTGAGAAAGTAGTGGAAGATGGCCCAAGTCCTTGGGTCCCTGAGCGGATGTGGGAGACCCGGAAGAAGCTCCTGGCTCCTGGCTTCAGATCGCCACAGCTCTGGCCATTGAAGCCATCTGGGGAATGAACTAGCGGATGGAAGACACTTCTCTCTCTCTCTCTCTCTGCCTCTGCCTCTCTGTAATTCTTTCAAATAAATAAATAATTGTTTAAAAAAAAAAAGCTATATAACTGTAATCCCTCTGTCCACATTAATATGCCATACCTTTTAACCCATTCAACCAAGGGGAATGTACAACGCAATAGCCTGAAATATGGAAATGTTTTACTTCTAGCAGCCTATTTATAATAATGTAAAAGTAAAATCAAATATACAATGAGGGAATTGGTAAATAAATAAGAATTCAATACTCACTGGAATAATATTCAGCCATTAAACATTGTTTTGCTGAGTTTATAACATGGAAAGTGGTTATAAGGTTAAGGGAATAAATGAAGAAAAGGTAACATAAAATTTTATGTATAGTAACCCATCTACAAAAATAAATCCCAATCCTACGTACAAAAAACTAAAGAGTGAAAAAATAACATACCAACATATTAAAAGTTATTAACTTTGGTGAATGGGATTATTCATGATTCTTTCTTGGAGTCTACTTTAATGTACTTTTTAAAAATATCATGAAGTATTTACAGTTAAAGACACCCTTCAAAAGGGTCAGCTGACTGAACACTGGGAGAATGTCTACAATTTCTAGAGTTCCAAGCTATCCAGAGAATTCTTCTTAGGCTAACCTGTGGCTTAATCTGGTGTCTCTTTGTGAAATGTTTAGACTTGAAGTAACACAAGAAAACAGCTTACTTAGTGCTTACTACATGCCATGACAGACACTTCCAAAAATGTTCTTCAGGGACAGATACTTAGCCTGGCAGTTTAGATGCCAGTGTGAATGGCAACATCCTATAAGGTAGTGTCAGGGTTTGAATTCCGGCTCAGCTACTGATTCCCGCTTCCTGCTGGTACAGACCCTGGAAAGCAGCAGTGATGGCCCAAGTGACTGTGACCATGCCACCAACCTGGGAGATCTAGACCGAATTCTCCACTCCTAGGTTTGGCCTAGCCCACTTCAGCTGTTGGAGGTATTTGGGGAGAGAACCACCAGATGGCAGATTTCTGTCAGTTTCTTTCTGCCTCATAAATAAACAATTGTTGGAAAATGATCTTCATTAGCCCACAATCACTTCCACTTTATGGAAGAAAACTTGGGTTTAAAGGAACTAAGCTAATTATTCAAGGCTACATTGTTCTAAGAAATAAAATCAAGATTCAAAAACTCAGAAGTATCGGATCCTAAAGTCTGAAGATTCTTTTTTAATACACATTACAATTTCTAATGTACGCCATGTTGAAATGAGGAAACACAATATGAAGTGGTTATTGTAATCCAAAGCAACTGATCACAGTGCTAAGAAACAAAGGCGACATCTGACAGACACAGCTAACACACTTTTCAGATATGTTATCGAATTTAAAGACGAGGGGATCAACTACGTATGCTACTCTGCAAAACAAGTGCAATGGAAAATACATACACTTCTTGTCTATCATATTCATTCTCTGACATTCTACTTTCTCAAGGTAAAATGAGGATAGGATCCTAGCTTATAATATCATATTCATATTAAGAAAATGGAGTAATGAAATTTAAGTGTTGATTTCTATAAATTACATATGACTAGCCAAATCAAAAAAAAAATCATTAAACTAGGTAATGCTAATGGTTTTCTGATATCAGCTAAAAGGATGACATTTAGTAAAGATAATGCAGGCTCTAGCAAATTAAAGTAATAAGTATCAAAATCCCTGCAAATTCATTTTTTATACCAGGCAAAAGTAGTTCTGCCTTGTACCTATTCCTCTCCCCTTTTTCCTTCCTTAAGTTTTCTTCTTCCTATTCTTCCAAGAAGCAGACATCCCAGAACCATACAAAGCATTTTCCAAGAAAAGTCCTAGAGTTAGCAGATGTACATTTCAATTTCATTTAGAGTGTCAAGGGCATTTGCAAAACTTGAAACATAAAAAAAATTACATTAATATACTTTAAATGATAAAATGATAAATTAACACATTTGCAAAAATTTTAAACAAAAATGAAGGAATAATTTCTAGCATTTAGTTCAAAAAATTTAGTTCATCAAAACATAATTAATAGAATCTTATTCATTGGAAATTTTGATAGTGGTTTTATCATATTAAAGGTCCCATTGTAATTAGCAGGTTACTGTTGGAATTGAGTTAATTCAGTAAGTAGAAAATTATGTGCTGTAAAATTATGATGTAACCTACTCTTCAGGAGGAGTCTCTTCAAATATTATAAGGAGTTACCACAAAACTCACATTTAGAGCTGTGTATGCTCACTAAATAAATGACTATAGCATCTGAATGGTTTTATAGCATCTCAGAATGTCATATTCACTGGTAATACAGTATGAAACCAACATGCTCAATTTACTGCTATAAAAAGACATACTTGAAAAACTATAATACAGTAGGATACTAATGACAATTTTTGCAAAGCAAAGTCTTCTATCATGCATAAAGTATTTTATAACATTATCTTTACCTTGCTAATAACATTCTAACCTAGAGTATCTAGTTTTATTGTTAAACACATTTCATGGAATAATGAAAACTGTATCTGAAACTCCCAAATATTCCAATGTCATCAGATTACAGATGGAGGGAAGTGTAGGGATAGAAAAAATATTGCTTAATTTTATACTTCTTTTACAAATCAAATGGTTAATTTAAGAGTATGATTCTTCATAATTCTATAACAGTAAGATAGAAACTTAAAACCATCTTTAAAATTAGAACTTAGGAAATGATACCCTAAGGGATTAGGTAATTTGCCCATATTCATGGATGACATTCATGGCAGAGCTGTCACTGGGGTCTGTCTCCTGACTCCCAGACATTATGCTCTCCACTACACTTCAGGAATGTGTTCAGAGAGCCAAAAGAAAAGTTCTTACCGACTGCAAAACTGTTTCAGGACTTTTATCTTCATGCTCATGCGATGCCTTGGTAATTACTCGAATAGTTTCTTCTTTCAAGTGCTTTGAGAAATCACTTCTTGATGGCTGCTCTAGATATTCTGGTTCTCCTGCTTGTGCTTCATGAGAAAAGAGTCAATTGTATATCTAATATAAATCAGAGTCTATACTAAGATAAATCTGTTATTTATTTCTACTTCTGAAGTTATACAATAACCAATTTTAGTCTTCTATTTAATATATATCATTCAATAGATGCACGTCCCCCACCCCAGAATTTAGAAAACACCAATAAATAAATAAATATAGAATGAAGTATACTCAAATAATTACTAAAGAAAGCACTCATTATAGTTTATGGCAAGGAATTCATAGTAAATTTTCCTCCCATGAGAAGTACTAAAATCTCATTTTAGAAAAACACCAGCAGTTTTATAGTTCTCCTCTGGCTACATCACCTTTTTTCACACCTACCTGACAAACCCTAACCCTGCATGAACCTAACATATCTTTGCTGAACCAGCCTCTGGTGGCTGAGTTTTGGCAAAAGAAAAGCAAGCACAGGTTGGCAAAGTAGAACCAGTATTAATTCATAACTTTAAATGCCAGCCATATGAACAGCATTCAAAAATGTATCACCAATTCCTACTTATCATTTGAGCCCCAGACCCATGCATCCAAAAATTTCCTAAGGAGACCCACTGGGTATTTCCCAGACAACCCTGACCAGTAAGGCTTTTCCTCAGTGGACCTCTGCCTTTCTCTATGCCACCACGTTATGCCCTCTTTGCCGAAAAATGGCCACACATTAGCCTTTTTGTTCATATCCTGTAACACACTGAAGGAGATATGACCTTCCAATCGTCAGATCTTCCCACATATATTTCCTTCTATCTGAATACTCACCTATTCTCTCACTCTCTGCATCTAGTAACTTCTAATCATCTTACTGTTTAAACAGTTTGCTGATCATCCCATTTCTAGAGAAGGGCCCCCCGCCTCAGTACTATTGCGATTTTGGTCCTGTGAATCCAGCATGTCCCCATTAAATGACAGTAGTACTGCCACTTCTCTTGCAGCAACCAAAAATGTCTCAAGTCATAAATGCTGTGGGGCAATATAAATTCCAGGATGAGAACCACTGTGCTAGAGTAAATTATACTTTCCTTCCCTTACAGCACTTCCCATACTTATGATTTCATTATTGCCATATTTGTTCAAAGGTTGTAATTCCTGTTAGACTGTGAGATGCTCAACATCAAAGTTGCTATCTACCATTTGTATTGGTAGTTCTTTAACAGCTACCATGAGAGGTACACAGTAACTTAATGGTACAAATGAGCTAATAACTAAATTAATTAATGGATATGAGGAATAAGCATGAACACTGAAACACTGTTCTATGTTACTGGGACCAACTGAGTCCTTGCTCAACCACCTGTTGACAAACAACTATCATCTTCTCCAACATTTTATTTTAAACATCTTCAAAGTAAGTTATTATTAAAAAAGAAACTGTATAATATCATTGTACATGGAAGGGCATTTATTTACACAGCAAATTTTAATTAGGCATCTACAGGCCAAGAGCTATGCTAAGCAGTGGGACTCCAGGTGCAACAAAAACCACCAGTTTCTGTCTCCATCAAGCTTATGGTCAATCATGGAAAAAGTCACTAACCAAATAATCACAAATATAAATGTGACAACAATAAGACAATACATTCCATGGATAAGTGGTGATTGGGTGGGAAGGGCAAATTAGATTGTGGCTTACAGGACAAAGTGAGCTCTAACCCAAAGAATAAACGAGTTGTTTAGCCAGATGGAAGAATAAAGAGCCCATGAACACAGGGCTGTGTGGCTGGGCTACAGGACAAGAATAGAAATATGGCAAGAGATGATTCAGGTAAGGCAAATCTACTAATACTGAGTCATTTAGATGTTTTAAGCAAAGGAAGTAAAGTTTTAAAAACAATGGCAATATGGAAAGTTTTAAAAACTTTATTCTGGCCACATTGTGGAGAATAACATAACTAGAAGTAGTCAGTGTAAATACCAGAAGGTATTAGAACAAGATGGGAAGGAAAAGACAATGCTTTGGGATAAAATACAGCAAGGAGGTAGAGAGAATTTGCTAGATTCAAGGCATCTTTTAGACACAAAGGACTGGAGACTACGTGCAGATGACTTCCAAGTATTGTCATGAGTTAACAGAACAAAAGACGTAAAATGAATGTAGATGACAAGGAAAGAGCTTTGGACTGTGACATCGTTCAGTGTCCCTGCATGAAGGATAAAGCAAAGAAAAGCTTCAACCACTTCCAGTTTAGCAGTGCCATCTGCTTCTGGACAGTTTCACGACAGCTGGCTTACACCAGCTGTTACAGGACCTAACAGTTTTCTCTTCTGTTTGCCATACTTTGTCTCTTCTCACAATAATAAACAACATCAACAGTTGACAGTATGATCCAAACCTAATGCAATGACAGCCAAGAAATCCATCTAATCTAACATTAGTCCAATCCACAGATACTGGAATTTATGTAAAACACCACCTTAGGAGCAAGAGTAATTTTAGCTGATCAACACAGGAATATACATGTTAGCATATTAGGGCCGGGTTTCCACCCACATACAGGTTTGAGTCCAAAAATCATATAAGTCATATAGAACTATTTTTCTAGAGTTACTATATACACATAAACTCACAGTAGGTTGGGTTGGCTCTGTGGTGTTAGAAGTTTAACCCTCTGCCTGCGGTGTGGACATCCCATAGGGGAGTGGGTTTGAGTCTTGAATGCTCCACATCCAATCAAGCTCCCTGGTACTGTGCTTGGGAAAGCAGCAAAAGATGGTCCAAGTCCATGGGCCCCTGTACCCATGTGGGAGACCCAGAAGAGGTCGCTGGGACCTAGCTTTGGAATGGCCCAGCTCTGGCCATTGCGACCATTTGTGGAGTGAACCAGTGGATGGAAGACCTCTCTCGCTGTCTCTTCCTCTCTCTGTATGTAGCTCTGCCTCTCAAATAAATAGATTAACTTTTTAAAAAGTCACAGTAGGTAAACCTACAAAGATTCAACACACCTGGAGATTAGAACAAAAAATTCAAACTGCATTCCCAACATGTTTATTGACCCTATGTCATTTTAAGTACTGTGCTATATTTTAATTTATATAATTTACTCATTAAGAATCTCAATAAAATCAGGTAATTATGTACTCTATTGTAATATAATGTGCTAAATGCAAAACAAAGTTACGTACAAGGTTCTATAAAACCACTTTAGACTTAATACAAACACTTGTGATAATGTTGTATGTTAGTGAAGATTTTCTAGAAGAACATGAACTGAGCAGAATCTTGAAGGATTTGTAGAGATTATCTTCAAGATGAGAAAGGAGAAGGCTCCAGGCAGAATTAAGAGCACACGCAAAAGCACTATAAGGACAGATTTAAAAAACAGAATCCTTTATATTGGTAAGCAAGTGAAAATAATAAGTACAACATAAAGAAGATTATTATAAATTTAGTAATGAAATTAGACCAGGATTGGAAGGAAATGGATAATAGTTGCTGTGGGGTGGTGAATTGAGAAGAGTTCATAAAGACTCAGAAATATGAGGAAGATCTTTAAAGAATGGGCAAAATTTTGTAAGTATTGATGGTACAGTGACATTTTTAAGAAAAAGGATACATATTTCACA
The DNA here is from genome assembly GCF_033115175.1 of Lepus europaeus. Lineage (NCBI taxonomy): Eukaryota > Metazoa > Chordata > Mammalia > Lagomorpha > Leporidae > Lepus > Lepus europaeus. The sequence continues at coordinate 31,162,574 of NC_084828.1, forward strand.
AGCAATACCATACTGGTAATAGGACTATTTCTGCTACACAAGAGGGAATAAGGATTAATCTGGTTTAGGTGAAACACAGGGAATGAAGGAAATAGCCTTGGAAGCTTTACAAGGGACTCAGATTACAACGCAAAGTCATCAAAAAGAAAAAGAAAAGAGGTTTTGTGTTCATTTTATCAAACCAAAGTGTAAAAAAATGTGTTTTTTAGAATAAATAAATATGCAAAATAAGGAAAAATAAAAGTACTTTCTACTACTCAATAATAAACACTATTAATATTTTTGGTACATGTATATCCAGATATTACCTATCTACCCACATTCTTTAAAGAATAATTATTCCTGATATAATTATTTTACCTTAAATATTCTGGCTATAAGTATAGTTTTTACTGGCTATTGTATTGTTCTGCATGAAGCACACATTATTTCACTGAACAGTTACATAATTTCCATTTCTTTGTTAAGAACGAAAGCAGGAAAGAAAGTTTGGCTTTTATTATAAAAATATACACAATGACTTATGCCTATGTCATAGCCCTATAAAAGTCTCATTATCACTATTCTATATAAATGGTAGGAAATTAATAGATAATTTTTCTGCATCTATTTTATATCCTATTTGGCACTGTATAGACTAACTAGTACCCCAGTTTAATATACTGTTCAGGCTACAACTTGAAAGACAGCTGGTGATTATCTTTGCAACACTTCTTATTCTTAATTCCCAGAGGACTTCCTTGACACTCATCTACACTCAAACTCCTAAATGCATTAATTTCACCACGAATGACCAGTTAGTTCTCTACATTTTTGTACATGAAGTATCTCTCTAATCATTTATTTGTTGTCCGGTTGCTTCACTGGGATTTTCAAATGAATAGCATTTACATAATGGCCCCAATGCAGGGGCTCTGTTCACTTTATTGGCTCATTATAGAAGATCCAACTCCTTGAGGGTACTCTGAGCCTGTTCTTTTGGTTGACTTCATGCCAAAGTAAGGGATTAGGATTAAGAGAATTCAAGTGCGCTTTAGTTACTTACATGTTTATTTACTAGTTTTAGTTTTAAATACTTTAACAAGAGTCAACTTGACCATCCACTGGCTTTCTATTAAAACATAAGACTCCGCTAAGGATGAACAACAAGAACAACATCTTGGCTACCTTTCAGAAGTATTTACTACCTTCAGTTACTAATGAATCATTCACATCAAAGAAGATTTAAACAAGATTGCTTGTAGGGGCAGCCAATCAACTGAGAGGCTGACATTGGTTGGGATGTCCAAGTTCCACCTCAGACTGCCTGGGTTCAATTCTGGGCTCTGTCTCCTGACTTGAACTTCCTGCTACTGTAGATTCTAGGTGTCATTTGTGATGGCTCTAATGATTAGGTTCCTGCCACCCACATGGGAGGTCTGGAATAGGTTACTGACTCCTGGTTTTGGCCCAAGACTGGTCATTGCAAATACTCAAGAGTGAACCAGTGTATGGGAGCTCACTTGTTCTCTACCTCTAAGAATTAAAAAATAAATAAATAAATAAGAAGAAGAAGAAGAAAAGAGCAGGCCTGGCATTGTACCACAGAAGGTAAAGCAGCCATCTGCAATGCCAGCATCCCATTTGGGTGCCAGTTTGAGTCCTGACTGTTCCACTTCCAATCCTGCTCCCTGATAATGGCCTGAGAAAAGCAGCTGTATTGTCCCAAATGCTTGGGCTCCTGATACCTATGTAGGAGACCTGGAAGAAGCTCATGGCTCCTAGTTTCAACCCAGCCCAAATCCAGCCTTTGTGGTCATCTGAGGAGTGAACCACTGGATGAAAGATCTATCTCTCCAACTCTTTCAAATAAATAAATAATTTTTTTAAAAAGGATTCCTAAAGATATATGCAGTTTATCCATTTCTGGGAATTAATTAAAAATCAATGATTCACTAGAAGTAATTTAGAGAGAAACTGCATAGAATCACCACTGGAACCTCTGCAATTTTAGATTCCTGGGCACTGTTGTAAACACACCCTCAGGAATGTGAGAGATGGGAATTAGGAACTAGAGTCAAACCTAAAATTTATCAAAAACAATGAAACCCGGTCATTTGCAACAAAATGGAGGAATATAAAAAAACATCATGCTGAGTGAATTAAGCCAGTCCCAAAGGGACAAATATCATATGTTCTCCCTGATCAGTGACAACTAACCAACCACAAAAAAGGAAACCTGTTGAAGTGAAAGGGACACTATGAGAAACAGTGACTTGATCAGCCCTTGTCCTGACTGTTGATGTGCAATTTAATACTTTATCCCTTTTAGTATTTTTTGTTGTTGTTCTAGTTAATACTATTGGTTGAACTCTGTAATCAACACACAATTATTCTTAGGTGTTGGAATTTAACTTAAAAATGACCCCTGTTAAATATGAGTGGGAATAAGAGAGGGAGGAGATGTACAATCTGGAACATGCTCAATCAGACTTGCCCCAAATGGTGGAGTTACAAACGTGCCAGGGGATTCCAATACAATCCCATCAAGGTGGCATGTACCAATGCCATCTCACTAGTCCGAGTGACCAATTTCAGTTCACAATTGATCACACTGATAGGTCTAAGAGTCAAAGGGATCACACAAACAAGACAAGTGTCTGCTAATACTAACTGATAGAATCAAAAAGAGAGAGAACGATCCAACATGGGAAGTGGGATACACAGCAGACTCATAGAATGGCAGATGTCCTAAATAGCACTCTGGCCTCAGAATCAGCCCTTAAGGCACTCAGATCTGGCTGAAGAGCCCATGAGAGTATTTTAGCCATGGAAAGCCAAAACACTCTGGGGAAAAAAAAAAAAAAAAAAAAAAACTAAATGAAAGGTCTCTGCGAGTGAGATCCCAGTAGAAAGAACAGGCCATCAAAGAGGAACCTTTCTTGGAAGGGAGGAGAGAACTTCCACTTTGACTATGACCTTGTCTAAATAAGATCGAAGTCAGCGAACTCAAGAGGCTTCTGTAGCCTTGGCAGCTCATGACTAGAGCCTAGGGAGATTTCTGACGCCATAAACAAGAGTGTCAAATTGTTAAGTCAACAACAGGAGTCACTGTGTACTTACTCCTTATGTGGGATCTCTGTCCTTAATGTGTTGTCCAATGTGAATTAATGCTATAATTAGTACTCAAACAGTATTTTACAATTTATGTTCTGTGTGGGTGCAAACTGATGAAATCTTTACTTTATACTAAATTGATCTTCTGTATATAAAGATAATTGAAAATGAAAAAAAAAAAAACCTAAAATTTATCTAGAACAGAGAGTTACATCCTCACTACACATTTTAAGCCTGCCCTGCTACTATATAATATTCTGGTTATATTTTATAATCTTGCAGGCTCATTCTTAGGTAACTCATAATTGGAATCTTCATAGGGAGAAAATTCAATTTAGACAACACGAAGCGGAACTGCAGCTTGCTACACCAGCATCCTGTTGGGCGACTGTTTGAGTCCTGGATGCTTCACTTCTGACCCAGTTCCCTGCTAATGAGCCTGGGAAAGTAGCAGATGACCCAAGTGCTTGTGCCACTGCACCCATGTGGGAGACCCAGAAGAGGCTCCTGCTTTCAGTCTGGCCAACGTTTGGCCACTGAGATCATTTTGAGGAGAGAATTAGTGAATGAAAGATTGATATCTCTTCCCCTCCCATTTCCCTCTGTAACTCTGCTTTTCAAATAAATAAGGGAAAAAAAACACAACATGGAGCAATTACCATATATTATTAGACTAGATGCTAGAGGTATATTTAAGGACATTATAGTCCCTGCTTTCAAGGAAGTTCAAAATATTGGAATTTTGTTCATCCAACATGTCTCACTGTCAGGAACTAACTGTAGATTCCTTGAACAGTAGCTCATTTCTAACTTGTAGACAATTTCATTGAGAAGTCTCAAGGCTAATCTTCCACCTCTAGACAAATTTATGAAATCTTACAGAATATATTTATTCCAATCTTAGCCATGTTCTTCACCTTATTTGTTTCAGTTTCTTATTGATATATTTTCAAAGTCTGAGGGTACTACATGTGTTATAAGGACCTCCAATGCTTTGTGGTTAATGCAGGAATAACACAAGTAAAATAATTATTCACAATGCTCTTCTTTCATAATAATTTCTCATTTTATTAAAACAGCCTAGAACCAGGCTACTTAACCAGAGAGATATCTCAGCATTATCTAAGGATCTTTTTAAGTGTACATATTCTGGATCTTTCCTCCAGAGATTGTGAATCCAGTAAGTCTTAGGTGGGTATGTGCTGCTTAAACACACATAAAAATCTCCCTGGCAATTCTGATGTCTACATCTTTGGTAATGAGGTATGGCCTAGAAGTATCAATGGGACTGGAGGATTAATGCATGTGCATTTCTTGGTCAAGAAGACAAATACTAATTTGATCACAAATCAGATATTAATCTTCTTATGTCACAGCATTATTGAAAAGATTTTTCAAGGAGGTAAGGAAAAAAATCACTCTACTGGATTTCATGAGCAATATTTGCTTGTATTACTTCTATTCATCACTCATGATCCTCGTACACAACAGAGACTTAAATACACATTCTTTCTGAGGTCCTGGAAGTATAATACCAAATGAAACAAATTACTTTGAAACTATTTAGAGATGTGGGAAAAAGATGATTTGGGCATCAAAATAAAAATTTCTCTACTAATGATGGTAGATAAGTTATTCTAATAAAACATCAGCCTCACTCAATTGTGATATGCTAAATTCCCCTATAGCAGAGAATCAATTACTTAATTCAGTAATAGGTAGCAAACTTTTAATAGTAATCTTGTTTTCCAAACTTATAGACTAGGAATTCTATTTCTGTTAAGTCTCACAGAGTACATATTTCCATCAGTTCTATAGAAGAAACAATGTTCCCTATTGAAAGACTATTTCCCCAGCTTTCAAAAAACCCAGTCTGGAAGAGAATTATCATAACTCTGATATGTGAATTGACCACATCCACCTCTCTCTTAGTTAGCATGCCTCAGAAATATACCTGTACTCTCTTCATGTTTGCTTTACATAATAAAAAGATATATGAATATATATGACCAAAACCCAGTGGCAAAAATTTTTAAAGTTATAAAACAGCATTTAAAGTATGGAGTGGGAAGTACTGTTCATGGGGGAAAAAAAAGGAAAGGAATGCAAGGCATGCAGTCTGTCCTTTTTACAGAGAATAAGATGACACATGCAAAAAGTAAAAAATAAGACGACAGACATAAAAAAAAAAAAAAACGGGACAAGGCTAATCTTTACCAGATAGGTGAACTGGTGGTGAGTATGAATTAGTTTGACTTAGTACAACAAAACATGTTAACTCTGTGAATTTGGAGAGTCTTATGATAAACAAACAAGATAAAGAGAGGAACCAGCACAGAATTTATAACTTTGTTATAATAAAATATAGACAGGCCAAGAATAGGGGCTTAATCAATAAACAGAGGATTCATTGTGAATGCTTAAGTACTACTTACTATCACTTACAGCAATGATGCAGTCCCTTCCATTCATGGTAACAAGACAAGAACAATTCCATGAAAATGCAGTATTAAAACACTATGGGAAAAACAACATAGTGCCTCCATCTTGTGACAAGTTTTGTGGAATGGTTTGGGACATATATTGCAGAAGACAAAGGCTGAAGTCATCAGGGGATGGAATTGATTTAAAAATGCAAAGAACTATAATATAGTTTCTATATGTGATTTGAATCTAAATACCTCTTGATATCTACTGAAACTGCATTGTTGTGTACCCATAGCTGGACCCTGGATGTATGCATGGCAAGAAAGCTAACTTTGAATAGTGGTAGAATTCACCAGTGACTGTGATAGTAGATTGTATGTTGTATAAGTATTGATATGTTAGCATCTTTGCTTGTATAATATCATTATCGTGGTCTTTTAAAAATTCTGAATTATTTATTTCAAGATCAAAATCAATGACTTAACATTCAATTTACATGAAAACCAAGTTACAAATCTGGACAGATCTGTGCATGCCATGTTGTAGTACTGGGAATTTTCTATTAAAAGAATAATTCCATCTTAAGTTAAAAACGATAATGCTAAAACCCACAGAAGTAATGCTGCATGGAAATCTGTTTATAAGAGGTGAAATTAAACAATCAAAACTGAATGGTTTCCTTAAATAAAAACAAAACACACACACCTTCCAAAAAGAAAAAAACTCAATCAAAATGATGAGAGTTTTTTTTTTTTTTTTTTTTTTTTTTTGTTAAAGACAAATGAATTGGAGGAAAACATCTGGGTTCAATTTTTAGCTTCTTGTTTACTGAACTACTACAAGGGAAACAATATTTTTTTCTTTTACAGCAGGAAATACGCTGCTATAAAATATATTCACAACTCAAATGATAAAATTATTCTTCAAAAAATCAAGACATTCAATTTTTCATTTTGACAGAATATATTTCCCTCATTTTTATTCAGTGCTAATTTCAAATACTTTATTGTACTCATCAGCTAGTAGTTTATATGCTAATGACATTTTCATATTTATTTTTGAGTATTTAGCACTATATCTTACAGTTCTATAGATTTTCACTTGGAATATATCAAATACTTAGTTTTGGCTAAAATCAAATAAATACTCTATGTTAAAAGTGCTATTTTAGTATTATATAAAAACAGAAGGGTATATTAGCGGTATTATTTTGCTCCAATTTGAAGTTAATAGGTCAAGTTCTAACAGTGCCTTTTGTTTTTGTTGCCTGATATCGTCACAGCCTTTTCTGCTTCTTGCCAAGAAGAGTCAGTTCCACTCAAGAGTAGGCAGGATAGGTAGAGCCAGCAGAATCATCTCATTTATCCAAAGATAAAAAAGTTGAGCATCATTAATCAGAATATCCAAAATCTAAAAAGCTCCAAAATTTAAAACAGTTACTGAGTGCCAATATGATGCTCAAAAAATTTTCAAAATTTGGAATATCTGGCATTTCTCATTTTTGGATTTCAGATATTCAATCAGTAAAAGTTATGCCAATATTCCAGAATCTGAAAAACTACAAACAACTCCTAGTCCCAAGTACCTAGGACAAGGGTTGTTCAATATGTATATGCAGACAATGGTATCTGCCAAAGGGGAAAACAAAACTGTTAGCTGGGAATATCTCATTCTTGATGATTTGACTAACCTGTTCACACTTTCAGATGGCTAAAAGATTTTTTTTCCAGCAAGTATATCCAATTTTTATTACAGAATAATAAATATAATGACATTGATGATTAAATACAACTTAATAAAAATGGACAAACCTGTTGTTGCAGAAGACTCAGACTCCCTCAATTTCTGCGATGCTAAAAGTTTTTCCTGCAAAGCTTTCTGGGCAAGTTGTGCATCCCATTCTTCAAGTTCTTTTTCAAATCGCAGATTGTCTTCCTCAACAAAATCTCGCAAATCTGGTGGTAATGTTTCTATTCCAACAAGAGCCTGCCCAGTTTCTTTATTAAACTCCTCTGCAAATTATATTTCAAAAACTAGTATAAAATTAAGAATTAAAGGAAAAATGCAAAGTTCAAAATAAAATACATTTGAAATGGGCTTTAAACTATGAATTGTATAGCAAATCAGTATTATTTAAAATTTTTCTAAAACACAAATGTTCAGAAAAACAATATATATATATATGTATATATATCTGATAGTCCATTACAGGTAATGTTCTCAGATTTTTTTTTTATTAAGCTAAGTAAAAATGATATGAGACAAACTATTTTTTTGCTATTGTACACTGATAAAATACCATTTCTGTAATTGTAAGAAAAAAGTACATTTGATTATTCATGAAATTAATCTTTTCACAACATAAGAAACAGTGACAACCTTATAAAGTGTGAAACAGAACTAAAATTGTTTTTCATCTAAAGCAGTTAAGTATAGCTATAAAATATACAATTATGAAAACTAATCAACATAGCCAGATTTTTAAAAACATTGCAAAAATACTATTTAAACGATCTCCTAAAGCCCTACTATACACACAATATCAACTTTACCTTTTCTATTATTAACGGATTGCCTAGCTGGTTTCGAGAATAGTTACACACAAAAAGAAAGTTCATTTTATCAGTTTCAACAAACCTTTTATTAAGAGCTTTCCATATGCATATTAGAATACAAGAAATAAAACAATGAAAATATAGTAAGACATGGAAGCTACCTATGAGAAAATCAGAGTGAAATACACATCACAAGTCCACATGGTGTTCCAACAAGTAATAACAAATGCCCAATACATGTATGCTACAAGAGTATAAGGAGAGACACTTTTCTGGAAGGTCAAGAAAAACTCTGTAGGGGAGATGACATCTAAACCAAATCTTATCAAATGAGCAGAAATTAGGCAAAAAAGAATTCTACTTATTTAAAAACCATATACCATCCAAAATATTTCACATTCTTACCTTGTATTAAGAATTGTGCCTTATCATTTATGTACATCAAACAGTATGCGCTGGCATTTCTATAGCCACCAAAAGAGTCCCTCACTAACTCTTCCCATGATGATTTTGTCACAGCAATATCATTATACTTCATCCACCTATTTTCACGATGATCAAAAATGTAAGCCCAGTAGTGCCCAGCATTAGCTTGGCCTTCGTGAACCAAAACAGCATGTAAGCGATAAGGAACCTAAATGTGGGGAAAAAAGAAAAAAGAAAAGAAAGAAGAGAAGTTGATCTGTAATTACATTTCTATTATATAATAGTCCATAAAATCCACAAACTACATATTTGAAGGCAACCACATATTATATTTTTTAAAACAGAAGAAAACTAAACTAAAATTTTTTGAAGAATTAAACCAAAAAATTAAGCAAGAGAAGTTAAATAAGCTAAAGATATATAAAGTAGGCAGGTATATAGATAAGATGCTTTTAGAAAATAAAAATGTATTTGTTGTATATATATTTATTGAACTCTTTCTTCTGAATAAAGAAGTTATGGTAAACAGTTCATATACAATACATGATTTTACTAAATATTTACAATCACAAATTGACAGCTTATTAAATGAATTAAATAATGTATAACAGAAGTTAAAATGTAATGGAGACTTAGAGTTTCTCCCAAAATCTTGTTTCTTTAAACAATCATATTTTTTTTCTACTATAAAAGTTTGTTTAATAGTAAATAAGAACTTTTGGAGAAGCTTGATAAACATTGCAGCACAGTGGGTAAAGCCGCCATCCTATACGGGCACTGGTTCATGTTTCAGCTGCTGACTTCCAATCCAGCTCTCTGCTTATGGCCAGGAAAAAGCGGCAGAAAATGACCCAAGTGTTTGGGCCCTGCCACCCTCGTGACAAGCCAGGATGGAGCTCCTGACTTTGCCCAATCCTGAAGTGCACCTTTAGATGGAAGATCTCTCTCCCTCTCTGTCTCTTCCTCTCTGCCTGCAACTTTTTCAAATAAATAAATCTTTAAGAACAATTTAAGAAATAAAAAGGAAAACGAAGTATGAGAATACAACTAAATGAGGGAAATGTGTTCTAAACTTGTTAGAAAATTTTCTTCTTAAATTATTAGTTATCCTTTTTCCTAACATGTTTATGTCATTTTACGACATAATTCCCAAAATTTTATAACAAAACATAATAAAGAATTAGGTCAAGATAAATGCTATAATGATAAATTAAGATACATATGCAAATAATGTTAACAATGATACTAGCTCAAAATCTCACTTACTTGGATCATAGACTTGTCAGAGTACATTAGTTCAATCGTTCGATGGATTCTGGATATGCTTTCCTGCAAATCTAAGGATATAAATCAGATATAAGCTAATGATTACCATCAGTTGCATTTCTACTGAGACTTACAAACTAGGGACTAAATTTCTTCCTATAAGCATGGTAGAGGTACAAAAAAGCTTTCCCCTAAAATTCTTTTTTAGTAACATCACATTTGGGAGTCCAATGTTGCAGCATAATAGCTTAAGCCACCACCTGCAACACTAGCATTCCATTTAGGCACTAGTTTGGGTCCTGGCTGCTCTACTACTGATCCAGCTCCTTGCTAATGCACCTGTGAAATCAGCAGAAGATGGCTCAAGTCCTTGGTTCCCTGCACCCACGTGGGAATCCAGGAAGAAGCTCCTGGCTATTGGCTTCAGCCTGGCCCAGCTCCAGTTGTTGCAACTATTTGGGGAGTGAACCAGCAGATGAAAGATCTCGCTCTATGTATCTCTAGCTCTCTCTCTCTCTCTCTGAAATTCTCTTTCAAATAAATAAAGTAAATCTTTAAAAAAAGAGAACATTATATTTGGACACATTTGGAATCTGAATAAACTGAGATACAATTCTCCCTAATAAAATGCACACTGTGGATACATAATTAAATAACAAAATAGGAGCAGGGTTTGTGGTGCATCTGGTTACTAGTGGGGAGACCTGCATCCCGCATCAGAGATCAAGTTCTAGATCAAGCCTAGGCTCAAGGCTCACCTTCACTTCTCATACAGATTCCTGCTAATGTACCTGAGAGGCAATAGATGATGGCCTAAATAATTGGGTAAGTCATCCACATGGACGATCCATTAAGAGCCACTGGCTCCAGCTTTAGACTGGGTCAGGCCCAGCTACTGTAGGCATCTGGGGAATGACCCAGTAGATGGAAGAGCTCTTTTTCTCTCTGCTATTCTCCATTTCAAATTAATACATAAAACATTAAAAAGTTAATAAAAATATTATTCATCTAGAAAATATTCAGAGTCAATAAAATTGAACTTTTTCCCAAATCTATGTAAGCAGATCTCAGTAAGACTTAAAACTAAATCCCATTACATATTGATATAAAAAGGAAAACTTAAGGAGAAAATAACTTCACCACCTATCTTATGACTATGAGTATACATATATGAATGTAATATTATATAAAATAAAATTTTGGTATTGCCATTACCTATTGTTTTTATTTCTAGTAAAATTAATCTTATAAAATTATTCAGAGATTAGAATGCTCACAGCTATAATGTACATAATAATTTTTAAAAGGGGGAGCTTATCTAAATATCTGTCAGTAGAGAAATGATTAAATTATAATATAACCACACCACAGTGTGAAGCCATGGAATAGAATTTGAAAGAAACCATGAAAGACTACGAGAAAATATTACTAGCTTTAGAATGGGGAAAGACCTGTCAAGTGACTAGGAGTGGGTATTTTAGCCTAATGGTTTCAATTCCGGAATCCCACACCAGAGTGCCTGGATTTAATTCCCAGCTCTACTTCCATACTACAGCTCCTGCTAATGCTGATCCTGAGCGACAACAGGGAAGGTTCAGGTGATTGGGTTTCTGCCACCCAAATGAGAAAATTAATTTGCCTTTTCAGCTGTCAGCTTTGGCCCTGACCATTGCAGGCATTTGAGGAGTCTATTAGCAGATGTGAGTTCTCTCCTAGTCAGTCTCTCTCTCTCCCAAACTCTCTCCCTCTGTCTCAGTACCATAAAGGAAAAGATAAGGCCCTCACACATAAAACTTATAAAAATCTAAATTACCATAACCAAAGACAATATAAAGAAAGTGACAAACTGACTGCATATACTATTGGACAAAGGCTAATATCTATAATACATTAAACTTTCTACTAAGCAGTAAGAAAAACACAATACAAAAAATTAGCATGTTACAAATTAGAGATTTACATGACAATAATAAACAACTACAATTTCATTCATCATTAAGGAAAGACAAATAAAGACACTGAAGAATATTTTTTACTATCAGACTACCAAAAATTAAAAAGCACCAGAGCTAATTAGCTGGCAGCCTTTCTCAAACACAGTTCACAGGACTGTAAACTGACTCAATGTTTTGAGGGGAAAATTTTTTAAAGATTTATTTATTGGGGCCGGCGCTGTAGCACAGTGGGTAAAGCAGCCACCTGTAGTGTTGGCACCCCATATGGACGCTGGGTCAAGTCCCAGCTGCTCCTCTTCCAATCTAGCTCTCTGCTATGGCCTGGGAAAACAGTGGAAGATGGCCCAAGTCCTTGGGTCCCTACACCCCGATCAGAGACGCAGAAGCAGCTCCTGGCTCCTGGCTTTGGATTGGCTCAGCTCCAGCCATTATGGTCAGCTGGGAAGTGAACTAGCAGATCAAAAATCTCTCTCTCTCTCTCTCTCTGCCTCTGCCTCTTTGTAACTCTGCCTTTCGAATAAAACAAATCTTTAAAAGCTAGCGTCACAGGAGGCAGCTTAACTGCTGCACCACAATGGCCACCTTGAAAGAAAATTTTAAAACCATTAATTCAAATTTAAGATAAATAGATGAGAAATGGCACTTTTAAGAATATATCCTGGCCGGCGCTGTGGCTCAATAGGCTAATCCTTCGCCTAGCGGCGCCGGCACACAGGGTTCTAGTCCAGGTCGGGGCGCCGGATTCTGTCCCGGTTGCCCCTCTTCCAGGCCAGCTCTCTGCTATGGCCCAGGAGTGCAGTGGAGGATGGCCCAAGTGCTTGGGCCCTGCACCCGCATGGGAGACCAGGAGAAGCACCTGGCTCCTGGCTTTGGATCAGCGCGGTACGCTGGCTGCAGCGCGCCAGCCATGGCGGCCATTGGAGAGTGAACCAACGGCAAAAAGGAAGACCTTTCTCTCTGTCTCTCTCTCTCTCACTGTTCACTCTGCCTGTCAAAAAAAAACAAAAAATAAAAAACAAAAAAAAGAATATATCCTGAGGCCAGTGTTGTGGTGCTGTGGGTTCAGATGCATATTGAGATATGGAAAATTCCATATGAGAGCTAGGAGTCATGAATGCTGCACTTTGGGTCCAGCACCCTCCTAATGAACCTGGGAAAGCAGCAGATGATGGCCCAAGTGCTTGGGTCCCTGTCAAACACTTGGAGATCAAACAGGTTTCTAGAAGCCTGACTTCGGTCTGGTCCAGCCCCAGCCATTGCAGTCATCTTGGGAGTGAACAGCAGATGGAAGACCTCTCTCACACTCTGTCTCCCTTCAGTTCTGTAATTCTGCCTTTCAATTAAATAATAATATTATAGATAGATAGATAGATAGATAGATATGAAAACCTAGAGGGTATAAGCATGTATGCAGAAGGCCAGTGAATGTTGAAATGAAAATTAAATAAATTATATCATACAAGTATATTGTAGTACTACACAATAATTAAAAATAATGCTAACAACTACTATCAACAAGGAGGAAAGCAAGGAAATAAATTTCCTAAGGAAAACCTTTCCTGATCTATAGTATTATATATGCAAAGCTTATCTATGACTGCCCCTCAAGCTTCTCAAAGTTAAAAGGGACCAAAGTGAACTCATCATATTCCCACTTCCTCCCCGAAGGTGGGGGAGGGGGAGGTCCATCACTTTGCTCAGGTGCATTGATCTATTTCGTTACCAACACCATTATGAACTAAGGAGATACTCCTGACTCCATCCTCTCTCATATCCATAGTCAACTGATCAATATCTCAGTAGTTTCTGAAGAGCAATGCAATTATTTTGGTTTTAAAAGCTTCCTAGCCTCCATCCTCTGAATCTAACCCCATAAAAATAATTGGCCATGCCTAGCAGAAAATTACCCCAACAGCTAGCAGTGTTTGCTAAACACTCTATGCTTAGTTAATATTTGTTAGTTCAAATACAAAAAAAATCTCAGGGGTCAGCATTGTGAAACAGTAGCAACATCCTGCAACACTGGCATCCCATAAAGGCACTGGTTTTGAAACCCAGTGGGAAACTTCCAATCCAGCTCCCTGCTGATGGGCTTGGGAAAGCCGAGGGGGATGGCCCAAGTGCTTGGGTTCCTGCCTCCTAATTAAAGACCCATAGGTGTCTTCTGGCTCCTGGCTTCAGCCTGACCCAACCCTGACTATTGTGGCCATTCAGGGAGTGAACCAGAGGATGAAATATCCATCTCTCTTTCTCTGTCTATCCCTCTCTCTCTGACTCTGGCTTTCAAATACATCTAAAAATAAATAAATAATTTCTAATATATAGAAAATATTAAGGAAAATCTTTACAAGTATTAATGCTTGTTATTAATCATAATTCCCTATTTACTCACTTTTTACTCTGTTCTTTATTAATATAAAGTTGGTCATATAAAATTCGACAACCAATATTGTTCAATAAATTCCAATCTTGTGGTTCCCACTTTTTTTTCACAAACCAACAGAATTGTCATAACATAAAGGGATTATAACACAGCATTTTGATAAATAAAAAAATTAATTCACAAAATCAATGATGAAGTATTAACATCATTTCATTTAAAACAAACAAACATCTTTACAACAGAAAAGTGGGAAACATGTAAATTCAATATAAAGGAAATTTCTTTCAAAGAAAGAACAGATTGGGAACTTAATACACATATACTCCACAGAGCATTGTCCTTATCTTTCTCATTTTGTTTTTTGTCAGTTAAAATTCTGTAGCAGATTAGCACTGTGTCCATAGGTCACAATTTGAAAGCTTTGTTATAGATTTAAAAATTAAAAATTTCATTTCTAGTTCATAAGACTAAAGAAAATTTCTCTTAACACTTACGCTTCTTTGTTAAGTAAACATCAGGTGAAAGACAAAACAGATACATACAAACTTTGGTTCTGTATGATTTTTTTTTTTTTTTTTTGACAGGCAGAGTGGATAGTGAGAGAGAGAGAGAGAGAGAGAGAGAGAGAGAGAGAGAGAAAGGTCTTCCTTTTGCCGTTGTTTCACCCTCCAATGGCCGCTGTGGCCGGCACACCGCGCTGATCCAAAGGCAGGAGCCAGGTGCTTCTCCTGGTCTCCCATGCGGGTGCAGGGCCCAAGCACTTGGGCCATCCTCCACTGCACTCCCGGGCCATAGCAGAGAGCTGGCCTGGAAGAGGGGCAACCGGGACAGAATCCGGCGCCCTGACCGGGACTAGAACCCAGTGTGCCAGTGCCGCTAGGCGGAGGATTAGCCTGTTGAGCCACGGCGCCGGCCTTGGTTCAGTATGATATTTTACCAACAGAGAATCTGCGAATACCAGTTTGATATAAATTTAGAGCTCCAAACCAGAAAATCAGACCATCTGCTATGTCATTAATCAGTTACCTAATCCAGGGAAAATATTTTGGTTCCTATGAACCTGATATTAAGAATATAAAAGTGAGGAGTCACACTACTTCATCTTACATAAAACCTTTTCTAGGAAAAAAAATGACTCTAATATTTAAATATGAAATCCAGAAGTGATTTTCTGTCTCAGTTTTAACATTATACACATATGAGGTGACAGTAGCTATGCTACCATGACCAGAAGGTTCTTACCTCTGGTGTCATTTTCTATTTCTGTCCTCCAACGATGTAAACAGCTTTCTAGTACAGAAAGTTCTTCTTCTGTTATGTGCCTTGGAGCTGGATGCATGGGCAAATCTGGAGGTATCCGAGACTGGGTGAATGGTTTGTGTATCACTGATCTTGATGAAATGGCAGCAACTGATACAGGTGATGTGCTTGGCAGTTCTGAAGAAGGGGCTCCCTGTGGCTCTGCTGTGCTATATTTTCAAAGCATAAAATATTTGCTATCAAACTTTCAAACTGAAAATCTTGACAAAGATAATGCCAAACACACAGACATTAAATTAGCTCTAATTTGAAAAGGAAAACATTTTTAAAAATAAACAAATGGAGTGATCTAATATCCTAATAAGATTCTTACAATATAAGGACTAAATTATTAAAAGGATGAAATTATGGATTTACAGTAAAAATTCATTTTTTTAAAAAATCGACAGCAAAAAAAAAAATCTACTGCGTCCTAAAATTATAAATATTTCCCCTTGCTAATACTTGCCAGCTCATATTAAAGAAACAGCAGCTCAATTCACAATAGCTAATATATAGAATCAGCTCAGATGCCAATCAACCAATGACTAAGAAAATGTTGTATACACACATGATGGAATATTACTCAAACATAAGAAAGAATGAAATCCTGTCTTTTGCTACAAAACAGATGCAACTGGAAGCCATTATACTTAATGAAATAAGGCAGTCCCAAAAAGACAAATACCATAATTTCCCTGATCTGTGGTGAACTTCAGAGTACCAAAAAATGTAATGTATATGAGCAAGACTGACATTCTGAGACTTGATTGTTTACAGCCCTTGTCTCTACTGTGATGGGACAGTGTTTTTTTATTTTTGAATTCTTCAATTAGTATAAGGTTAATGTTACGAGCATAAAATAAACTAAAAGTATGTCATTGTAAATATTAAAGAATAAAGAAGGAAGGAGGCAGGAGGGTGAGAAGTATCACTATGCTCCTAAATCTGTTTATATGAAATATATGAAATTTGTTCACCTTAAAAAATAAATTCAAAAATACAAAAAAAAAATTATTTGAAAGGCAGAATTAAACAGACAAGGAGAGTCACACACACATAGAGTGAGATCTTCCATCTACTGGTTCACTCTCCAAATGGCCAGGACAAAATCAGAAGCATGGATCCCCATTCAGGTCTCCCATGTAAGGTAGCAAGGACCCAAGTACTTGGATCATCTTCTGTTGCTTCCCTAAGGGCATTAGCAGAGAGCTGGATCAAAGTGGAGCAGCCAGGACACGGAATGGTGCTCATATGCAAGGCAGGCATCCCAGGCAGCAGCTTTACCTGCTGTGCCACATCAGCTTCACAAATTCCGCTATAATAGTATTATTTTCATGGATAAAGAAAGATTGAAACTGGGACAAGGGGTTTGGTGTAGCAGGATAACCACATCCATATTAGAATGCCTGGGTTCAAGTCCTGGGCTCACTTTTGATTCTAGGGTTTTTTGTTTTTTTTTTGACAGGCAGAGTGGACAGTGAGAGAGAGAGACAGAGAGAAAGGTCTTCCTTTTCTGTTGGTTCACCCCACAGTGGCTGCTGCAGCCGGTGCGCTGCGGCCGGCGCACCGCGCTGATCCGAAGCCAGGAGCCAGGTGCTTCCTCATGGTCTCCTGTGTGGGTGCAGGGCCCAAGGATTTGGGCCATCCTCCACTGCACTCCCAGGCCACAGAAGAGAGCTGGACTGGAAGAGGGGCAACCGGGACAGAATCTGGTGCCCCGACCGGGACTAGAACCTGGTGTGCCGGCGCCGCAAGGTGGAGGATTAGCCTATTGAGCCGCGGCGCCGGCCCTTCTAGGTTCTTATTAATAGGCATCCTTTGGGGCAGCCGGTAATGGTTCAATTTGACGGATACCTGCCACCCAGATGAAAGAAACAGATTGTGTTCCAGGTTCTTAGGCTCCAGCTTTTGCAGGATTTGGAGGGTGAATCAGTGGATGAAATGTATCATTTCCGCTCCCTCTCTGCTTTTCAAATAATTTTCTAAAAAAAGTTGAAACCTACATTACTATATATCAAAACAAAGTATAATTTTGAATTGAAAAAATGATGAAATGTAAATCTATAATCACAAAATATACTTACATAATGAAATACGAAAGCCTCCAAAAGATGTACAATAAGTGAATCAAGAGTTTGTTACAATAAACCACAAGATGTAATTACCTTTGAAGGCCTCAATTATGTTATTATGCAATATAGGTAAGATAGATTTCTCTTTTATCCAGAAAACCTTTTACCTTGGTAATGTCTGTGCTGGTACAGAACCACTGGGTGGGGAAGTAGCATCAATATCATCAACTGGAGAGGTGCAAACAGGCTTACTTGAGGCAAATTCCAAAGCATACTGTAGAACATCTACCAATGGGAATCGCTTGGGACCTGAACCATAGCTTAAATATCTGTGAATTATAACAATATGAAGGCTTTTACTTATATAAACAGAACATTTGGGTTTTCAAAAATAATTCTTATAAAATACGGTACACCACTTAAATAAATCATCCTCAAAAAAGAAATGCATTTGTTTTCAAACAAAGAAGGTAAAACTGAATATACATCCAAGATATAATTAAATATCCTTCAAAAAAAGAAAGGGGATTAATATTGAATGTATTTATATATTCTAATAATTTCTAAATGCTGCTCTAAACTATGGCTCAACAGGAAGATGAAAACTGACAGTCCTAATGCCTTCCTAAGACTGTTTTTATTTTTAGATCTGCCATTTGATCTCATGAACAAGGTAATGAGTTTCATTCTCTTCCTTTTAGCGCTGATCATTTTTTAATATGATGCTACTTTTCATGATTAAAAAGTGCTAAAATAAGATACATTACTTTGTTTGAAAAGTCTTAGGGCTTTAATTTGCAGTCTAAAATTAAGAGAATACAAATTTGATCAGATGTTACAAACTGGAATCCCTCAGGCCACGTTTCTGCCAACAGATTTTGTCTTACCTGCATGACACTTAATAGTTTAGATTCTGAATTCTTTCAGAAGTAACCAGAAGCCTCAGACAATAGTGAGACCATAGCTATGTATAAATGCTGTATGTCACTCCCTCTACACACAAATGTGCTCTCTTGGCAACCCTGTAGCAATCACTCTATACCTATGCCAATTCCCTCCTTTTAGTAAGCTTCTGTGAAGCAGAGAGGCATCTGAGTTTGCATTCTCTGCAGAAAGGAGAAAAAGTCAGCTACCATTCATTTTAGTGGAAGTCTCAAAAGTAACATTTAGTCATATGCAAAAAGAAAAGTCCAATACTAGATTCATTTAATTTTATTTCTATTTTCAACACCATAAATATTACCTGTTGACAATGATATATGTGATTTTAAATACTAAGTCTTCTAAATCTAATTATAGATTATTATAATTATCATAGTTCTCATATAAAAAACTCAGAAATAAACTATTTAGCCAAAATCTTTTAAAAAGATAAGATCTATTTCTAGACTTGTAAGTCATTCAAGGTAAATTTAAAATTAAAAAGTCACCAATCCCATGACTTCCCATAGTTATCTCATAATTTCATAAAAGTTAAAATACCTTTCTAATCTTTGCTGTAATACTGTAAGATAATCTTTAAGTCTCTTGATCTCGTCTCTCTTAATTCTTGTTATTTCTCTGTTTCTGTGCATGTATCTATCAGGAGAAAAACAGTAATTATTAACATTTCCAAGGACCTTATAAATAGGGACAATATTAAAACTAGCTACCACTACAAAAGACTAATTCAGTTGAAATTTTGTAAGATATCAGGTAATATAAACTAGCATTTTTATAAGATTTATTTATTTATCTTAAAGGTAGAATTATGAGAGGGAAAGCCAGAGAGAAAGAGATCTTCCAAGCGCTAGCTCACTCCCCAGATGGCCATAGCAGCCTCAGTCGCACTGACACAGGCCAGAACCAGGAGTCAGAAGCTTCTCCTAGGCACCTGGGCCAATCTCCACTGCCTTTCCCAGGCCATTAGCAGGCAGCTAGACTGGAAGTGGAGCAGCCATGAGTCGAACCAGTGCCATATGGGCAACAACTTTACACACTATGCCACAACACCAGCCCCAAAAGAGCATTTCTTTTAAAATCCAATCAGAATTTTTGGGTTACAAAAATATCTTACTTCCACATAATATTATGCCAGTAATTATATATATATATTTTTTTTTTTTGACAGGCAGAGTGGACAGTAAGAGAGAGAGAGAGAAAGGTCTTCCTTTGCCGTTGGTTCACCCTCCAATGGCCGCCGTGCCGCACCACGCTGATCCAATAGCAGGACCCAGGTGCTTATCCTGGTCTCCCATGGGGTGCAGGGCCCAAGCACTTGGGCCATCCTCCTCTGCACTCCCGGGCCATAGCAGAGAGCTGGCCTGGAAGAGGGGCAACCGGGACAGAATCTGACGCCCCGACCGGGACTAGAACCCGGTGTGCCAGCACCGCAAGGCGGAGAATTAGCCTGTTGAGCCACGGCGCTGGCCCAGTAATTATATTTTTCTTACACAAAAATAAACTATCTCTTTGACAAAGAGTATTAGTTTAATACTTAGTAAAGATTAATAATAAAAAAGCAAAATTAAGCAGAATTATCCTCTAACTATAAAAATTCTTCACTTGCCTACTAATTTCAAAACCAAGTCATGTAGCGTATCAAACCATACCTGTCCAGATATAAAACTTGGGGAAACTCTAATTTGTTGTGAATTTTTTCTGGTCTTCCCAAGGCCTGGTTAAATTCAAATCTTGACAATTCAAATGTTAACACAGGTGGTAGTTCAGTAAACCAATGCTAAAAGAAAATAGAATAAGAAAATAGTCTTAATACCACCTTTCTGTTTCCTCCATTTCAGTTTTATGCAGAGGATGCTGACATGACAATATTTAAAAACTTTCATTTATTTTCATTTTATTTGAAAGGCAGATTTTAGAGATATATATAGAGAAAGAGAGACAGCACCTATTCACCAGTTCTTCCTGAAGCCAGTTGCCAACATTCCATCTGGGTTTCTCATATAGGTAGCAGAGACACCGCGAGTATTTGAGCTATCACCTGTTGCCCACGAAAGTGCATGTAAGCAAGAAGCCGCACTCCAATATGGGCGCAAGGCATCCAAAGCAGTAACTTTAACTGCTGCATCCAACACTTGCCCCTCACACTACATTTTTACTTGCATCATCACAAGCTGACAATCCAAATACTGGGCACATAATTTGGACAGATTTCAACTGCTGGGGCAGGTGCTTAGCCTAGTGATTAAGATGTAAGCACTGTGTTCCAGCTTTGATGCCTGACCCCAGCATCCTACCAATGCAGACCCCCAGGAAGGAGCAGGTGATGGTTCCAGCAAGGGAAAGCTGGAGTGAGTTCCTAACTCCTGACTTCAGCCTGACCTAGCCCAGGATGTTACAGGTATTTGGAGAGTGACCCAGCAGATTGGAGATAACCTGTATCTGTCTCTTTCTCTTTGGCTCTCTGCCTTTCAAATAGATAAGACAAATTAAAAAAAAAAAAATAGGGGTGTGTGTGTGTCACCTATTCTTTTTAAATTCATATTAAGAATTAAAATACCCTATATGGCAAAAAGAAAAGTTTTTTTCACACATATACAGTAAATTTTGAAGTAAACACAGATCATAACACTTAACCATTGGTATGACAAAGATATTAAAACAAAGTTTTACAAAACTATAGTTGCAGCAATACTGCAGCATTACTTTTTTGTTTGTTTTTCAAATTTTTGCTGCCACATACAAGGGTAAACATGTGGTAGCTGCCTTTCTGAGTCTGGCTTATTTCACTCAACATGATGTCCTCTAGTAGTGTCCATTTTGATGCAAGAATTTCATTCTTTTTATACCTATTTTCTATTTATTTAACCATTCATCTGATGATGGACACCTTGGATGATTCCAGATCTTGGCCATTGTGAACAGTGCTGCTATAAACTTGGTAGTGCAGGTCTTTCTTTAGTTCCATGTGTTCAAGTAAAAAGAAAAGTTTTGATGGCTTAGAAAAATACTGATCTTCATTTCACAATATTCAACTCAAGTATGCTCCAAAAATTCTTACCTATTTTATTACAACACTTAAAAATGTCACCACTAAAATTAAATAGGTATTTTCATTCATGGGATTCTAAAATGGTCATGGGAAATGAAATGACCCAAATAGTGATCTACTTTAAGACAGCACAATCATAAAATGTTATGCAATAAGTTTGTTATGAATGTGTTTACTCCACCTGCATTGGTAAGATTTTCATATACAAGACTAGAAGGATTTCATTTTCTTATTCTAAAGCTGTTGTGGACTAGATGAGAAAACCAGGCAACCACTAATTTTTAAAAATATAAATGGTACGTTTAGCAGCTCTACAACATTGATATTGTGATTATAGCAGTCTACATTTAAAATTAAAGAAACACAAGAAGTTTTATTTAAGAAAAACCTTTGTCACTCAACAGAAAAACTGTATTTACATCTCTGTAATGTTACTGGAATGCTATGCTTGTGAGAAAGAGGTCATGAAAAGTCAAACTAACACTTTTCCCCATTACCTCTAAACACATTAATTTTATGGTATTGTATAATGAACCAATAGAAGGAACATATTTCTGCACTTGCTGAATAAAGAGCTTACATAATCAGCATTGGCAGCATTAGTGTTCCTGATTTTATCTACCAAATTTAAAAGTGTTGAAGATATCTGGTTTTTGCATAAAGATTATACAAATATGGAAAAAACATGGAGACTAAAAGTGAAAGTATGGAAAAAGATAGTCCATACTAACTGAGAGCAAAAAGGAGATAGTATAGCCATCTTACTATCAGACAAAATAGATTTCAACACAAAAACTGTTGGAAGAGACAGAGAAGGGCAGTATGTAATGATTAAGGGATCAATTCAACAGGAAAATGTGATTATAATAAATGTACATGCACCCAAATACAGGGCTTTAAAAGAAATGTTAGTGGATCTAAAGAGAGCCATATACTCCAATACAATAATAATGAGTGAATTCAATATCCCCCCCCCCCTTTCATCAATGCACAGAACAATCAACAAAGAAACCAAATGGATATAACTGATAGCTACAGAACTTTTCAACCCACATGCAGAATATACATCCTTCCCATCAGTGCATGGAACTTTCTCTAGGACAGACCAAATGCTAGTCCACAAAGTAAGTCTTGGCAAATTAAAAAAAAAAAAAAAATCAAAATCATAACATGCATCTTCTCTGACCACAATGGAATGAAGCTGGAAATAAAAAACTCAAGAATATCTAGAACATATACAAATACATGGAGACTGAACAACATGCTCCTGAATGAGCAATAGGTACAGGAAAAAAAATCAAACTTTTTAGAAACAAATGAAGATTACAACATAGCAAAACTTTTGGTATACAGCAAAAGCATAGTTAAGCAGGAAATTTATAGCAACTGTTTGGGTAAATTCCCAGAAACTGAAAAGGCACCAAATAAATGAGCTATCAATTTATGTCAAGGACCTAAAACCCAACAACAAACAAAACCCCAAATCAGCAGGAGGAAAGAAATAATTAAAATTAGTGAAAAAGTAAACAAAATTTAAACCAAATTTATATATATATATATATATATATATATATATATATATAAAAAGGATCAATGAAATGAAGAGTTTTTTTTGAAAAAATAAACAAAATTGATATACCACTGGTCCAACTAACCAAAGGGTGGGGGGGAGGGAGAAGACTGAAATCAATAAATCAGAGATGAAAAAAAAGAAATGTAAAAATAGATACCACAGAAATAAACAGAATCATCACATATTATTACAAAGAGCTATATGCCAACAAATCAGGAAACCTAGAAGAAACAGATGACTCCTGGACAAATACAACCTACCAATTTTGAGTCCTGAAGACATAGAAAACCTAAACAGACCACTAACCAAACAGTTTGAATCAGTAATAAAGACCTTCCCAACAAAGAATAGCCTAGAAACAGATGGCTTCACTACTGAATTCTACCAGACATTTAAAGAAGAACCAATTTCAATTATTTGCAAGCTATTCAAAACAATTCAAAGGGAGGGAAGCCTCTCAACCCCCATATATGAAGCCAGCATCACCTAAATTTTTAAACCAGAAAAAGATACAACAGAGAAAGAGAACTATAGACGAATATCGCTGAAGAACATAGATGCAAAAATCCTTAACAAAATACGAGGTAATAGAATACAATCACACATCAGAAAGATTACTCCCCAAGACCAAGTGGGATTTATCCCTGGGATGCAGGGGTGTTTCAGTATTTGCAAATCAATAAATGTGATACATCACATTAGCAAACTAAAGAACAAACACCTTATGATGATCTCAATAGATGCAGAGAAAGCAGCTGATAAAATATAACATCCTTTCATGATGAAAATCTTAACCAAATTGGGTACAGAAGTATCAATCCTCAACACAATCAAGGCAATCTATGACAAACCTACAGCCAGCATCCTATTGAATGGGGAAAACTTGGAAGCATTCCCCCTAAAGTCCAGAACCAGACAAGGATGCCCACTCTCACTACTGCTATTCAATATAGTCCTGGAGGTTTTAGCCAGAGCCATTAGGCAAGAAAAAGAAATCAAAGAGATACAAATTGGAAAGGAACAACTCAACTACCCCTATTTGCAGAACATATAATTCTTTACATAGGGAAACCAAAAGAATCCATTAAAAGACTACTGGAATTCATAAAAGAGGTTGGTAAAGAGGAAGGATATGAAATTAACACACAAAAAGCAACAGACTTGTTAAACACAGACAATGCCATGGCTAAGAAAGAACTTATAAGATCAACCCCATTCATAATAACTTAAAAAAATAAATACCTTGGAATAAATTTAAACAGTATCTCTACAAATACAATTACAAACATTAAAGAAAAAAAGAAAGTAAGATATAAAAATGGAAAAATTTTCTATGTTCATGGATTAGAAGAATCAATATTATCAAAAAGGCCATACTACTGAAAGATTCAATAGAATCCCAATCAAAATAACAAGGACATTTTTCTCCTATCTAGGAAAACTTATGCTAAAATCCACATGGATTCAATGAAATCCCTATTAAAATTCAAGGACATTCTTCTCAGATCTAGGAAAAGTGCTAAAATTCACATGGAAACAAGAAAGACCCTGGAATAGCTAAAGCAATCTTATACAACGAAAACAAAGCTGCAGGCATCACAATACCAGATTTTGAGACATACTACAGAGCAGTTATAATCAAAACAGCCTGGTACTAGGAAAAAAAAAAAAAAAAGGTTTGTAGACCAATGGAACAGAAGAAAAACTCCAGAAATCAACGCACCTATCTACAATTACCTAATCTTTGACAAAAGAACTAAAAATCATATCCCAGAGCAAGGACTGTGTCTTCAAATAATGGTGCTGGGAAAATTGGATCTTCGCATCCAAAAGTACAAAACAAGATGTTTACCTTATACCTTACACAAAAATCCACTCAAAATGGATTACAGACCTAAAGCTATGACCCAATACCATCAAGTCATTAGAGAACATTGTAAAATCCCTGCAAGACACTGGAATAGGCAACGATTTCTTGGAAAACACCAGAACCACAGACAACCAAAACCAAAACTGACAAATGAGATTACTTCAAGCTGAGAAGCTTCTGCACTGCAAAAACAACACTCAGCATAGTGAAGAGGTGATCAAAAGAATGGGAAAAATTATTTGCAAACTATGCAAATGAAAAAGGGTTAATACCCAGAATGTATAAAGAGCTTAAGAAACTAAAAGAAAATAAACAATCCAGTTAACAAATGGGCAAATGACCTGAATAGGCATTTTTCAAGAGAGGCCAACAGAACTTGAAATAATGCTCAGGATCACTAGCCATCAGAGAAATGCAAATCAAAACACAGTGAGGTTTCGCCTCACTCCAGTTAGAATGGGTCTCACACAGAAATCAACAAACAACAAATTCTTGTGAGGATATAGAGGAAAAGGTACTCTAATTGGTGGGAAAAGGTATACTATTGGTGAGAATGTTAACTGGTACAGCCACTGTGGAAGACAATACAGAGATACTTCAGAAATCTAAATATACGGGCTAGGGCTACAGTGCAGCGGGTGAAGCCACCGCCTACAGTGCTGGCATCCCATATGGGTGCCAGTTTGAGTCGCTGCTCCACTTCCAACTCAGCTCTCTGCTATGACCTGGGAAAGTAGTGGAAGATGGCTCAAGTCCTTGGACCCTGCACCCACATGGGAGAACCAGAAGAAGCACCTGGCTCCTGGCTTCAGATCGGCACAGCTCTGGCCACTGCGGTCATCTGGGGAGTGAGCTGGTAAATGAAAGACCTCTCTCTGCCTCTGCCTCTGTGTAACTCTGCTTTTCAGATAAATAAATAAAGAAAAAAATCTGAATATAGACCTACCATATGACCCAGCCATCTCACTGGGAATTTACCCAAACCAAAAGAAATCACCATATGAAAGAGTGATTTGCACACCCATGTTTATAGCAGCTCAATTCACAATAGCTAAGATATGAAATCAACCCAGATATCCATCAACTGAAGACTGGATAAAGAAAGTATAGTATATATTCCCTATGGGATACTACACTACATTTAAAAAAAATGAAATCCTGTCTTTGCAACAAAATGGATGCATCAGGAAACCATTATATTTAGTGAAATAAACCAGTCCTAAAATAACAAACACCAAATGTTCTCACTGATCTGTGGTAACTAATACAGTACCTAAAAGGTCATCTTATAGAAGTAAAATTGACACTTTGACTCAATTGTTGAAGAACAGTGTTTTTTTGTTTTTGTCTTCATACATACTATACTGTTTGTTGAACTCTTTATTTAGCGTAGGGTTAACTTTATGAGTATAAAGTTAACTGAGGGCTAGTGCTATGGTACAGTGGACTAAGCCTCCACATGTGGTGCCAACATCCCATATGGGTGCCAGTTCATGTCCCAGCTGCTCCTCTTCCAATCCAGCTTTATGCTACAGCCTGGGAAAGCAGTATATGATGGCCCAAGTGCTTGGGCCCCTGCACCCTTGTGGTAGAACCAGAAGCTCATGGTTCCTAGCTTCATATAGGCTAAGCTCAGGCCATTGCAGGCATTTGGGGAGTGACCCAGAGGATGGAAGGCCTTTCTCTCTGTCTATTCTTTATGTCTGTAACTCTAGGTCTCAAATAAATAGTATCATTTTTAAAAAGATGTATTTCTTTGGAAGAGAGTGACAGAGAGTAAGATTGATGGAGAAACAGAGAAACATCTTTATCTACTGGTTCACTCCCCAAATGTGTGCAATGACCAGGGCTGTAGCATGTGGAAATTAGGAGCCAGGCCATTGTATCTAGGTCTCCTATATGGGTGACAGGGGCCTAAGCACTTGGGTCATCATCTTTTGTCTTCCCAGGCACATTAGCTGGCAGGTGAATCAGAAGCAGAGCAACCAGGACTTGACCCAGTGCTGCATTATGGGATTCTGGCTTTGCAAGCAGCAGCTTAGCCTGCAATACAACAAAACTAGTTTCCCTCACTTTAATTTTAAAAGATAAACTTCCCATATAACTTCTACACAAATCTAATACTCACATGGAAATTACTGCTTTCCTAATGAAGTTTGTAGAGTTAAAAAAAAAAAAAACTTCTTCTAGAACTTTACTATAATGTGATACATATTTGCATAATATCCTATTATCCAAAGATTCCACTTCTAAATGTTGTTCATTCCTAAGGACACTGTATTATTCAGTTTTTCCTTATTCTACAATACCTGACAAGAACGTCTTAGGAAGAAAAAGGTTTATTTGAGTTTAATACTGTCCAAAGATCAGGTGATCCCTTGGTTCAAACATCTAGGGACAACCAAGGATGGTGGAGGGATAATCACATTGTGAGCCAGGCAGCATGAAGGTACATGGAGGTACAGGGAATACACTCTTCATCCACCTCTATGTGGTCTATTTAAAGTTTCATGACTTGAATATGAGGCTCTACCCTTGTAACCTAATCCAATCCAATCACTTCCCAAAGGCCAAAATCATCAGACCCCAGCACTGGATCAAGCCTCCACCCTAATCCACCAATCATTAGCATTAATCTATTATCTTTAACAAAAGATTTTTGAGCTCAAATGTTTGCATGAGTTTGGGGACCCAAATCCTGGTCAATTCATAGAAAGGATTTATGGAAGGGCAGCATCAAAAAATTCTTTTTCTATTACCTTATGGAATTAAATAAATTCAATTTTATAAATACAGACCATGTGCTATCACCCAAATTTTAAAAAGAATGGTGTAAAGTGCAAACTTACATGGAAGAAAGCAGGAGAAATACTGTTAAGTGAAAAATCTAAGTCTCAAAACAGTATGAACAGGCAGATAGAAATATTTATATGTGCATAGTAATGGACTAAAAGAATGTGCAATGTATCACATACAGTGAATACTCACACCAGAAGTTAAGCATGTACTGTTTGAAATTATTTTCTTCCAAACTGCAATTTAAAAAGAGCTCTGAGTTTCCCGGGTAGCCTCACTCATCTCCAAATTGCATTCTGTTTCGTTAAAATTTTAAATTTATGATTTAAAAAATAGTTTTAAGTACATTCTTGTGCTGAATGTATTTTAGTCAACATTGGAGGGCATATCTGGTCAATAATAGAGGGCATATACACAAGATTATCATGGAGTTGAAAAATTCCTACCACTTAGTGATCTTATAGCATGATGACTTCATGGTATAGCACATTACTTACCTGTTTGTGCTGCTGCTGATGTAAACAAACCTATTATGCTGGCCAGTGATGTAAACTTAGAGCCCATACAGGGCAGGCATTTGCTCTAGAGGTTGAAGAGGCTGAGATGCTCACACTCCACAATGAAGGGTCTAGGTTTGATACCTGGCTCCAGCTCCTGACTCTATCATCCTGTCACACAGACCTTGGGAGGTGGCATTGAAGGCTCAAGTATTTGGGCTCCTGCTAACAATATGGGAGATCTGCATTGAATTCTTGGCTCCTAGCCTCTGCTTTAGCTCCAGAAATCAAGGGCATCTGGAGAGTAAACAGCTGATGGCAGCTTACTCATTCTCTCTGCCTCTCAAATTAAAAAAAAAAATAAAATTATAGAACATGTATTTACTATACAATAGCTTATAATAATAACCAATAACTAATATTAGTTCTTATTTATGTGGTATATATACTCTTTCTACTTACCAAAAAAAATTTACTTTAAGACTGTATGGCATATTAGGCCAATAGCAGTCTCATACATCTCATGTTCATCATATTTCTTAACTGTATTAAGAAACCTTGTGTAGTGATTGACTTACACTATCTAGGCTTGTATAAATACATGCCATGATTCTCAGCAATGAACTTCCAATAATATATTCCTCAGAGTGTATCTCGATTACAACCATATTTCATATGTTATTTCTTAAATTTATTTAGTTGCTTCTTGGTATAGCATTTCAAAAATTTATATTCATATAGACCACTAGATGTATTCTTTCATTTTAATTTACTTCCATTTTGTTTAAAATGCAGAGAGACAGAGACAGACAGATGGAGAGACAAAAAGATCTTCATCCACTGGCTCACTCTCCAAATGCCTGCAACAATGGGTCTAGGCCAGGATGAAGCCAGGAGTCCGGAATTCAATCCAAGTTCCCATGTGAGTGGCAGAGATCCAAGTAGTTGAGCCTTCATCTGAAGTGAGTTAGCAGAAAGTTGGATATGAAGTGGGACTCAAGCTAGGAACTGACATGGATGTGGGTGTCCGAAGCAGCATCTTCAGAACTGTGTGAAACACCCACCTCAAGACCACTGCATGTTCTGAGCAGTTCTAGAGATTGAAGGTCTTCCTGTATTAGTTGGGTACAGCTATTTTAGCTAGAGGTGTTTGTTGTACCAAAGTAAAATCAACAATTGTTAGCAAATAATAATGTGAAGAAAAAGCTAATATTATCAGGGATTACTATAATTTAGAAATAGTCTTTAACCTATTATTTATTGGTCTTCAGAGACTCAAGAAGAAATAAAATAGTTATTCTGAAGAACATAATAAGACTATAAGTATGATTCAAACTTTTAAGATATTACATCCAATCAGTGACAGTCTCTTAAACCACATTCCCTCACTGAAACTTCTATATCCAGCAAAACTATAAAACTTGTAATAAGAATCACAGGTGACCAAATATATCATCACTGAG
This sequence comes from Lepus europaeus, assembly GCF_033115175.1. Classification (NCBI taxonomy): domain Eukaryota; kingdom Metazoa; phylum Chordata; class Mammalia; order Lagomorpha; family Leporidae; genus Lepus; species Lepus europaeus. The sequence goes on from NC_084828.1 coordinate 31,192,246, forward strand.
ATTGGTTAGAAACGGCTAATTCATAAAAGATTACAGACCATTTTATTCCTTAGAATAAACAGGAAAACTTAGGCAGAAACTATATACTGTACCACAGATCACTTAGTGTGTGAAGCTAGCAAAAAAGGGAGAAAATAACATTCTAAATAAATAAATAAATTCAGGTTATATACAGGATAACTAATTTTTAAAGCTAAGAATATTTTTAGAAAGATTATTTATCAATAGACCATATTGTATTTCACTTAAAAGCTGCTCTTCCAAAATGAGGAAAATGTTATTTCCTGGCTTCCTGTCCAATCCACTATCCTTTTATTTGACAGCAAGCAGATCAGACAGACTTCAGGGAGTTCGTCTTCTTGCTTCCTAGGGGAATCTCAAAAACCCCAATGTTTAGAGATCCTTTTCTGTATCAATAAATCAGTTGATTTTAAATATTCTTAATTAAAGAAATATTAAATCATTTGTGACTCTAGTGTCCAGATTCCATAGCTCTACCCTAGATTCTGATTTGATAGCTTTGGAATGGGATATCAGCATCTATTGTGCATCACTAAGTAGATCATCTATGATAGAGAAAAACTATTTCCAACAGATCCCTCTCTCTTCCTCTTAAAAAAAACACCCCCAAAAACCCAGTACATATTAATTTTTGGTACATTTGTTTGGGTGAATGAGGAAAGACAAAGAAGTGAGTATGCAGCTGACATGAAAGGGTTAACTGTATCTTTTTAAAAAAAAACTAGTGAAGACAGTTTAATATCAAACAAGAACCTAGTCCCATTTTAGATGAACACAAAAGTATTATCACTTAATATTTATTAAGCGCCTGTTCAGTATAAAGACATTAGAAGTTTCTCTGATGAGCACTGAGATGTTTTATTTACTTATTTAATAAATGTTTGTTATGTAATTCTACTTATAGTCATCACAGTATTGACTAGGGATATAGTGGTTAATGACACAGATGAGAACGCTTATCCTCAGGTACAGAGCTTACACCTAGGCAATTGTCAGCAACTGCTTAACAAGCTGCTTTCTCTTGTACTGTCAACACTCCAAGATAGGCAAATACATGAAAAAAATGTATATACACATGGAGCTAGGCAGACAGATGAAGAGACAGAGATGGGTAGATGGAAAGAGGCCAGCAGAAACAGATAAACAGGTTTACAAAATACGAGTTTTTTAAATTCTTTTTTGGGAAAGCAATCGTTCCATTTGACCCTATGGAATCACACAGTAATTACCTCCCCTCTCACCCTGCCAAAAAACAAAGGAGTCTGGAGTTACCAATACAGGCCTAGACAAATTCTAACAGTATTTGGTATAAGTAGAATATACCTATGTAAAAAATCCACCCTAAATCAGTGTTTTTCTTTTTAGCTTCAAGGACTACAATGCTGCTTATTCATGGTTGCTCCTTGATTGAGAAGTCCAAAAATCTTTCCAAATGTATTTTTCTAAGTATCTTCTCAATCACTAGGTAACTACATAGTAAGGGCCTTATACTGTGCTTTACAGCACTGTAAGAGAGACCTGGGAAAGGAAGGAGATATGAAAACACTAAACTCACCTCTTGGCCTGATTTTCCTGAGTTCTCTGAGTGTAAAGACTCAATTTCTCCTTCAATCATTGCAGCTTCTAGGCACTCATGCAGATCTTTGAACCCATTGACCTGAAGTGGATACTGACCAAACATTTCAGTGTTTTCAAATTTTTTACCTATAGGAAGGGGTAAATTTAATTAAATTAATGTTCCTCAATATGGCTTTTTAGCACTGGAAAATAGGTGTATATACAGATTCTCTTCTGAACCTGAAACCCTGCTGATTATGTTCCAGAGAATACTGGATGCTTATGATCCAGAGAATAGTGAAATGGTAGAATGTTCCTGCTTGTTCACACATGTACATTTACAATCAGTCACAGATATTAATCACACACCATTATGGACATATGTAATTACACATTTATATATGTCTTTGTACCTATTTTTACAAGAAGCACTTTTGAAGGGCAAGATAAGGTGGTCAACATTGAGAAGTGAACAAGAAGACATTATCCCTGAGCTGGGGAAGCTCAGCTTCATTTGTAAGAAAAATATTACATATACGCATTAACAGCAAGTATACATAGGAGCAAATGGATGCTTATTACTAGAAGTGCTGTGAAGGGTAGGGGGAGACAGAGTGCTGTGAGAGGTTATGAAAAGGAGAGCTTTCTTAGTCTTGAGCGGGAGGGTACAGCAGGGACAGACTTCCATGGCAAAGTGACATATAAGCTGAAACTTGAATGGTGAGCAGGAGTTGAAAAGAGCTTTAAAACTACAGAGAATTTGGCATGATTGAGGAACTAAAGTAGGTTAATTGTGCCTTGGAGGAGCAGGAAGAAGTGACAATGAAAAATTAGGTAGGAGGTCAAGATCTACAAGGTTGTATAATGTTGTTAAGACTTCTTTTTTTTCAATATGAGTGTAATGAAAAGTGAATGGACAATTAAATCTAGGAATAGGATCCTATTTGTGCTTCTGAAATATCTTCATGGTCCCTGTAGGAAGTAAATGATAGACTGTTAAGAGACTACTGTAGGATCTATCCAGAAATAAAGGTAGTGTAACAGTGTTAATAGTAAGAATATACAAAAACAAACACACATACTCATGTACACAAGACTGCACACCAATAGGATCTGACTGACTTGTAAACATTATTGGAGATAGAATAAGGAAACTATCAAGAATGACACAAATTTTCTAACAATGTTGAATTGATTTTTTTTTAAAAAAAACTTTTGTTAAATTTATTTTCATCTACTTAAAAGGCAGAGTCACAGATAGACAGACACAGGTAGACTGATTTTCTTCTACTGTTCACTTCCCAATTGCCCACAATATCCAAGACTGGGTCAAGCTGAAGCCTGAAGCACAGTACTCAATCTGGGTCTCCCACATGGACAGCAATGTCTCTAGCACTTCTGCCATCATTTGATGCCTTCCAGAATATATCAGCAGGAAGCTGTGTGGGAAGTGGAGTAGCCAGGACTCCAACCAGTTCTCCATATGGGATGGGGATGTCCGAAGTGGCAGCTTAACTTACTATGCCACAACACCTGTCCCTGGATTGATTTTTACATACTGAAAGCAGTACTACTGAATGAAGAACAACAGATAATTTTTTTTTCCTTTTGTTTTGAGGTAGCAGTGTTGAAACTATTGGCTTGGAATGGTCCATGAGATCTCAATTTGAGAAAAGAACTGGATATATGAGTCTATAGCTAAGATTAATATTTTGGCCTTAAGATATAAATGGCTGGAGAATTGCTGGCTGGTTGATAGCAAGAATTCAAGGCAATGGATGAGACTGCCAAGGGAGTGAAACAGGAAAACAAAGAGGGTTGTCTCAAGGACCTCCTACTTTTAGATGCAAGAAGAGACTATAAATTTAACTTTCACAGAGGAAGGGAAAAAGCCAAAAGAATATGTTATTGCAGAGCCAGATAAGTGTGTCTTTAAGAAAAGATAAAGAAGGAGGAGGAGTGAAAAGATTAATAGCATTAATATTTGATAAAAGTTCAATATGAAGATTGAATGAGATCCAATGAATCTGATCACATGTAGAAAATCAATTACCTTAAAGACAATCCCTTTTAGTCAAGTTGTTGGCAGAAGCTAGAGTGGGGGCAGGTTAAATAAACTAGAAGTAAAAGGTGAAACAAACTCCTCCCTTCAAAGGGGTTTAACTCTGTTACAAAAATGAAGAGATAGCTCATTCATGGGAAAAATAAGAGTATGGTAAGGGATAGTGTTTTTTTTTTGTCAACTTTAAGAGGTGAGACAATATACCTGTCTAAATACTGAGAATAAACAATGGCAAGGGAAGAGCTGATGACATAGGGAGAGGGGGACAATGGAGTAAGATCTGCATGAGTGCAGGAGGAGATGGTAGGAATTCTATGCACACACAAAAAGAACAGTCTGATATAAAACTATGTCATTCCTTTATTGTCGGCAGGGACAAGTCAGAAGAATATCATGCAGGTAGGAATAGATCTAGGAGATTGAACAAGAGATTCATATATTTGGGGAAGTCATTTTTAGGAAATATGATAAAAAATTACCACCATAAAATTAGATTCAAGGTCTTAGGACTCATGGTTAAGTTTCATTAGTTTTACAGTAAATCCGTGAAATTTGAGGTGAGATCTTTCTCAGAATGATGAAGACACAGGGGCTGGCATTGTGGTGCAGTGGGCTGAGCTACCGCTTGCCATGGTAGCATCCCATAGTGGAGGGCAGGGTGGAGTCTTGGCCTAGCCATGGCCATTATAGCTACTGAGCAGTGAACAAACAGATGGAAGATATCTCTCTCTCTCTCTCTCTCTCTCATTCTGTGTGTGTGTGTGTGTGTCTGTCTGTCTGTCTCTCACTCTGTCATTGTGCCATTCAAATAAATATTTAAAAAAAAAAAAGTATGGTGAAAATGAAGAGACAAAGAAGTTAGACAAAGAAATTAGTGGAAACAATGAAAGAGTTGTTGCAGAAAATGCAAGAAAGGTCAGTGATTTACACAAAACAAGTGGGGTTGCCAGGTAGGGTGACAGGAATGGGGGCTGTGGAGCTCAGCATAGTTGCCTCCCACTCCCAATCTGAGGATCTGTGACTTGCCTTTCCATGCTGTCACCACTAATTTATGATCTGTTGCAGTTAGCCCATTTGTGTCACTTTTTCACAACAAGCAAGCACTCAGAACATGCAGAAAAAATGCCAGTAGCTAATAAGAGTCAGAGCCTTATAAGGGAGATGGTGCCATAGGGAGCGAGGACAAGACATTTAGGTATTTACACAGTGATCTTAAGGATGAGCAAGGGAAGAAATACAGCAGAGCAAAGGCCTAAGAGAAACAAACTTGTAGTAGCCTCAACAGACCAGAAATTCTCAAAGAGTTGAAGTGATTTTACAGTGCAGCTGCTTTAGCAACTGACAATCACCTGCACAGAGAACCACTGGTCTTAAAGAAAGCATTAGGAAGATACATGAAAAAAATGGCAAGAGCGAGCTATAAAATAAGTATTTTTATAACACATAGTTTGAGTGGAAATCTATTGAAACCACTTTACACAGCACAACAGCTTTGAAGCAATTTACCAATACCAAGGACCAAGACTTCACGTCTGACAAATTATGTTCATTAACAACCATTTTTAGGAATGCAATATGAGTAGAAATGCTCATGCAGGGACAACCTCACCAGAGCTACGCACAGCGTCAGAGAGTATTCTACCTCAAGTAAAATCAGAATGATAGTGTGGATGACTGGACATAACATACTATGTAAATATTCCACTTAGACAATGAATATTTAGCATTTGAACCAAAGGAAAATGTACTGCATCTCAATCTAAACTTTCAAATGTTTGCCTACTTTTTTCTGAATCATTAACTATCAAATTACATTTAAAAAAAACTTCATGGGGATCCATTTCTTATACAGGGAAAACAGTTTCCCAAATTTTTAAACTTTACATGATCTGGAGAAAGTTTTAAAAGTTGAAACATTTAGACAACTAGAGAAAAACATGTTTTCAAAAGTTTATGCTTTGAGACTTATTACTACCATATCACGTTTTGTCTAATGAGTCCATTTCCCTTCTCTTGTTAAGCAAAACCAGAGAAAAACCAGGTAGGCCCACATTTTAATTCTAGATATTAGCATAGATGAAACAGTACCACTCTCAGTTGATTTTTCAAAAGATAGAATCTAAAACTTTCTTGAAAACTACTATCTAAAAAATGAGCACACTGGGGCTGGCATTGTAGTGCAGCAGGTTTAAGCCATCCTCTGAAATGTTAGCATCCCCTGGGTGCCAGTTCAACTCCCGGCTGCTGTACTTCTGATCCAGAAATCTGCTAATGTGTCCAGGAAAGCAGCAGAAGACAGCCCAAGTGCTTGGGCCCCTGCCACCCATGTGGGAGATACAGATGGAGTTTCAAGTTCTTGGTTTCAGTCTGGCCCAGCCCCAACTGTCATGGCCATTTTGGAAGTGTACCAGCAAAGGGAAGAAAGATCAATCAAGCACTCTCTCTCTCTCTCTCTCCCTCACTCTCTATAACTCTGCCTTTCAAATAAGTAAACAAATCTTTAAAAAAAAATGAGAACTTTGCAACACCTTGATTATGGTAATTTCAATAAGAAAAAAAAATAAAACTAAGCATCATCTCCAGCCCCGTATTCCACTGTAATATAGGCTGTGCATCACTCATCTGAAAGGCCTGTGGCCAGACCTGTTTCAGATTGCAGGCTGTTCAAAATTATCATTATTTTGGAATGTGTACCAGACTTCACTAAGCATCGTAAAATCTGAAATCTAAAATACAAAATACTTCCAAATCTGTAACTCTTGGAGTATCATGGTAGCAATTGTCCCAGTAATTTCTAAATTCCAACAATTTAGATTATCACAGAAGTTCTCTCCCTGGAAAGAACATTTGGATAACATGATGTAAATATCAATTAGTAAGTGACAATGAATTCAATACCTCCCTTTTCATTTACTCAATTGTGCAAAGTATTATTTAGAGTCATGCAATCAGATTTCCTAGAAAGATTAAAACAATAACAAAAAACATTCAACAAATGCAGAATCATTGGCAAGATACAGGGAGTATTGAATAACAATAATCTCTTTATTTGTAATCAAAAGTAAATGGGTAACTATACCTTCAAGTACACCCACAGCTAGAAATCTTCCATAGAACAACTCTACCATGGGGTTCTTTGGCTTCTCTTCATCACTAAAGCAAGGTAAGAAATATAAATATGGTTAGAATTAAGAGACCTATAAATATGAGACTATAACATTTATGTAAATATCACACATGTGGTTCTGTTATTCACTGTGTCACCTTGGACAAAGAACTTATATTCTTCCATTTCTTCACACATCAACTGAAGATAATTATAGTAATTAAACTCACAGGACTATTATAAGAGTCAAAATGAGTTAGTATGTGGAATGAAATTAGAGAAAACATGACACAGTCTGGGCTCACAAAGTGCCTGCCACTCTGTTATCATCATAAATTTCAAACTCATATTTGAGTCTGTACAATACATGATTATCTGAACTTGCTGGGAAGGAGAAAAGGCAATATGAATCAGGATAAATTTATACAAACTTTTTTTTTTTTTGACAGGCAGAGTTAGACAGTGAGAGAGAGAGGGAGAGAGAGGGAGAAAGAGGGAGAAAGAGGGAGAGGGAGAGAGAGAAAGAGAAAGGTCTTCCTTCCGTTGGTTCACCCCCTAAATGGCCGTTACGGCCGGCGTGCTGTGGCTAGTGCGCTGCACCAATCCAAAGCCAGGAGCCAGGTGCTTCCTCCTGGTCTCCCATGCAGGTACAGGGCCCAAGCACTTGGGCCATCCTCCACTCCCTTCCCAGGCCACAGCAGAGAGCTGGACTGGAAGAGGGGCAACTGGGACAGAATCCGGCGCCCCAACCAGGACTAGAACCCGGTGTGCCAGCACCGCAGGCGGAGGATTAGCCTAGTGAGCCACAGCGCCGGCTTTATACAAACCTTTAATATGTTATTCCCTGAGTTTACATAAAAGAATGCATACAATCCTAAAACAACAGCCATCACCAATATAGGGACAGCTTTAAACCAGACTAGCTAAAGAGCTGTTCCATCCTTCTCTGATATTTTGTTTCACTAGTAAAATTAATAGTTTGTTAACTTTCCAAATTAATTAACATATTAACAATTGGGTCAATGTTTTCCAAAGGTTTTAATGTTATTGGTAAGCAGACAAAACATGAGGAAAACTCTGGGATAAAATGATATATTTGTCATATGATCAGAGAAATAGGGTGAATGCCTCCAGATACCATACTCTAGCTTGCCGTGGCACATCAAATGGAAAGAAAGCTCTGCTCTAGATGATAAAATCATACTGGTTCAAAATCAATTTATCTCTACAAAAAGAACAAACTGAAAATTACTAAGAAATGAACTAAAAAAAGGGAATTTTTCAAATGAGAATATTTTAGATAAAACAGAAAACTTCTACCTTCTTTTAAACATTTTAGAAAAAATTTAATTTTAATAATAGATAGTAAACAAGATCTCCTCAATCAGAACAAATTCACACCTTCAGATAAAACAAGGAAGGTTTCAGTAAACAATAAAGCAGGAAGTTACAAATAAACAGCAACTATGGAATCCTGTGTTGAAGGTAGAACACTATATAAAACGCTCACAAAAAACTTGGATAGATCCGAGTGGATAAACTAAGAATTCCAGGGTAAAACTATCAAATAATTGAGAGTTTCAATGAGACATAGTTAACACAGGTAGGGATACAGTGTTCATCCTCTCAGGGAACATATTCAATCTATTTTTGGCAGTTGAATTCTAAAGAAAAGTACAAGAGAAGAGAAAAAACAACCATGCCAGCAAGTTTCACAAGTATAAGCAATTCCATAGTAAAACTCAGTGCCAGGAGCAGGCATTTAGCCTAGCAGTTAAGGTCACAGTTAAGGCATCAGTGCGCCTGGATTTGACTCTGAACTCCGGCTTCCCACCATTGTGGATCCTGGGAGGCAGCAGTGATGACTCAAATAACTGGACTCTCACACAGGAGACGTGAATTGTATTCCTGGCTCCTGGCTTGGGCACCAGGAAACCCTCCCCTTTGTGGGCATTTGGGGAGTGAACCAACAAAAGGGAGATACCCCAATATCTGTCTGTCTTGACATACCCTCTCTTCTTCCCAACAAAACAGAGTGCCCCTAGCCATTATCTCATACACACACACACACACACAATTTAGAAACAGATTCTATTTAATGTATCATGGCAGCTGGCAAACTGGGTCTCACTAAGAAACCACAAAAAGTTTTGGAGGACAGGAAAAAAGAGCACCTGATAACCAGGGAAGCCAGCAACATAAATTTCTAAACATTCCAAGAAGAAAGTAGCACAGTTTGCAAAAAGATGGAATTTTTTCTTCCAATATTATAGTCTTAGTGCTAAGTTAGTTTCTTGAGAGATTTCTCTCAGCTTGGTTTAAGTTCACAGATAGCTATGTGCAAAGAACTGGTCCTTAACTCAGGTATCCTCTCAGAACTAAAACCAAGATGATTTTCTCAGTTTATGATATTATCTTAAGTTTCTGCTACTGTGTTTGGCAACAACTTGAGTAGAATTACACTAAGTGTTAGAGACAATATTATTGTTGGACTGATCGCAGATTAAAGTCTTGGTTTTTGTTCCAAAAGTCCAAGGGTAAAAGACAAATGTTAATCATGTGTGTCCTAATAATACCCTGAAATACCCTGAAACCTAAGGTTAATGAACATGAAATTTAACATTTAAGTACTGAAGGAACTACACATGTATAAGTGAAAGTGCTGGCTGTAGAATCTAAACTCTATTCAGACACAGAAATGACATTCTTGTAGCTGTTACTACACTATCAGTCTGGGAAATGATTCTTTGTTAGACCTCAAACACAGACTGCAAAAAAAACCTGATTTTCATATATAATTTTTCTGAACTTTACCCTCAGAAGACCAAGGGTTCTATCACATAGAAATTTGATTTTTTTCCTAAGGTTTGGTAACAACAGGGAAGAGTGCGTCTATATTAAGTTTAGTAGCATCTCTGGATTGTTAACACTGAGTGATCAGAATATCTTTAATCTCACTGCAGAACACATTTATTAGACCTTGTTTGGACAATGAGATTGGCGATAAATTAAAAGCAGAAAAAAGACAGGAAAGAAGTTTCAATCTGGATTTACAGCTTATATGCTAAATGTTTACTTATTTCTTGTCAAAGAAAATGGTCTACCCATGTTTCAAGGAAATATACAAGGAACAATAGGTAGGTAGATATGAACAGAGTGGCCTCATGAGGGTGGAAGAAGGACTTCCCTGAAAAGTGTCTTGATTTTCTCCTCTATGGAGATGAGAAATGTTTTTTGAATAACTGAGGTTTTATAAGTTAAGTATCATGGACAGAAAATAAGTAACAGTGAATGTAAGGAACAACTTCCCATCTCTGTCCTGTTTCCAGGTCAAGGTTTATCATATCAATTAGTACCATTGGCATCTTTCCCTATCACTAACCCAATCCTCCTAATGAAAAGTGATTATTGAATCTAAGGAAATGAAGTGGACCTGTAAGATTAGCCCTTCCAGGAATCACATTTTAGATTTCTGACTTGATTCTAATCTTAAGTTAAAACCTAAAGCTACCCAGTATTCATGCTCACAAATTCCAAACACCTTATCAATAATACAAATAATACTGGTATTCTCACAAGTCAGTATTGACAAGGACCAACACAGAGGGAAAACTGAGTGTTATTAACTGACTTCCCAAAACCCCAGCCTTAACTTCATGGCAACTTACGTCTCCTCTTCAGCTTTCATTTGGAAGGCATCTTCTAACCAATCCAATAATTTATGTGTAAACTCACTCACATCTTGCTGTGAAAAAAAAAATTCTTGTTGAAATTTGAGCCTGCTAATAAAAATAATACATGTTGCAACATAAAACCTATAGCCAGTCATAGAAATGCATAATTATCAACTCCCAACAAAAGTATCATGTAAAATATTTCATAAAAATGCAAGAAAATGTTGAAACTAAAAAGTATAAAATCAATAGTTTGAAAAAATCATCAATGTTATTGATTATTCATATTAGGGGAAATATATATATATATACATATATATATATATACATATATATATATAAAAACTTAGAAATTAGATTAAAAAAGTTAACCCCAACAGAGATTTGTAATTAATTTTTATAAAAAGAAAGACTTGTTACCAAAATGTTGTTCACTTTATTTAAACAAAAAAATCATTATTGGCTTCCCTCACAGAAGGAAGATTAAGACTTAAAGACAATTCCATTTTTTAATTCAACTTATACATATAACCTTTTAGGCCAAATGCAATTAAGACCTGTTTGCCTGGACATGTTAAGTACTCACTCCCTGACTACAGAGTGGTTCATGAGCAAGCATATGCATCACCTCTCACTACCCCTTTGTTTGGTCTTTGAACCTCTATAAAAGAAAAAAGAGGACTATGGCACCTATCAACTATCATTATTGTTTAAATAAAGTGAGTTATAACACAGAGGTTCAAAGAGAACATAAGGAAAAAAATAAATCAACCCTACTGAGACTACTGAAAGATAATTAGTATAAGCAATGTGCCTTTACTTAACAAAATATTCAACTATGAAATAACTATCATGTATTTTTCCAGCAAGACATTTTCAAGAGCACGCAGACCAACCTATTCACCTTAAAAACCTTGAAACTAAGGTATAGGAGGCTTAAGTAAATTACTCCAAAGCAACATAGCTAAATAGGTTTACAATCAGCAGGAAAATCAAAAAATAAATATCTAAACCACCAAATACTTTGTCCACCTAAGACCTCAGAATGTGACCGTACATGAAATAGGGGTCTTTGCAGTTAGAAGGAAGGGATCTCCAGATGATATCATCTTGGGTAACGACCAGTCCTAAACTAAAGGAAGGGTTTTCTTAAAAGAAAAAGGAGAATGAACACAGAATATATAGGGGAAAAGGCCATGTGAAGACAGAGAAACTGCAGTTATCCTGCCACGAGCCCGGGACTACCACAAGACACGGCCATCAAAGGGAACATGGCTCTGCCAGCTCCTTTATTTTGGAACGCTGGCCTCTAGAACTGCTATAGAATGCTTTTTATTGTTTTTAAGTCATTCACATTATGGTAACGGTTTTGCTATGGCTGCCCTAGAATAATACCTTAAAACAACTTTCATACCTTTCTGTAACTTTACTCATCTTCAAGATTCTATCTAATAGAAACAAAAAGGTTTCCTACTTACCACAAACCCCTCTGGAAGAAGTTAATTACTGTCTTTTGAAGCAAGCATTCTAAAATTTACAATTATAAAATGAAATTTCTACCTACTTTTATCCAAATAATAAGGTATTTACTGTAACATTTTCTTTTAACCTAAATCAAAGGTATGATTAAAATTGACAGCATGACCACATATTCAAGTGTCTCCCACAAGACTTGTGCATATCTCAAAACAAAATACATTTGAAATATTTAGAGAAAACGTGAAATGTCAGTACAAATTCACTTTTTTTAAAAAAAATCATGATCCAGGGCGTTCGGTTTGGCAGTTAAGATATCACTTGGTACACTTGAATCCAATACAAGAAAGCTCAGTTTGAGCTCCATCCCCACTCTGGATTCCAGCCTCCTGCTAATGCATGCCCTGACAGACAGTAGGCGATGGCTGACATAGTTGAGTGTCAGCCACCCACATGGGAAATCCAGACTGAATTCCCAGCTTCTGGATTTGGCCTGGACCAGCCATAGCTGTGGCATGTATGTGGATTGTGAATCAGCAGGTAGAATATTTATCTTTTAAATAAAATAAAATAAAATAAAATAAAATAAAATAAAATAAATGATGATGTTTACATCATTTATAGATTTAAACAACTATGTTACAAATATGAATTTCAGATTCATGAATTAGGAGAACAGAGAACAATTAAACCATTTTCACCCTAAATGGATATATATCAACTTAAAAGACCACTAGAGAAAAAGAATCAACAATGGGTACACTTGTTAGTCTACACTGTCAACTCAAAGCAAAGTGGCCCTCAGGAATACATTACAGCATATCAGCTACATGTCTCCATTTTGACTGTATTTCAAACAGAAAAATCCCATACCTACATGAGAGGTATTCAAAAAGTTCATTAAAAATACATATTGTGAAAAAATTATGCATGATTTCACGATATTTTTGCATCAAAATGTATCATTTAACTCCATTTTCCACAACCATTTTGCTGTCCTATATGAATCCAAATGAAGTTTATACTGCTTCACCTTTAAATATAAAAAAGATACCCTAAAAACCATCATACATCTATGGAAAGCCTCTGCAAAAGACAACCAAGAAAAACACAAGGAGAAAATAATCCCAGATGGAAATGTACACTTGAGGGCAAAGGCAATCTTGCTTAAATTTAATCATACTTAGAGACACTGGAAAAGACAGTACACATTTAAAAGAAGAAAAGAATCCTAAATAAATAGTGAAAACACATTAAGAATCATAACAAGTGACCTACAATGGTGGCCTGAGTTCCTTTTTAGGATTATGATTGATTTTCTGTTGGTGTTACTGTGACAGACAGTGGAAGTAACAAAGCTAAGTAGACAGTAAACTTAAGAGGCACCAGACCACTATTAGAATTTTTAATCTTTAAGAAATATTCTGATATGAGTACCATTTTTGTTCATTTATCTTCATCATACAAAGTAAACTTACAAAAAGGAAGAAAAAAGAAGCATTGGGAAGAAGGTGACAAAATCTTTTAGGACTCTCATCCAAATACCCTCTGCACACATCCACCAGCCACCACAGGAATGGAGAATGCATGTAATGGAAAAAACTGTGCATGAATTTCAAAAAAAAAAAACGTGCACCAAAATAAACTTATCTTAATTCCATTTTTGTGAGCTCTCAGAACTTTCCTTATATATCCAAGTAGTACAAAACCTACACTGAAAGCATAGTGGCATTTTGAACCTCTTCTCAAGTGATGTTTTGTCCTCTGCCCATTACTTCCTCACAGCCATCTTTTTAATACTATTTTTGTACTACTTCACTTTTTTTTAATTTTTGACTTTTCAAATTATATATGAAAATATCAGTTTTATAGGAAAATTCCAAATGTTATTTTCAGGAACTAGACAAAAAGGTACCAATGTAGCACTATATAAAATAGAAAACAAAGGCAACAATAATAAAGATACTGTTGTTCAAAACTCTTTTAATTAAAGAAAAATACTCCCTGTCATCCAAGGCAGCAACTGCATCACACATATGTTAAGATTTTCAACTACTCATTTGTGAACTTTCTTATTTTATCCACTATATTCACTTACCAACTTCAATCGTAATATAAATTTCAATGCCATTTATTTCAACACTTTTAAATGGCATCAGGTTATTTTTAATGAAGCTTAAATTACTTGAATTTCATGCATTTTTTTGGAAAAGCTACTTAAGGATTAATCAGATTAAATAAAATACAACTGGCTGATAAAGAAGTATAAATGCTACCTGCTGTGAGTCATTTGATTTGAAGGCATCCTTAAGAATTTCAACTGCTCTTGATGGATCAACATATTTCCTTTTGGTACCAACAAGAAGTGCAAATAGATACCTCAGCTCTCGCATAAAAGGCAAATTCCGATGTTCCTATTTTTAAAAAATAAAAATAAAAAAGCTGAAGGGAAGATTAACAAAATTCTTATTGGTAAACATATATTCATGTTAACAGTGTCCAAAATTTAAACTAACTGATACAGATTAGGGATGAATCCTGCACTCTGTACCACAATCAGAGAAAAGAATACTGATGTCATCTATGTGGCTCAAAAAAGTCAAACACACACAGCACAGAACCTATGCTAGGCTCACAATTTCAGCATAAACGGCACATATTCACAGCAAATCATTTCATTTCATAGCCAAGAGTATCTTCACTCAAGTCTGTTTATTATAAACCTTCCCATTCATCAAGGCCCAGTTGCCACTGAGGAGCACAGCAATGACAGACAGCCAGCATTTAGTGAGTGCTCACTCCCTGCCAGGCACTGCTCTGGACTGCTTTACCCCAACAAACCCATCAATGCCAAAATTCTCCCTCCTACATGGAACCTTTCTAGACCTCCCCAAGTTACCAGTTCCTTTAAAGTTCCACATCTCCTGGGGGAATGCCTTTTAAAGAACAATGGATGGATCAACAACTGCCACTACATGTGATTATCCTAATTATTAGACTAATATTAGGACCTCATCTATTAATATTTAATAATTCGGCCGGCGCCGTGGCTCAACAGGCTAATCCTCCGCCTTGCGGCGCCGGCACACCGGGTTCTAGTCCCGGTCGGGGCACCGACCCTGTCCCGGTTGCCCCTCTTCCAGGCCAGCTCTCTGCTGTGGCCAGGGAGTGCAGTGGAGGATGGCCCAAGTGTTTGGGCTCTGCACCCCATGGGAGACCAGGATAAGCACCTGGCTCCTGCCATCGGAACAGCGCGGTGCGCCGGCCGCAGCGCGCTACCGCGGCGGCCATTGGAGGGTGAACCAACGGCAAAGGAAGACCTTTCTCTCTGTCTCTCTCTCTCTCTCACTGTCCACTCTGCCTGTCAAAAATAAAAAAATAATAATAATAATAATTCAATTTATTAATTTATTTTAATCATTTACTATATTTACACAAATCACTTGGTTATTAAATAATTATTTATTTGTAGTTAATATGACTTAATTAAAATTATTATAGCTTCTTAATTTAATTATTTGAGAACTGCAATATATCAGACAAAATAGGAAGCTAATATATCATCCTCCAAGCAATCCTGAAATCTTAATTTTGCTCTTAATACACTGTGAGCTTCTTAAAGACTTCTGTATCTCTTTCACAAATTTTTGCTACACAAAGCAGGCATTCAATTCTTACTGGCTAATTTAACCATAACCTCCAGAAAAAACAAAAATAACTCACATTGCCAATCACTAACAATTTACTTTAAAATAAGATGATGACATGATTCACATTATTTAGAGAAATGCTTCATGACAACAAATTAGACAAGTAGTTCTAATATAGTTCTTGTAATAACAGTTTTAATAAACTTAAAAATACTATTTAAACATAAGAAAATTTTTCCAAGGTCACTGAATTGACATTCTCAACACTATGAAAGTATAGGAGTGTGTACATGTGTGGTGTATAAGTGTCTTTATATAGCTGTTCAGAACATAATCCATATCAAAATAGTTGCTCCCAAAATACATCCAAAAAGACTCCTAAAAAGAATAGGTGAAGGGAATAAAATTAGTACCAAATACTTGTTATCTAATCCAAAGACTACATCCACCATAAACATAATTACAAAGTGCACTAATTCTGAAATAAAAATACTCTTACATAATCCACATTTTTTCTCAGGTACTCCCTGTTCCTCACCAACTGCCACATATAAGAAGGTTTTTAAATTAATACAATGAACTTTAACCCACAAAATAAGATCCAGAAATAACTTCAACTTCCTAAGTTTCATCATTTATCACTGCAGCTAAGTCAATGCTTTTTTGGAGACAGTCCTTGCCAACTAATAAAGATGAAAGTAATGATTTTTGAAAATTCAGTAAAATTCTGCTGAGAAGCATATTTGAAAAGCAAAATTTAATATAATCAAACATTTCTGTCTCGTCCCATTCTTTTTTTGTTTTTGTTTTTTGTTTTTGTTTTTGACAGGCAGAGTGGATAGTGAGAGAGAGAGAGACAGAGAGGAAGGTCTTCCTTTTTGCCGTTGGTTCACCCTCCAATGGCCGCTGCGGCCGGCGCATCTCGCTGATCCAAAGCCAGGAGCCAGGTGCTTCTCCTGGTCTCCCATAGGGTGCAGGGCCCAAGCACTGCCTTCCCAGGCCATAGCAGAGAGCTGGCCTGGAAGAGGGGCAACCGGGATAGAATCCGGTGCCCCGTCCAGGACTAGAACCCGGTGTGCTGGCGCCACAGGCGGAGGATTAGCCTATTGAGCCGCGGTGCCGGCCGAACTGCAGTTTTCTTAGAATATGTTTTCTACTCTTGGTTTAGTCAAGGGTAATGCTGGATTCATAGAAGGAGTTGCAAAGTTTTACCTCTTCATTTACGTTCTACAAAAATGTATGGAAACTGGTATTAGGTCTTCCTTACATGTTCACTATAACTCCCTAGTAACATTATAGGCTGTTGAATTTTTTGGAGGGCATTCCACTTTGTTTAATATAAGCCAATCTCAGGTTATCTATTTCTTCATCTGTGAACACTGATAGCTAATGGATTTTACGATACTTGTCTTTTGCTTATAATAACCCTTTCTTCTTTTATTACCTATATAATACATAGTGATATACTCCCTTATCATTTTCTATATTTGTAATACAGGTCTTTCTTCTTTTTTCATGCTCAGAAATTAAAGTTTCACCATCTGTGATCAAAAAGCAGCTTTGTGGGACCAGAGTTGTCACACAGAGGGTTAAGCTGCCACCTAAAATTCCAGTATCCCATGTGAGCACTAGTTCAAGTTCCAGCTGCTCTACTTCTGATCCAGCTCCCTGCTAATGTACCTGGGTAAGCAGTGGAAGATGGCCCTAGTACCTGGGCACCTGGCATTTAAGAGGAAAACACAGATGGAGTTCCAGGCTCCAGGCTTTGGCATGGCCCAGCCAGGTCTGATGTGGCCATTTGGGGAGTGAACCAGCAGACAGAAGACCACCAATTTCTGTGTGTTTCCTTTTCTCTGTAACTCTGCCTTTCAAATAAATAAATAAAATTAAAAAAAAAAAAAACAGCTTTTGGTCCCATTAATTTTCTCTATTGTTTTTCTGATATCTCATTCATTAATTTATACTTTTACCTATATTAATTCCCTCTCTTTGCAATCATTGTGCTTTTTCTTTTTTTTCTAATTCCCTGATGTGTCAGCTACTATCATTAATTTGAAATTATTCTTCTTTTCCAAGAAGGAACTTGTTTCATATATATTCCATGAGTCACTGGCCTTAGCTGCATCCCTCTAATTTTGATATTTCGTGTTATAATTGCCATTCCGTTCAAAACATTCAAAAGTATTATTTTTTTTTATTTATTCTTTGTCCCTTTAGTTTTTTGGGGTGTATCATTTAGTTTAGTTTCACACTGTCTAGAAATTTTCTAGATATCATTCTGCCGTTGATTTCTACCTTAATTCCACTGTAATCAATAAGTATATTTTATATATTTTGAATCCCTTAAAATGAATTGAGAGTATTAAATCCAGTCATTATTCCTTTACTACAGGTAAAGGCAGAAACTCCAAAATGCCTTTTATATAAAATTCAAAATTGTTCCAGGATTACAGTATTATACTCAACTAAACACATTCCTTTCTATATGATTCTCACTTCTAAGTAGTGGCAAGTGGAAAAAATAACATTTAATTTGAAATATTTATCCTAAATCAAGATTAACTAATATAACCTTACAAATTAATCAGGCTTTAGCTAATTTCTAAGAGTTCCACTAACTATAATTTTATGCATCATCTTTTTCCCCTCAAATTTAATATATTTTACTAACAGTTTATTAAATTTAAGCCAAAAAGTATCTGTCATGTAGGAGGAATGATTAATATTAAAAAGTTAATAATATTTTCCAGTAATATCACGACTCCTAGACATTTAAGTTTATAAGCAGTTCAAATAAATGTGTATAAAAGTAGTTTCAGTTTACGGCCAGCGCCGTGGCTCAACAGGCTAATCCTCCACCTAGCAGTGCTGGCACACCGGGTTCTAGTCCCGGTCAGGGTGCTAGATTCTGTCCTGGTTGCCCCTCTTCCAGGCCAGCTCTCTGCTATGGCCCGGGAGTGCAGAGGAGGATGGCCCAAGTGCTTGGGCCCTCCACCCCATGTCAGACCAGGAGAAGCACCTGGCTCCTGCCTTCGGATCAGCGCGGTGCGCCGGCCGCGGCAGCCATTGGAGGGTGAACCAACGGCAAAGGAAGACCTTTCTCTCTGTCTCTCTCTCTCACTGTCCACACTGTCAAAAAATAAAAATAAAAAAAGTAGTTTCAGTTTTTTTTAACTTTTTTTTTTTTTTAAGATTCATTTTATTTATCTGAAAGAGAATTACAGAGAGAGGTCGAGACAGAGAGAGAGGTCTTCCATCTGCAGGTTCACTCCCCAGGTGGCCACAACAGCTGGAGCTGCATTGATCCGAAGCCAGGAGCTTCTTCCTGGTCTCCCAT
Organism: Lepus europaeus; assembly: GCF_033115175.1. NCBI lineage: Eukaryota > Metazoa > Chordata > Mammalia > Lagomorpha > Leporidae > Lepus > Lepus europaeus. The sequence goes on from NC_084828.1 coordinate 31,211,129, forward strand.
ATGGATGCAGGGCCCAAGGACTTGGGCCATCCTCCACTGCTTTCCCAGGCCACAGAAGAGAGCTGGGTCAGAAGAGGAGCAGCCGGGACTCAAACCAGCACCCATATGGGATGCTGGTGCTTCAGGCCAGGGTTTTAACCAGCTGCTGCACTTTTTTAATTTGAGAGGCAGTGAGACAGAAAGTGAGAGTTCTCCCACCTAAAAGTTTCTTCCCCAAAGGCCTACAACTTACATAAGTCAGACAAGGGGCTGAACTAGTAAGCTGGGAACTCAACACAGGTCTCCCACACTGCGGGCAGGAACTCAATCACTTGTGCTATCACCACTGCAATTTTGGGTCGGCATTAGTAGGGGGCTGGAACTGGGAGCCAGAGCCAAGTATCAAGGCCGGTACTCCAATATGAGACATGGGCACTCTAATTACTATCTTAACCATTAGAACAAACACCCAACAGACAGTTTCAATTTCTAAAGTAGTAATCAGTCTATGTGGCAAGCTTTAACTGCTAACAAAAACTATTCTGCTTGGGTGAGCATGCAAATGACATCACTGTGACTTGACTAAACTGATCCCAAGTCTATTCTGAATCTTAACACATTAGCTTTCAAACTCAAAGATGCAGTACATATTTCATGCGTCAGACATAAATTAAGTATAAATAAGTGACAAAACTCATACTGGAAATATAATCCTTCCATTACAAGAAATAAGATTTTCTAGAATGGTGCTGTTGGTGAGAATTAATAATCTTCCTAAGGGCCAGAGTTCTGGCATAGTAGGCTAAGCCTCCACCTGCAGCGCTGGCATTGCACATGGGCACCAGTTTGTGTTCTGGCTTCTCCTCTTCCGATCCAACTCTCTGCTTATGACCTGGGAAGGCAGTAGAAGACGGCCCAAGTGATTGGCCTCTGCACCAGAATGGGAGACCCACAAGAAGCTCCTGGCTTCAGATCAGCTCCGCTCCAGCCTTTGCAGCCAACTAGGGAGTGAACCAGCAGATGGAAGACCTTTCTCTCTCTTTCTCCCTCTCTCTGTCTATAACTCTATCTCTCAAATAAATGAAATATTTCAAAACAAACAAAAAAATAATTTCCCTAATATTCAGCATTCTCACAACCTCAACTAGCACTGGTATATTAGCATGGATTGACTTGATCTTATTAAACCTTATAAAAACAAATTAAAATTCTGTTCAGGAATGTGAAAGGTCAAGATAACATAATTACATAATTGGAAATAATAATTAGAAGTGCTATGCAAATACTTCAACTGAAATGAGATGAGAGAAGAGTTGTTGATATTAGCCAAGTACAGTGATAGAAAGGCAATAATCCAAAAAGTTCTATGTAAAAACTGTAATGACTTTCTCTGGGACAATCAGGAGTTCTCTAGTAGCCTGGCTCCCTTTTGAAAAAGAGTTGTTTAGGGGCCAATGCTGTGGCATAGTGGGTCAACATCCTGGCCTGAAGCGCTGGCATTCCATATGGGAGCCAATTCGAGACCTGGCTGCTCCACTTCCAATCCAGCTCTCTGCTATGGCCTGGGAAAGCAGCAGAGGATGGCCCAAGTCCTTGTGCTCCTGCACACACATGAAAGACCAGGAAGAAGTTCCTGGCTCCTGGCTTCGGATCAACGCAGCTCCGGCAGTTGCAGCCAATTGGGGAGTGAACCAGCAGACGGAAGACCCTTCTCTCCCTCTCTCTGCGTGCATGTGTGTGTGTGTAACTCTTTCAAATGAACAAATAAATTTAAAAATAATAATAATAATACAGAGCTGTTTAACTGCTTGACTCTTTAGGGTGCTGAAATTATTGTCAAAAAAGTTGGTTGTGAATCAATTTTTGTTCCCACTAGCATAGTTTATAAATGCTTCATGTTTCCAGAAAGAGTATTTTTAAAAATTAAACAGTAAGAGGAAAATAAAATTTTACAAAAGGTCAAAGTTTAGCACTTTACTGAAAACTCAAAGTTGAACTCTGTCTTTGCAACCAGTCAACTTTAGGGCCACAGGGATTCTTTTGGACAAGATAATTAATACCTTGCAACTAAGGAAATCATCTCCATAATAAATTTTTATCCATTAAGTATAAGCTTATGCATAGGTAAGTCTTACAATTTTCAAATGTGCTACCTTTAACAAAGTAACTAGGAATTCATTAACAACATCTGACATCTATGTATCAGGGACTTTTAATCCCTTTAACGTGTTTTACTTCATTTTAAAAAATTCGTATTTATTTATTTATCTGACAGGCAGAAAGACAGACAGAAATATTGAGCAAGAGAAATAGAGACAGAGAGAGAGTAGGCCCCTACTTGGTGATTTACTTCCCTAATACCAGCAACAGCTCCCAACTGGGCCAGAGCCAAAGCCAGGAGCTAAGAAGTCAATCCACTTCTCTTGCTTGGGTGGAAGGAACCCAACTACTTGAGCAATCACCACTGCCTCTGCCTCCTAGGACATGCATTAGCAGGAAGGAGTCAGAAGATGGATTTGGGTGTCAAATTCAGGCACTACAATATGGGATGTGGATGTCCTAAATGGTGTCTTAAACACGGAGCAAAACAGCCACACCACGTTTTACCTCATTTAAACCCCATGGGAAATCTATGAAGTAATTGCTGCCATTATTTACATCAGACCCATAAGGAAACTGAAAAGCGAGAGACTGAATGAGTTGCTTTAGGCCCACAACTACAACTCAAGCAATCCGATTCTGGTATCTGTATTGTCTGTTAGTTTATATTGCCTATTCCTAACTAGAAGGTGTAGATTTACATGCCAAAGAATCTAATACAAAACTAAATTTTTAAAGGGCTACTTTGAACAATCAATTGAAAGGAAATTTGATTTCCACACATTTTTCAGGAGACAACGAAGGACAGATCTTAGGCTGTAAATTGCAACCTGTGACATTTACTAAAATTCTATGGTCCAAAAGTAGAGGAAAAAAATTACTGAATTGATATGAAAACCTGAAACATCATTGTGATACGTAGGTGCTATTTAAAACATATTAAAGATAAGAAGTTACTGTAATAATTGAGATTAGTGATTTCAGGTTAAAATTGACAGTTTCAGATTTAATGATACAAATAAATGCCTCCAAATCAAACAGAGAAAAGCAAATATAAAGAACATGTATATTCTGTTCATACAGCTGTTATAATTTTACCTTTTGGTTTCGGGGTAAATCTTGGGCATTTGATGGAGGCTTGTAATTCAGAACTAATCTTCTAAATTCCAAAAGATTGAATAATGACTGAAAAAGAACAACAATTTAAGATACCTAAGGGACTATTCTATGAATAAAATGAGAGAATTACTTTTGACAACTAAACCACTTATACACAGAATTGTTGAAACTTAGAAAAGCACTTTTCTCCCTGAGATTAAAAAACCACATTTCTTATACTGTATAATACTATTCTTTTTAATTAACAATATTTATTCTACTGAAACAAAATATATACACAAAAATCACCACGTATTGAATTATTAAAAGTTCTTTCTTAATATTACTATGGCATAACAAGCAATCTCCTAAATAAAAGTACGCAATGCAAAATCTAACTTTTTAGACATATTAACTCTACCATGAATTATCTAAAAAAAATAATAATTTATTCACCAGATGCTAGAGATAAAAGAAATTAGATAGTACCTCTATGCTCAAAAAATATACAATCTAGAAAGGTGATAAATATAAATAATTATAAATATATATATTTATAAAAAATGACACCAGATACAGTAAAATTAGTCACACCAAATTATAATGAACACATATGTACCTCTAAATAACTACTTCATTCACTAATACCCTGCTGGAGAAAGCAGTAGCAGAAAATCAGTACTTAACAAATTTTAAAAAAAGGATTTATTTATTTACTTGAAACACAGAGTTGAGAGAAACAGAAGGAGAGACAGAAATCTTCCACCTGCAGGTTCACTCCCCAGATGGGCTCAATGGCCAGGGCTGAGCCAGATAAAGCCAAGAGCTTTATCCAGGTCTCCCATATGGGTGGCAGGGGTTCAAGCATTTGAGGCATCTTCCATGCTTTTCCCAGGACATTATTAGGGAGCTGGATCAGAAGTGAAGCATCCAGGACACAAACTGGTGCCCATATGGGATGCCAGCATTGCAGGTGGTGACTCTATCTGCTACACCATGACATTAGCCCCACAATCAGTACTTCCTACACAAAAGTCCCAACTAAAAAGAATAAAAATAATGCTCACTAGATAAGAGTTTGATGTCTAGCCCAAAGATACGCTAATATTACTAGCATCCAAAGATTATTTAAGTTATTCTCTGTATAATCTTCTTTTTGTGCTTATGGTCCCTTTCTGATATTCCGGTCCCCTTTTCTCCCAAAATATTAGTCTCAGTACCTAAAAGACCATGTATGGAAGGCTATATCTTTTGTAGTCTTCCCTACCTACCACCTAAAGTCAGAGGTTTACAATCCCAATAAACTTCTATAATTTTTAATGTACTAATAAGCAATAAATTCCCCAGGATTTCCTAAGTCTACCCAACTAAGTTAATTGTATCTGTGAGAAAATTTTACAATTTAAACATTATAGTACATTTATGTCATAGTTGGAACGAGTTTCAAATCACTTTGGAAAGCAATTAAAAACCCCAATACTAATGCAGGGATTCTGCCCAATTTTCTTTCATAGTGAAAAGTTCCATTTATCATATAAACTGCTGTACCTTAGTTTATATGTCAGAATTAGCAATAGACACATAAAATGAAAGGAAAAAATATTCTAATTACTAATAAAAACAAAAAGTTACTTAATAGAGTTTAATAGCCTTTAAAATTACAACATAACAAAACTGCAAATGATCGATAAGCAGATTTTTCTGCCAGCCTACAACTTCCCAAAATCTGAAGCTTAAGTTTTCCACCTCCCCAAGAGATAGTTTCTTATTAGGCCATTATAATCTCAAATTTTAAGGTTAGAGGTTACTTCTCCTAGGCATTTAGATTTCTCAAAACAATAATAATAACCTCTAATACCATGTACTTGCCAATGTAATGATTTAAATATCTAATGAACTTAAACTTGTAAAAGTAATAAAATTACATATTAAACTATTTTAAACTTAACTTAAACTTATTTTAAATTAAACAATTTAGTGGAGTATTAGGCCTATGACCATAATAAATTAAAAATGTATAAAAAATTAAAAATATGAAAAAGTAGCACTTCCTCATGAGTCTTCTAGAATTATGCCCTTTTTATGTATGTATGCTCTCAAATTCAATGTAAAATATACTAGTCACAAAACAAAACTTAAAACTAGAAAAACTAGCTGTTTTTAACAAACAAGAAATTTTGAAGAAGACAAGCAATTTGTATAGTCTATTTCCTCTTCAACAAAAATGCCAAAATTTGAAACAGAAAGCAAAAGGATAGCAAACAGAATATAGATAGAAATAGATGAACAACTGTATTGTTTGCATTGAAATATGGAAAAAACTTTATTCTATTAAAACAAAAGGTGATGATCCCTATAACTACTAATAATGGTTTAGTTATCACTTCAAGCAGGCTTTTCTTATACACATGATATGGAAAACAAAGAGCACGTATTCAAACTAGCAAATATTAATTATTCGCAAGTGCACTCTTTTTATATTTTCAAAGAGAAACCTTCACTCGATGAGCCTCATTACCTGGCCACAGTGGCTTTGAGACAGCTCCTACTCACGCACAGATAGGCAGCAAACCTATGCAAGGACACTCAGATCCCAGACTTAAAACTGTACTTTCTGGGTCCCATAAGCCTCCACTGTGGCGCTAGCATCCCATATGAGCACCAATTCCTGCCCCAGCTGCTCCTCTTCTGATGAAGCTCTCTGCTTATGGCCTGGGAAAAAGGTGGAAGATAACACAAGTGCTTGGACCCCTGCACCCTACATGGGAGACCCAGAAGAAACTCCTGGCCCCTGGCTTTGGATTAGCCCAGCTCCAGCCATTGTGGCCACTAGTATAGTGAACCAGAAGATGAAAGACCTTTTCCTTTCTCTAACTCTGCCTCTCAAATAACTAAAATCTTAAAAAAAAACAAAACAAAACTGTACTTCATATTTTGAAGTGTCTAAATTATGAAATAAAAACCTCAGAAATAATTGTAATTAAAGCAAGATAATCTATTAAGAAGATCTAAGAGATTTTAAGATACCAAAAAAACCTTAGGTATTTTTATGTCCTAAATGTGAACTAAAAACACATAATCAAGGCTGGTAGCAAAGGTACTTCTACAGATGTGTTAATCCAGGTACTCCTTAACATATTAATATCTGATCCAGCTCCCTGCTGATGTGCCCGGGGAAGGCAGTGGAGGATGGCTCAGGGGACTGGGCCCCTACACCAAAATGAGAGACCTGGAGAAAGCTCCTGGCTTCAGCCAGGCCTACCCTGGCCTTTGCGCCATTTGGGGAATGAACTCTCTCTCTCTCTCTCTCTCTCTCTCTCTCTGTGTGTATATATATACACACACACACACACACACACATATATATACATGTATACACACACATATATATATGACTTTCAAATGAATAAATCTTAAAAAATCTTTCAAATGAATAAATAAATCTTTTTTAAAAAGTGAGGAATAAATCCCGAAATCCATAATGAATCTAATCATAAATTATTTTTGCTAAATGCAAAAAGAGGGTGGGGGACACAACTGTTAATACTACAGTAGAAAATTAAAATTATAAGTTACTTTCCTAGGGAAACAATGAAGCCTGTAGAAAATAAACTGAATAACCAAGTAGCTGCTTTAATATTATACGAAAATATCATTCATCAGGTTAAGAAGGTGACAAAATGAAAAGATAGTTTGAATATAAAAAGATAGAAAGATCACCAATGACTTAAAACCACTAATCTGGAAAACAAAACAAACTACAATTCAGTACATTACAAAAATAAAAACAAAAATATGAGCATTAACTAATTTTTCTGAACAGTAATAAAAATTAAGGACATATGACTACTCATAAGTGGTTTTACTTAAAGTTTTATATTCTGATTACCAATGTCAACTAAAAATAATAAAGAACTGACAACTGCCACTATAAAAAATTTCTAAACAAAAATTATGATCAATATATTCAATGTATATTATTCCAAATTATATAAACTATATAATATATAAACTATATAAATTATATAAACTATATATACAAATATCTGTTATTTTAGATGCATTAGAAACATTTCGTGAGGGGCTTCATAGTTAAGAAAATATGATATTCTTTATCAATATTTATTCTTTAGATCATTAATATTCTATATGAATATTTGTAATTGTATACCAATCGAATACCCACTTCATATTAAAAGTATTATTTATGACTATAATTCTTTTATTATACAAAGAAATCTGATATGACCACAAAAAACAGTTCTGGTTTCACATTTGGGTTACAATGCTTCCCTAAATTTGCAGGAAATATATAAAAAATATTTTCTTTCCAACTCAACAGCAACTCCTAATGGCAAGGAGAATGGAGATATTAACGCCAAGCAAGTGAAAGGCATGCTGAAATTCCAATCTAGGATGATAACCAAAGCTGGGTTAAAGGATACTGCAATCTCACTAGTTTATTAGGCACCATATAGCTTACTGGTTTATTAGACATCATAGAATAAAAAGCCAGCTAAAGTACCCAGCCTGAAAAAACACAACCCAAACCAAATGCCATTGCTCTAATGTCCGCCAAATGAAAGCTGCATAAAGACGCTTACCTGAATAACTGCACTAAACCAGCAAGTATTGCCAACATTCTTTAATCCAACGGGAGCTTTGTCTTGCCTTTTTCTATCATAAGGGTTTCGAGAATCCCTCCAAACTTCAGTAGGTGTCCTCTTCAAACATGCTTTGTTTTCTGCTATACTGGCTTCAAGAACTCTTCAGAAATGGAAGAAAATGATAGAAAAAAAAAACGTATTATATAATGTTGTGCTCTACACCACAGCATACGTAAATTCTAAGTATTTTGACTATATAAGTTCTGACTAATGTACTCAGGAAAATAATATTTAAAACTAAATTTACTCAAATAGAGATTATTTTTCTTAACAAGAATAAAGTAGAAATACCAAGAGATCAAGACAAGTGCGGTATCTTTTCCTATGAAAAAGAAAATATCAAACACAAAAAGTTATATACATATTTTAAAAATGTCAAATTATATTTCAACAAATTACAAGTTTAACACCAAGAATATAGCACCTAGATAAATTTTCTGAGTAGTTACTATATTGTAGTACATTTTTAAAATATAATATAATGACTGCTTTTTTTAACAATTACTTCAAATCGCTGGCGCCGTGGCTCTATAGGCTAATCCTCCACCTAGCGGCGTCGGCACACCAGGTTTTAGTCCCGGTCGGGGCGCCGGATTCTGTCCCAGTTGCCCCTCTTCCAGGCCAGCTCTCTGCTGTGGCCAGGGAGTGCAGTGGAGGATGGCCCAAGTGCTTGGGCCCTGCACCCCATGGGAGACCAGGAGAAGCACCTGGCTCCTGCCTTTGGATCAGCGCGGTGTGCCGGCCGCAGCGCGCTGGCCGTGGCAGCCATTGGAGGGTGAACCAACAGCAAAGGAAGACCTTTCTCTCTGTCTCTCTCTCTCACTGTCCACTCTGTCAAAAAATAATAAAATAAATAAATAAATAATTACTTCAAATCTTAAAAAATTAAAAACTGAACAAATTATACTGTTACATTTCTGTCCCTTAATTGCCCCCTCTATAAGAAAAAATTAAATGAGGTAAATTCTAGGGTTCCTTTCAGTCCCATGACTCTGACAGCTAAATAAAGAAAAATAATAATAATATGTTCACTTCTTAACCCAAAATCTTGCCTAGGAAAAATTCTAATGAATACATGTCAGAGCAATAAACTTGTTCCAAATAAACTCAACTATTTTTAATAAATATATCAAAACATGGCAAAAGTAATGCTACTTTGCTTAACTGATGTTTCTATTCTATTGCTCATGAACATGCAACAACATACCTACAATCATTACAGGAAAACCTTAATTTCCACATATAAACTAACCAAGCATTTTGCCTTCTCAAGAAACTGGTTGCTTACTATTCTAAATAAGGATAAATGATATCCAGATTTCTTAATTTGTCTCTGTGTGTGTATTAAATACCAAAACCTCAGTGAGATAAGAATAATTTTCCCAACTTTCTGGCTTCTTGAGAACATCTCATTCATGTTACACCATCTTTATTGTAAAAAATCTGTCCTATAAGACTAATGTCAAAATAGTATTCTGTTGTATCAGGAGTATTTACAACATAACATCAGATACAATGTAGTATGATTCTAAACATCATTGCATAAAAATGAGTAAAAATATGTTAAAATGTAAAAATGAAAGTAAACTCATACACTTAAAAACATAAAACATTAACATCTCTGTACTTCTAAGAATGTCCCAACATTAACAGTAGTCTGATATGGTAATGATATGGTTTCAGATAGTTCTGGAGCTTCCAGTCACAGAATCCTGAGATGGCACAGAGCATCACAGCACAAGATAGAGATCCTATATGCACATCTCTGGTTTATCTTTCTCTTCCTACACAGCATCAGTATGTACCCACTGAATGCCAACATTCTGATAATCTTACCTAATCCTAACAGCCTCCAAATGGCCCCACCTCCTTCACTGTAGTTGAACTAAGTTTCTATCCTCTTTATACTGCACAGTGGGAATTATACTTCAACACTTGAAGCCAAGTGAACTGTGAATTAAATAAAACTCTTTATGAGGTCACTCAGCCTCAGTTATTTTGGTATAGTAATACAAAACAGACTAACACATACTCTTTTTCAAAGACCAACTCTCCCATGAAATGTAACCTTTCACTATAAGACATCAGAACTTTGAAGGACAAATTTGCATATTTACAAGTCTAGGTAAAATGAAATTTATATCTATTTCAATAAAGAGAGACGAATGAGCCAAAATACGAAATAAATTCTGGAAATGATAGAAACAACACAACACATAGGAAAGAACAAATGGTACAACTTATCACGAGATAGAAATGGTGCCCAGCAAATGATCAATACTGGTAGACATATACAATAACTAATTTTGTTCATATCATCACCTCCCCAACAACTCACCCCAGCTTCTGGTAACAACCATTCTATTCTCAAGTTTTATGAGATCACTTTTAAGATTCCATCAGTGATGTCACATGGTACTTCTCCTTCTGGGACTGAGCTATTTCACTTAACATACAACCTCCAGTTTCACCCATATTGTCACAAATATCAGGGCTTCATCTTTTGTATGTCTGAATGTTATTCAATTTCATATATGTACATTTTCTTTATCCTTTCATCAGCTGATGGACACTTTAGCTGTCTCAATTTCTTGGGTATTGTGAATAGTGTTGTGATAAACATCGGAGTGCTGATGTCTCTTTGATAGACTTGATCTCATGTCCTTTGGGTACACACCTACAGAGGAAATGTGAGATCATATGGTCGCTCTATTTTCAACATTTTTAGGAAACTATATATTTTTCATAATAGCTGTACTAACATATTACTAACAACAGAGTGCAATTTTTCTCTCTTCTTACATGTTCAACAGCACTGGTTACCTTCTGTCTTTTTAATAATAGTCATTCTAATTGGACTGAGAGGACACCTTACTTAGGTTTCAATTTCCCTTTCCCTATTAATTAGTAAAATTGGACATTTTTTCATGTACCTGTTCACCATTTGTCCATATTCCTTTTAAAAATGTCTTTTATCATCTATCCATTTTTAATTGAATTATTTGCTATTGAGTTTAGTTCCTTTAATAGTCTGGTTATTAGTCCTTAGTCAGACATATAATTTAAAAATATGTTCTCCCAACCAAAGGCGTCTCTCCACTCCCCACTTCCTATTTTTAAAATTTCAGGTTTTATGTAATCCCATATGTCTCCCAGTTTTTGTTTCCTGAACTTTTGAAGTCTTATCCATAAAATCCTTGCCTAATCTGAGGCCCTGATGTCCTCTTTATTGCTTACTTCTATTAGCTTCATAGTTTTGTGTCTTAAATTTAGGTATTTAATCCATTTTGAGTTTGTTTTTAATACAGTGAGAGATAAGAGTCTAATTTCATTCTTCTGCATGTGTATATCCAATTTTCACAGCAACATTTATTAAAGACTACTCTTTCTCCAATGTGTTTTCTTATCACTCCTGATGCAAATCAGATTACATATAGGTATTAGTAATTCTTCCATCTTCTGATGTTTTCTTTTATTTTTAGTGCCTTATTGGGTTTAAAATCTCCCTTAAGCACTTATTTTATGTATGACAGGCATGGTGGTAATAAATTCTCTGAACTTTTGTTTGTTAGAGGATATCTTTATCTCTCTTGTCCATATCTAAATATAGCTTTACTAGATATGGTATCCTTGTTTAGCAGTTTATCTCCTTTAGTATTATTACATAAATCTCATCCCATTCTCTCCTAGTCTACAAAGATGATGCCAAGAAGGTTTGCAGCCCAGCAAACTGGAACACAGTCACGTGCTGTTTCCTATCTCTTACATCTTTGATTATAATGTGTCTTGGGGTAGACTTAAATTGAGTCGAATCTGGTTGTAACCTCTGTATTCCTATATCCAGTAGCTCTATCTTCCTCCAGGTTAAGGAAGTTCCCTGTTGTCGCTGAATATTCTTTCTACCCCATGGTCATTTCAAGTTTCTCTTGAGCCTTCAGTGAACTGAATATTTGCTCTTTTAATAATGCAGACTCAAAGTTCCCGTAGACTTCTTTATTCTACCACCTCTTTTTTTTTTTTCTTTTCTCCTCCAAAGTTCCAATAAGACTTCATTCCTCTTCATATGTCTTCTCATTTTTCTTCTGTGTATTTTCATACAGGCCTTCTCCAAGCTCACTAATACTTTCATCTGGTTTGGTCTTTTGTGCTTTTGATGACTTCTATAATTTTTAATTTCACTTAGTGTACTTTTTAGCTCAAGAATTTGATTTTTTAAACTATTTCCATCTCTCTGTTAAGTTTATCTGTTAGACTATTGATCATCGTCCTATGTTTCCTTGAAATTCACCGAGTTTCCTTAAAATGGCTATTTTGAGTTCTGAATCTGAGAATTTGCAGGTATCAGTTAATATCTAATGAGCTTCTAGCACCATATTTTGTTTGCTAATTCTTGATACTTGATGTTATGCTTTGAATGACTGAGAATTTTTTCCAGTATTCCTAATACGATTTTATATGTACATGTCATAGAAATGCTAGGCAGTTTATTTTCTGTGATTCTATGGGCATTTCTGCTACTTCAGCACTAGATGGCACCCTAAGTTGAGCTTTGCCACAATTCTACCTTTGATCTGTTGCTACAGTTTCAGCACTTGATGGCACTCCATTCCATGCTGCAACTGATGTCCAAACATCACTCTGTGAGGACTAGATTGAGGATAGAGATTGTGTGGCTTTAGCTTTTGCAGTTCTCACTTTAGCAGACCCAACAGCAAGCTCCAACACAAAGCCCTGAGCTCTCCTTCCCTAACTCCTCAGGATCTGGGGTTTTACTTCATTATCTGCCCAAACTTGGGGTAGAGGTGAAACAGGCAGTCCCTAGATCACTTAGCTAAGACCCTGTTTCATACTAGTATTTACCCTGCTGGGCACTGTCCTGTATGTATTTGAAGTATGCTTTTAATTTTTTGTCTACCCTCTAAGCAGGAGACAAGCAGATTGCAAGCTACACTGCATGGAGCTTAGGGAGGGATGACTTGGGCCCTTCTTTTCTTCCTACTTGTAGAGTAGTCAACAGTCTGACAGTACTATACTCAATCCTGAATCTCCTTGCAGATGAAGCCCTCTCAATTATATTTTTACTACAGTAAAATACTAATAAAAAAATCATTCTTCTTAATGCCAACAGATCAGATCACATATATCATAATGAGCAATCAATGGGTGATAAATTCATATCCATGAATTAGGGAAAACTTGAGGATTTCTAATTTCTGCAAAAAATAAAACCCATGAATCACATTAGCTAATAATTAAGTGGGGCTCAGAGTAAAATTGGCTTGAGCAAAACTAGGTCTCATGTTCCCCCCACCAGGGTCAACTGCCCAACTAAAATCTACCACGCTACTATCACAATTCAATTTTTTTCCAGATCTCAGTAACACTGCTATTCAATATAGTCTTGGAAGTTTTAGCTAGAGCCATTATGATGTGGGAAAAGTCATGGAGATAGATTAATCTCATGAGCTGGAGGCCATACCTATCCCAACCCGATGTAATCCTATCATCAATCAGATGACCCATCCCCAAGATGCACCTCTCCTTACCTGGGACTTGGGGACAGTACTATATAACCACTCCCCTTTTCGAAGCTCATCAGGCAGGTGGGAAGGGGGCTCTCTTTCTATTTTGTGGACTCAGCACAAGCACAGCAGGGAATGAAATTCCCTCTTTTACCTTTCCTTGCCCACTCACCCTAAATGAAGCCCTCATGTGCCTTTGTATTCTTCTCATTTTAAATAAAGCTTACCAAGCTGCATGCTGTGTTTGTGCCTGTACTTAGAATTTTTCTCTAAGAAAAGAGGGGCCGGCACTGTGGTGTAGTGGTTAAGGCCACCACCTGCAGTGCTAGCATCCTACATGGGCGCTGGTTCAAGTCCCAGCTGCTCCACTTCCGATCCATCTCTCTGCTGTGCCCTGGGAAAGCAGTGGAAGGTGGCCCAAGTCCTTGAGCCCCTGCACCTGCGTGGGATACCCCACAGAAACTCCTGGCTCCTGGTTTTGGATCAGCGCAGCTCAGACCATTGCAACCAATTGCGGAGTGAACCAGAGATGGAAGACCTCTCTCGCTCTCTGCCTCTCCTCCTCCCTCTGTGTAACTCTGATTTTCAAATAAATAAATAAATATTTTAAAAAAGAAAAAGGCAAGAGCCTAGGATATTAATTTTGGCCCAACCTAGCCCACAAAAATTAGAAAAGAAAAAGAAATCAAAGGGATACAAATTGGAAAGAAGGAAGTCAAACAACCCCTTTTTGCAGATGACATGATTTTAAATAGAGGGAAATCAAAAGACTCCACTAAGAGACTACTGGAACTCAGAAAAGAGGTTGGTAAAATATATAAAATGAACGCACAGAATTAACAGCCTTTGCAAACACAGACAATGCCATTGCTGAGCTAGAAATTCTAAAAATAACTCCATTGACAAAAGCTACAAAAAAAATTTAACTATCTTAAAAGATCCCTATGATGAAAATTACAAAATATTTTAAAAAATAGAATAAGACACCAAAAAAATGGGAAAATCTTTCATGTTCATGGGTAGGAAAAATTAATATCATCAAAATGTCCATACTTCACAAATCAATTTACAGATTAAATGTGATCCCTATCAAAATACCAATAACATTCTTCTCAGATCTAGAGAAAACGATGCCAAAAATCATATGGAAACACAGGAGACCCCAAATTGTTAATCTTATACAACAAGAACAAAACTGGAGGCATCACAACACCAGATTTCAAGACGCACAACAAGGCAGTTCTAATCCACAAACCTTCCTAAAGCAGTTCGCCTCAGAGCTGCTTCCTGAGTATTAGCCAGAATGAAAAGGAGTTCTATGCACCTATTTGTAAAATTCCAAATTCTGCCCTGACTATTCCTGGACAAGATACTACTTCTTTCCCTCATTAGTAACTGTTTGTTGTTCTGGTTGGTAAATCTTTCTGGGGGGCTGCTAGAAAACCTTAATTCCAGTTCACATGTCTAGATTCCAACTTGTAGAAATGAGTAATCTGAAGAGCACAAAGAATCACTTGGTTGAATACACTGCTCGATGAAAGCCTCTACAATGAATCCTGTGAGTCAAAGCGAGAGGCAGGATGGGTCCCTGTAAACCTATAAAAACATCTGCACCAGACATAAAGGGTAGGGTGCAAGTAAGGAAAGATTATGGGGGGGGGGGGGTGTCAGAATGGGACACACTGATTTTGTGGCTGCAGACAATAAAATAAAATAGGAGTATGAGAGATATTGGAATAGGAGGGACACTGATTATGTTTATCTTTTAGAAACGTCCTTGAAGACCTTCCTCAAAAAGAAAAGAGCCCTGGTGAGACTCTCTGTTTCAGTGACTAAAGAATTCTAACAGTTCTCTTCTCTCCAGTCACTGTAAAGTGTTTTATTGCATTAAGTCATCTTTAATTCTACTTCAATTTGTATCATCTATTACTTTCACTGTGTCACTATTTCTTAGGATAATCTCTTTTTCCAGGAGTACTTATAAGATTTTCTTAGATTTAAGTATTCTGGAGTATCAATATACTAAATATATGTGTGAGTTTCTTTAAATTTGTTTGATTGGGAGTTGTTGGAGCTTGAAATTAGAAATTATCTTTCATTTCTGAAAAAAATTTATGATCATCTCTTTAAATTTGGGCTCTGAAACCCACTCCATTTAAAATACTACTTTGTCAATTAATGAAGGAATGCCAATTAACATAGTGCTAGACTACCTCTAATCATCTCTTTCAATTTTTCTACATATTTTCCACTTTAGCCAGGTGAGTTACAGGATAGTTAAATTTCTTCTGATGCATTTCCCATACTAATGGTGTCTTCTTTAGCTGTTTTTTTTTGTTTGGTTTGTTTTTTTTTTTTTTTTTTTTTTTGACAGGCAGAGTGGACAGTGAGAGAGAGACAGAGAGAAAGGTCTTCCTTTTGCCGTTGGTTCACCCTCCAATGGCCGCCGCGGTAGCGCACTGCGGCCGGCGCACCGCGCTGAGCCGATGGCAGGAGCCAGGTGCTTCTCCTGGTCTCCCATGGGGTGCAGGGCCCAAGCACTTGGGCCATCCTCCACTGCACTCCCTGGCCACAGCAGAGAGCTGGCCTGGAAGAGGGGCAACCGGGACAGGATCAGTGCCCCAACCGGGTCTAGAACCCGGTGTGCCGGCGCCGCAAGGCGGAGGATTAGCCTAGTGAGCCACGGCACCAGCCTTCTTTAGCTGTTTCTAATCTGCTATTTAAGGCTGCATTTTGACTCTTGTTTTCACTTGTTGCTCTAATTTTCATTTGCAAAATATATTTGCTTTTTAAACATGTTAGGTCATACTTTCAAGTTTTTCTCACTTCCTTGAAAAAGCGAAGGCATTCTGGCACAAATCATTATATCTGAACACAGGGGTGCCTTTTTTCCTGCCTGTCATTTCTGCTGGTTCTCACGGTGAGTTTTTCCTCATATATGCTTGCTAATTTTGATTAGTGCTGCTAGTAGAGCCTCAAGGGTTACTTCAGGGTATTCATTCAGGTCTAAGATAAAAATATCCTCCTGGCCTGCGCCACGGCTCACTTGGCTAATCCTTGGCTTGCAGCGCTGGCACCCCGGGTTCTAGTCCCAGTTGGGGCGCTGGTTCTATCCGGGTTGCTCCTCTTCCAGCCCAGCTCTCTGCTGTGGCCCGGGAAGGCAGTGGAGGATGGCCCAGGTGCTTGGGCCCTGCACCTTCATGGGAGACCAGGAGGAAGCACCTGGTTCCTGGCTTCGGATAGGCGCAGAACAGGCCATAGAGGCCATTTTAGGAGGTGAACCAGCGGAAAAGGAAGACCTTTCTATCTGTCTCTCTCTCACTGTCTAACTCTGCCTGTCAAATATATATATATATATATATATATATATATATATATATATATATATATATATATCTTCCTAAGGAAAGAATCTATTTTTGATTCAGCAAAGACCCAGAGATAACAAAATTCTAATACCATTTAATACTAAATTCCCAATTTGAGATTTATTGCACCACTAAAGTAACAAATTTCAGCTGTAAAAACCATGATATAAGTTCTCAGGGGGCAAGTCCCCACAGTTTTATCAAAATGACTATCTAACTATCTCTATGGTACTCCAAAGGCTATGAAGGAAAGAAATGTTTACCATTTACCTTTATTGTATGGCATCCTTCTGTGTATCAATTAACAGAGGCATGATCTCCTATCCCCACCTTATACTGACAGTGGTCTCTGACTTCTTTTGCCCCATCCATCAAGTATATCAAAAGTGAAGTTCAAGTTTATACACAAAGGCAAATACTAACAAGGGAAGAAGCAACTTTCAATGCTTTGCAGTGAGCTCCTGCTTTCACTTTGGTTTTAGTCCTTGATCTCAGTTTGATTATCTTAGCAAGCTTCTACTTTTAAGAATATTTTAAAATATTTTATATTCAATAAAAATCACATTCTTGTTTCCAGCAAATAATCTTGACCACCATTTCTTGAAACAGATGGAGGTGATTTTTTTTTTTTTTTTTTTTTTTTTTTTTCTGACAGGCAGAGTGGACAGTGAGAGAGAGAGACACACAGAGAGAAAGGTCTTCCTTTGCCGTTGGTTCACCTTCCAATGGCCGCTGCACCATGCTGATCTGAAGCCAGGAGCCAGGTGCTTCCTCCTGGTCTCCCAAGAGGGTGCAGGGCCCAAGGACTTGGGCCATCCTCCTCTGCACTCCCGGGCCACAGCAGAGAGCTGGCCTGGAAGAGGGGCAACCAGGACAGAATCCGGCGCCCCAACTGGGACTAGAACCCGGTGTGCCGGCGCCGCAGGTGGATTAGCCTATTGAGTCGTGGCGCCAGCCAGATGGAGGTGAACTTTTTACAGCTATCTTAATTACAGCTTAGCCTTACCTTCCACTAAGCTACTTTAAATTCATTTTATGAGGTAAGCCATTTTCATGGAAAAATAGGCCATAAACACAAACCAGTCATAATATAGTTTATTAGCAAGTTTCAACTATTCATACTTCACCTGTGCCTAGCAACAATAACCAAGAAAGAACTGTAACAAACACTTCCAATTTGACAGTTGAAAAAGATCGCAATTAACATTCATGCTTTTAAAGTATACTAGATAAATCTACCATAAAATAAGTGCCTAAATAAAGTTTAAGATTGTAAGATATAAAAGGATAAAATTATATGTAATAAATTGTATTCTTAATGTGTGTCTATGTGACTGCATATTATGTCTAGTGAAATATAACCATAGTCAAAAGACTCCAAGATTTCACAAAGATTTTGCCATATGAACTGACTAAAAAGATGAGTTAAATCTACATTTAAGTATGATACATAAATTTCTTCCTTAAAAATGCATTTCTCTTGAATTTAGAACCACAAGAATAATAAAGACTATAAGAATAAAAAACATCTCTGCCAAATGTTTAGATAGAATTCTCACATCCTCTTTTCCTGCTATAAAGAGATTTACATAAGTACTCACTAAATATACACTTAACATTATTTTGTTAATTGCAAATTATGGAATCCACAATCACAAAAATATATTTTGCAATGGCAAATTAATACAACTCTTTTACTTTTGGAGAGTATTTTAATGACACATCAAACTATACTAAATCTCTGTAATGTTATCTAGAATAAAAACATTTATTAAATATTTACTAATTTAAGAATAAATTTAAATAACTAAGAACAAAAAAGAACATTATAAGATATTTCTCCAATTTGAAAAAAACTATACATAAAAATATATAACATATACTGGTATACTGCACTGAACTTAATAGCAGATTAGAAAGTCTCATCTTTCAATTTTAAAATTATATTTATTTTATTGTATAATTAGTTGTTTTCATTAGAAACCACAATATAAAACTTCTAATACTCAGAAGTATTAAGCTTCCAGACTTTCTTATATCCATTAACTTAATGTAAATTCATATATACATCTACTTTTAAAAATACTTTAAATCAAGTACAATACCTTCTATTTTATAACTTCTTTTTCACATAATAGATAACAATGTTCCTTAATTATTAAATCCAGCTTGTATATTTTATGTTTAACATTTCCCCAGAAAGCTTAATTACTGTCAAGTTTTATAATTATTCAAGAAAGTTATTCATTCCAATCAATACTTTAAAACAGACAAAACATATCTCAAATCCTTCAGACAAAAAGCCAAACTAAAATGTCCAAATATAGGCTATTCACTTTTTGTTCTCATTTAAAATTACTAGCATTAAACATCTGCCACAACTAAAAGAGAGGCATAATAAATTTTCATTAAGCATTTACACTTAATATAAAATCTTAAAAAGTAGCCTCAAAAATAACAGTTAAAGACAACAAAAAACATCAGTGAGAAGAAAAATTTTGTGGCTTGCTAAATAGCATTTTGAGGTAAATCCTACCCCCACAGTAATATCAGATTGTTTAAGAAGACATATATCATTGATATCATGCAAAAGAAATTATCTGAGAAAGCTGGTAGTAACATACTGTTGCCAAACACCTCTGTATAGTAAAAAAAAAAAAAAAACAAAAAAACAACTGGGGGAGGGCTATGTGCCAGGGCAAGGTTTAAACCAGTATTGTTTCATGATAAAACTAAATTTATTTAATCCTTAGGTGGGTTACACTAAAACATTTTGCTTATTAAATCAAAAAATTCTATCGAACATTTCATAATACTTATACAAACATGCATACGGATACATACAGATACAACCACACATTATATAGATCAGTGGTATGCAAACTAGAGTCAATAAAATAAATTCTGCTGGCAGCCTATTTTTATCCATCAAAATTTATTAGAATATAACATACTCATTATATTATGTATTAGCTGTAGCTGGTTTTACTTCAAAAACAGTTTTAACTATTTGTGGCAGAACACCTACAACCAACATAGCCAAAAATATTACTGGCTATTTACAGTAAAAGTCTACTGATTCCAACTACAAATTATTCCAAATAGAAGAATATATCCATAAAAGCTAGGGGAAAAAATGTTAAATATTAAAAGACATTTAAAATAATATTCTATTATGTCATTCCAAATTTTTAAAAATCTAAGCTTCATTTATAATCACAATGAAAATATAAAAATGTTGGTTACATAAATATACAAACTGTAAATACAGAAGCATCTTAATAGTTTGTTTAGAAAAACAGCACATCTCATTGCCCCTTAAAAATAATTAAAGTCAATTATGTTATAAATAGTATTTATATTTGCTATTATACAAATTATGTTTTTACCTGCTAATGGCTTGCTCCTCATCAGTTATCCCAGTCTCCCTGAATGCCCTGTTTGATTCCGCCAAACTCAAGGCAATTGCTCTCTGAAGATCATCTTTATCATCTCCAGTAAGGTCAATCACATCTGAAAAGCAAAACTATCTTTCTCAAAATTAAAAGTCAAACAGAATGAAAGGTAATTTTTATCATGGAGATTTATACAAAATATACTCTTTCAAACCAAAGTCAGAACTATCTTACTTCTCTAGGTCTTCCATAAAAGACTATTTAACAACAACAACAAAAATACATTTTAATTGGTTACATTTGACAATAAAATAATACTCTTATCTATAAAATACAGCTAAAGCAGTAAGAACAGAAATATTTTTCTTTGCAAAAGAATCTCAATATTTACTGAGGTCTGCTGTTAAAGCTAATAAGGAAACGACTGAGAATGGTTTATCAACAAAAACAGAAGCAACACATTTACATTTAGATTTTGCAAAGCTAACAACTATATACACCATTACATTCTGACCACCCTACCAAACAGACATTATCTTTAAAATTATAATAATTAACAACTGAGTCCTCGGAAATTCATGCCTAACTGTAAATGGGGGTTAAGACTGAGGCAGGAGAGAAGAAAACGTGTAACAATCTTTCATGTCCGACTTTAAACCCATCTATGACATTTTAACTACTTAATAAACAGTTATTTTAAGTGAAAACAAGATTCTCATTTTACAAAAAGAAACACACAAAATGAAGAAAATTGTTCCTCTTCCAACAAAACAGTTTTGGTTCTATAAATATTCTCTTTCCTACAAAGAAAGGCTACAACTACTATCACCCCTCAGTAAAACCACTTTGTAATCCAATTTTACATAATCCAAAAGGTATTAATGATATATTCCCACTATAATTTAAACAAAAACAGAGACTAGAGTATTCTATTTAGGCTGGGGAAGGGTACCAGGTTACAAACATATGATAAGAAAGAGAAAAAAAATATGTTAATAAACTTCTTTGGGACCCTTTGCTGTCTGGACATGTTTTATATTTGGCTATCTGCATTTCAGACGTGTTAAATTTCCCACCACTTACAGATAAAGGGAGAATGTTTGGCTCAGCAGCTAAGACATCAGTTGGGTCACCCACACCCCATATCAGAGACTAGATTCATCCCCCAGCTCCACACCTGATTCTAGATTCCTGCCACTGCACATCCTGGGAGGCAATGGACTCAAGGATTGGAGTCACTGCCACCCACACAGGAAGCCTGGATTGACCTGCTGGCTCGCTGCCTCGCTCTCTCTCTCTCTCTCTCTCTCTGTAGTTCTCTTCCCTACAAATAATTTTTAAATGGCTCTAGGTTTTTTTAAAAAATAAGAAAATGGCAATACAAATTGGCCAACTTTTTAAAATTTATTTATTTATTTGAAAGTCAGAGTTACACAAAGAGAAGAAAGGCAGAGCGAGGGAGGTCTTCCATCTGATGGTTCACTCCCCAGATGGCTGCAACGGCTGGAGCTGCGCCGATCCAAAGCCAGGAACCAGAAGCCTCCTTCAGGTCTCCCATGAGGGTGCAGGAGCCCAAGGAATTGGGCCATCCTCCACTGCTTTCCTAGGCCACAGCAGAGAGCTGAACAGGAAGTGGAGCAGCTGGGCCTCGAACCAACGCCCACATGGGATGCCAGTGCTTCAGGCCAGGATGTTAACCCACTGCGCCACAGCGCCGGCCCCTAAATTGGTTAATTTAAATAGGTTATGCTGTATACATATGTGGAAATACTATACCCCATAAAAATATGTAAGTATTATGGTAATCAAAAACTTAAATAAAAAATTTTTTAAATGTTATATTTTTAAATAAATGCTATAAAACTATTTTTTGTAAATAATATTACATGAGAAAAATAAACAAAAATGAGAGGATCAAGTGCCTCTATTCTGCCATTTGACTATAGGGTTTTATATAGATACTAGAATATGTCATACTTTAGAAGAAAAAAAAAAGTTTATTGATGGTTTCAAGTCTGCTTTTACTTCTATACACACTTCTTTCTCCACATAGTAGCTTATGGGAATACTTAAAATATCAGAAAAAACAGGGGCCAGCGCTGTGGCGTAGAGGGTTAGGCCTCAGCCTGCAAGTACCGGCATCCCACGTGGATGCTGGTTTGAGTCCCGGCTGCTCCACTTCAGATCCAGCTCTCTGCTATGGCCTGGGAAAGCAGAAGATGGCCCAAGTCCTTGGGCCCCTGTACTCACGTGGGAGACCTGGAAGAAGATCCTGGCTTCTGGTTTCAGACTAGCACAGCTCCAGCCATGGCGGCCATCTGGGGAGTGAGATGGAAGAGCTCCTCCTCCCTCCCTTCCTCTCCCTCTCCCTCCCTCCCTCTCCATCTGTCTCACTCTCACTGCCTCTCCTTCTCTCTCAGTGTAACTCTGACTTTCAAGTAAACAAATAAATCTTTAAAAAAAAAAAAAAAAAGAAAGAAAGAAAAAGTAGTTGACCATAGAAAGCCTATTTTCCAACAAAAGTTGTTATAGTAAAACCTCATGACAATATAATAAGGTTTGGGCCAGCGTTGTGGCATTGCAGGTAAAGCTGCCACCTGCAGTGCCAGTATCCCATATGGGCACCGGTTTGAGACCCAGCTGTTCCACTTCCGATCCAGCTCTCTGCTATGGCCTGGAAAAGCAGTGGAGGGTGGCCCAAGTCCTTGGGCCCCTGCATCCACGTGGGAGACCAGGAAGAAGCTCCTAGCCACTAGCTTCAGATTGGCACAGCTCTGGCCATTGCAGCCAACTGGGGAGTAAACCAGCGGATGGAAGACCTCTCTCTCTGCCTCTCCTTCTCTAACTCTTTCAAATAAATAAATAAATCTTTTTTTAAAAATGTAATAAGGTTCAAGAAAAGTCATTCAAGTAAAATGTGGAACAAGTTATATAGAAAGTCACTGGAACAATGGCACATCATACATATGCCAGCAAGCCAAAGTTTTTGTGAGTCTGACTATACCACCCACGTGTACTCAGATCAGAGGTGAGTGGGATAAACCGAATGTATCTTTCCATTTTAGCTTTGTAAACACTGACGAAAATGATGCGAGTACTAGAGCATTTAGATGTACTAGATTCGAGTACTTATCAGCTTTAAAAGAGTAGGAGCTATTTTGGTTATTAAAATGGCCAGAAGTTGAATAAGCAAAGCTGATAAGGAAAAGAGAAGAAATAATTTGAAAATCAGAGATACAGATGTTTACAGATACTATAAATAAGCCTCTCAGCTAATTGACTCTCGATTCTCTCACCCTCCTGTGTGCCTTCTTCAACTATAGACACTGGAAAGATTTATAAAACAAAACAAAACAAAAAAATGTTCCTTCAGAAAAAACTCGAGGTTACATTAATTGGATGCACTAACATGAGATCTGGAAGGCAGAAACAAAGGGATTATTCTGGTGCTTCGGGCCGTTTTCTCCAGCATGACTGAACAGATGTCCCTTGTTCCACAGCAGCATTCCAGTATCCAATTTCCAGCTAGAGGGATCTCTAGAGATAGAGCAGAGGTGGCAACTAGACTCTGCATTCCAGTGCCCAGGCACAGCTCACTGGCAGTTGCCTAATCTTGGCTTCCTACTCCCCGAGCTGCCACTTCGGAGGGATGTTCTTGAACTCTGGATCCTAGATGCAGCCTTCCTGACTGCTTGTGGCAGGGGCAGTAACTGCCCGACTGGTCAGTCCTGCAGTGACCTGAGAGTCATTTCAGAAGGCTGAGCTGGAGATCCCACCCTCTGATCCTTCGGGTGATTTTTTAAACTTCTTTCAAAATCCCTAGTGTTTTCTGTTTTATGACTAACCAAATCAGCTACAGCAAAAATTCTTATAAAAATGCCAACAACTTATATACAACAGTTTTTCACAATTTAGTAACTGTAGTTCAAACAACACAAAAGAAAGAAACGAGATGGGTCGTTAACATATTTCATATAGGATAACAGGTTCTCAGAAATGAAGTGTCATGTAAGATAGAAAATGGTACACTAACATCAAATTAAAAATCTCTCTTAAATACAGTGGTCTTTCTGCCTCACTAGCAGTTAAGTGTGATCAACTAAATGCTTGGGGTCCCCAAGGCCTTTTGAGGAAGGGGATGCCTTAAGCAAAAAAATATAATACTACTAAGGCGTTTTCTGCCCCCTCTATTTTGGTCACATCTGCACCAACACAGCAAAACAATAGTGGTTTTACCCACTGCAACTTAACACAAATCAAGGCAGCTGCATCGTTATACAAGTAATTCACAGTATTATTCAAAATTACACACACCATTTTGAAAAGGACTTCTGCTGTATCTCTGATATATGCTATTGCTAATAAAAACACTAACTACTACAATGTTAGAGTTGTAATTGGAACTGATTTTTCCGGCTATGGGACACTACTTTGGCTTGAAAAACAAGCAACAAATTACATAATATGATTATTCACACTTCAGTTTTTGTTGACTATGAATAATATGGAATTTTCAAACAAAATTAAAACTTGGAAAAACTTGTTTTTGCTAGTGTAAGACTGATAGTTTTCCAATCCTTGAAGGTTGTTTAATAAAAGCAGCATTGATACTAAGAGTTGATTTTTTAGAATATAGTAGACAATCTTCCAACATTTGGAAGAAAATATTCTCCAAAGTACCAATCAATGCACAGTATCACAACACCATGTGGGATTAAAATTGTATTCAAATACTAAGGTAGACCAGTGAATTTTAATGTAACACGGTATGAAAAGGTCACTGGTATTGCCAAAGAATTACTGATGTGATTTCAAGTTTCACATTGCAACTAATCTCAAACAAATTAACAGCTGTCAAATTTAACACAGTATTACAAAGCATACCCATTATTTCCCAGTCAGTCAGGATACTCATTCTTGGGCAGGCATTTAGCCTAACCACTAATACACCAGTTCAGATGCTTGCATTCCACATCAGAGTATGTGTGTCCAATACCTGGCTGTAGCTTCTGATTCCAGCTTCATACTAACATAGACCCTCAGGAGTCAAAGGTGATAGCTGAAGTCATTGGGTTCTTGGCTTTGGAATAGAAACTCTGGATTAAGTCAATGGCTCAGCTAGGGCTTCAGCTCCAAGCCAGCTATGGCCAGGTATGTGGAGAGTAAACTAGTGGATGGGCGTTCATTCTCTCTCTCTCTCTTGCTCTCTCAAATAAATAACTTTAATTATAATCACTCTTTCATTTTATAAATCTATATTTAGACATTTTCTACACATACTTCAACCCAAATGATATTGCAACAGAAAGGAAACGGAAGCAGATCTGGGACTCTAGCTCTTCTAAGATAGAAATTAGAGATTTAAAACAATGTAAAATAACATCTTTCTCAATTACTGTTTCAGAAATATATTTTTCACAAAAATATTTTATTTATTGAATGGATTGATATTTTCAAATGAATTAATATTCAAAGCTTTTCTCACTTTTAATCTCTAATATACTAAATTTTTAAATAGTAAGACAAAAACTCATTGAGGTTCTCAGTAACCTCAATTATTATGACTGTAAAGGGATCCTGAGATCAAAAGTACAAGAATAACTATGCCACATACTTATACAAACTTCTTATAAAAGGAATCATAACTGAGGATTATTTTCTTTTGCTTTTACAATGAGATCTGGGAAGCTTTAATTAATTGGCAAAAGATAAAGATCCAGATATTATATGTGAAAATTGGATATTTCTTCCTTCTCTGGGGAAAAAAAAAAATCAGAAGACCAGGCCACATAATTCCCACATGGCAATAACCATGGTGATAAGCCAGTGTGTAGTGTTAGTAATAGCAGTCTTTTAGATAGAACATCCACTATTCATTTTGCACCTGTTCCAAAGACTTGCTGATGTTTTACACTTAGCTACATAAACTCATATTACCTGCAAACATAAAAAATACTTTTACCTTATGCTGGTATAAAATAAAGCTGCTTATAGCTTGGAACGACCACATTCAACGGCTCCAGCTACCCAGGCCTCTCCCAGCATCTCCAATAGGGTTCAGTATTTAGCCATACCTATAATGTGACTGGGAATTTGAGCCTGCAACCCTGATATGGAGTAACATTAGTCTTTAGTGCTAGACAGGTTGGGAGATCAGAGACCACCAGTCCTTAACTGAAAAGAGGGGACATTTTCCTTTAAGAAATGGAGAAAATTTATTCAGTGTTTGTAATTACAATAATCTTTTCCATGATATTCTCAATATTGCTTAAAGCTGATTCTTTCCATAAGACCTTTTAGAACAACCTAGCAATCCTGAGAGAATATTATAATCTACCCATATGAAATTCATATGCCTTTAAATGCAGATGTTAAGGAGGTAAAATGTTATTTGAATAGAGCTAATGTGCTTGGATGTCTTCTTTTTCTGAAATTAAAGCAACAATTATTTCCATGAAGCATACAAAGAATGAACAATTTTACAATGAAAATGAGCCCTCTGATTGTCTCACATGCTCACCAATGGAATGGAAAATAAGTATATCTATAAACAAGTTCTAATAGATTGAAAGCCAATTATAAGATTTAACCTTTGTAAATATTCTATTCAAATGCCAGAGCAAAACTCTAGTATCAGTGAGTTCATATAGAATTCAACAGCACATATAGGGAAGCGTTAGTTGGATAATAGCAGAATACCATTTTATAACAATCACATCAAAAAAGTAATAGTGTCCAAATTAAAACATTTTTCCTGTAAAGTTAGAAATACATATATGAAAACATGATACTGTTACAAATCTTTCACTTTCCAAGGAACTATCCCTTGAGTAAAATTTATACCAACTATTAATCTGATAACTTCAAAATATATGCAGTCATTAGCACATGAATTCAAATGGATATATTTGTTCATAATTCATGAATCACTTTCCCAAAAAATATTGTATTACATGACATGAGGTTTCTAAGTCAGATCACAAGTCTAGTTTAATTGCAAAATACAAAAAGATGTTGACGTTAGAAAGAAAAATGGAAGTTCTTCCCCTGAAGAACTAAGCTAGCTAAGCCTAGAAAAAAATACTAGTTTTGTTTTTGTTTAAATTAGTCAAGATGGGGCCGGAGCTGTAGCGCAGTGGGTAAAGCTGCCGCTTGCAGTGCCAGAATCCCGTATGAACACCGGTTCGAGTCCCAGCTGCTCCACTTCCAATCCAGCTCCCTGCTATGGCCTGGGAAAGTAGTGGTAGATGGCCAAAATCCTTAGGCCCCTGAATCCATGTGGGAAGGCCCGGAAGAGCTCCTGGCTTCAGACTGGTGCAGCTCCGGCCATTGTGTCCAATTGGGGAGTGAATCAGCAGATGGAAGACCTCTCTCTCTTTCTCTCTCTCTCTCTCTCTCTCTGCCACTCCTTCTCTCTGTAACTCTTTCAAATAAATAAATAAATCTTTAAAAAAATAATTAGCCAAGATTATTGTTACCACTAGCAAGAATTTCTACATAGCGAAGTGACATAGACAAAAAGACTGTAGAGTTGAGAGAGAAGTGTTGAACAAGAGTCTGACAAGAATTGCAATAATACTAAAAACCACGCAGGAGCAACTAAAGGAAAGCCTGTACACAAACAGGCTTTTAGAACTGAAATAAATGGTTGTTTAGGTAGATAAGGGGATGTATTTTAAAAAATGGTAACACTCAGGCCACTAGCAAGTTGGGGACACCCTTAAGAGAGAAAGGACAAAAATGAACATGGGATGTTCAAAGATCAGAAAGAAGGGTATTGCCACTGCTATCCTCACTCACTCAACTTCAACCTGGTTGCATCCTCAGTATTAATCTCAGAACACAAACCTACTCACATCACAGTAAGGCTCAGCCCCTCTTATCACTCAGGCATCTGTAAAAATGTGACCTCAGACAAGAGACACTGCCTGATCACACATATTCTATGCCCAACCTGAACCTCACCTCCTCTCTCTGCCCAGCTCCACGTATCGTTCACTGTCCTGTCCCTATGTAAACGGAGACTCCAAATGTTTTCTAATGGCCTGCAAAAGCACCTGATATGTATCAGGCAATTAGTAAACGTTTGTTTAACAAATAGAGGGTAATACCTAGACTATGGAACAGAAGTAAAAATGAGTGAATCTTCTTCTCAGGGGCACTGTACACAATCCAACCAAACTTTTCTTTAGTAACTGAAAGTATAAATTGCATAATAAGATGTCATATTAAGGCCGGCGCCGTGGCTCAACAGGCTAATCCTCCGCCTTGCGGCGCCGGCACACCGGGTTCTAGTCCCGGTCGGGGCACCGATCCTGTCCCGGTTGCCCCTCTTCCAGGCCAGCTCTCTGCTGTGGCCAGGGAGTGCAGTGGAGGATGGCCCAAGTGCTTGGGCTCTGCACCCCATGGGAGACCAGGAGAAGCACCTGGCTCCTGCCATCGGAACACCGCGCTACCGCGGCGGCCATTGGAGGGTGAACCAACGGCAAAAGGAAGACCTTTCTCTCTGTCTCTCTCTCACTGTCCACTCTGCCTGTCAAAAATAAATAAATAAATAAATAAATAAATAAATAAAAAGATGTCATATTAAAAGAATACTTAAGGGGCTGGCAGTGTGGTGCAGTGAGTTAAGCTAGCATTCTGGATGCTCTCATCCTGTATTAAGAGTGCTGCTTTGAGTTCCAGCTGTTCCACTTCTCATCCAGCTTCTTCCTGCAATGCACCCAGGGAGGCAGCAGATGATGGTTCAGATGTTTGGGCCTCTACCACCCAGACTGAGATCCAGGTTCTTGGACTGGATCCAGGTTCTTGGACTGGCCCAGCCCTGGCTGTTGCAGGCATTTGGGAAGTGAACCAAACAATGGAAGATGGATTCATCAATCAATCTGTCTTATCTCTCTCCCTCTTGCAATTAAATGAAAATACTATAAAAACTTTTTTTAAAAAAAATACTTAACAAATAGGCTGGCAGTTACGACAACCAACACCTGGATGCTTGAGTCACACATCAGAACATATGGGTTCCATTCCTAGCAAATGTCCTTGGCCACCACTCTATCCTAAAACTAAAGAAAATTAAGTTGCACAAGTCATTCTATAGGTAATATCTACCAGAATGTTCATAATCCATTTTAAGCACCTAACTGCATCTAATCAATAAGAAATGTAGCAACACATTTTTAGACTTAACCTTGATTCTGATGAATCATCAAAACAGTTTTAAGCATTAGAAGTTTCTAAAAAAGAAGATTTAATTTCCATTGCATTTTTTTCCTTATCTGAAGTAACTTGTTTATGAAGTTACTTGTCTAAGAAACTTGGGGAATGGTGAAAGTTCAGTGTTCAATTAATGAAACCCTTAGCTGGGAGGGTAGGGTGGTGGTGTGGTGCAGTGGGTTAGGCCCCTACTTAGGGCCCATCAGAGTGCCAGTTGGAGTCTCAGCTTCCTTGTTTCCTATCCAGCTTCCTGCTAATGTGCCTGGGAGGCATTAGATAAAGGCCAAGTATCTGGATTCTTGACACTCCTGTAGGAGATTCAGAGAGTTCTTGGCCCCTGGCTTTGGCCTGGCCCAGCCCTGGTTGTTGCAGGCATTTTGAGAGTAAACTAGCAGATGGAAGATCTCTGTCTGCCTCTGTCTCTCTTTGTAACTATACCTTTCAAATAAATAGAACTTCAAAAAATGAAAAAGAAAACACTTAGCTAACCTAAGTGTTTTAATCGCTGAGGGGATCAGAATAGAACTGAATCTATTTATCATTTGTACTTTAAATCACTATTAGTCTGGACAATGAATAGAACTATAATTAAAATTCTAGGATAGAATATCAAGAATTTTCTCACTTTCTATGCAATCTTTCCAAACATTTCAACATGGTTTGTTTGGAGGTAGGGAGGACTCAGATTATAAATTTTTGAATGGCCTACCCATTGAACACTCATTCCAATGTGTTACACCAATTTCTCTAAAACTTAACTTATTACATGCTACTACTTTCTGTAAAATTACCTACCTAAATCCCTCTTATCCTTTGATCCAAATTTTGATTGCTCAATTGTAGTGCCTCTTGTTCTGGTGTGCATATACTGTTTTTTTCCTGTTTTAAAAAAGTTCAAAAGAATTTAATGATCATAAGATAAAGAATACTACTATAAGATTTCAAACGGGGCAAAGCCTTGCATTGTCACATCATGACAGAGGTTACCATGACCCAAAAACTTTGCAGAATTTCTCCTCTATTAAGTACATTTATTATATGCAGCATGTTGAATTCTGTCCTATTTCATTCATGTTTTTGATTGCAAAACTTTAACACAATTTTATTTCTAACTGAAGGTAGGAGGCACCCATTGAAAATCTATAGTAGCCGATCTCAACAGACCTAAGTAATAAAAAAAGTTGTCTAGATTTTTGCTAACTATACTACAAATGATTTGGACCTTTCCCAGGAATTCAATAGAATATTAACTGACAATATGGACTTTTACCAAGTAATATAAACAGAGCAGATACACTATTTTTAAATTATTATGTAGCATACACACTTTCCTTTAGATGGTTCCCTTTTCTCTAAAAAGTGAAACATGCAATAAAGTTATAATGATTGTCTTACTAGTAACAATAATACATCTTCATTATTAAATAAAGGTTCATAAGCATAATTGTCCTTCCAGTCAAGTGACATAATTTACTCTGGCTTCTAATATATAAGGGTATACATAAATGAAAATTTCGCTACATGACTTCTAGAAGATACTAACTTAAAAACTAGGGGCCAGCACTGTGGCATAGCAGGTAAACCAATAACCTGTGGCACCAGCACCCC
Organism: Lepus europaeus; assembly: GCF_033115175.1. Lineage (NCBI taxonomy): Eukaryota > Metazoa > Chordata > Mammalia > Lagomorpha > Leporidae > Lepus > Lepus europaeus. The sequence continues at coordinate 31,242,082 of NC_084828.1, forward strand.
ATGTAGGTGCCAGTTCCAGTCCTGGTTGCTCCACTTCCCATCTGGCTTCCTGCTAATGTGCCTGCTAGGGCAGCAGAAGATGGCTCGAGTACGTGGGCAGGGGCCCACATGCAAGACCCAGAAGCAGCTTCTGGTCCCTGGCTTCAGATTTGCCCAGCTCTGGTCTTTACGGCCATTTGAGGAATGAACCAAGGGATGGAAGATATCTCTGCTTCTGTGACTCTGCCTCTCAAATAAATAAATAAATCTTGAAAAAAATTTTTTTTTCTTGTCACAGAAAAAAAAAATGAATTGTGTTTTCTTCAAATGGAGACAACTCTAAGCAGTTATATTCCAGCTTATATCAATAAGGAAAGATATTTATTATTAGAGATGTTTATTTCAAAATCCAGATGTTTTGTCAGCCTGCAACCAACAGATGACACATTTCAACTTAGCATGA